>NC_053045.1:17366792-17681084 GCF_003473485.1 Medicago truncatula
AAAAAAAGTCATGAAGATTTTAAAAGATTGTGTAGGAATGCCTTAACTTTCAAGATTTTTTGAGATTTTGAGGGATTTTAACTCAAAAACTTTTAAAGATTTGAAAGTACTTTATGAGAATTTCTAAGATTTGAAATGACTCTATTAAATTTTAGAAAAAATTCAAAATTACAAGAGTGAATGCCTCTATTGAACTAAAAAAATTCAAAAAGTCTTAGGAAGAACAGAAAAATCTAATATTTGCATAAAAAATAAAAATATTACATGATAAAAGTAAAATTAATACAAAAAGTCTTAGGAAGAACTAAAAAAAATAAAAATAAACATGCAGTAACGTGATCATGAGTAAAAAAATAATAATGTGAATGACGACAAAAATAAAATAAACTATGACAAAAACCACAAAATTAGAATCTGAAAAAAAAAAAAGAAAAAAAAAGAACCCATAATATAAAGACTCTCAAAGAAAAACAAAAAAGTGAAATGAGGATATCAATACTCAACAGTAACAACATATGTTGTGAAGTGGGAGAAAAGAAAAAAGAAAGAACATATAAATAATGGAAATAAAAAGAGTCTTAAGAAATCTCAAGTCCTTATATGAGATTGTTAGTTTTAAAATTTTCAACTAAAAAGTCTCACAAAATCTATTATATTAAGGAATCCATTAAAATCTATATATTTTTGAATAACAAAGGATAATTTTTAAGTTGAGAAAAATCTTGATTTAATACCACCAAATTTTGTTGGACTCTTTAAAAATGCCTGAAAATCTTAATTGAATACCACTAAAATTATTTCTAATCTTTTAAAATCATGATTGAATAACTCAAGATTTTTTTATAACCAAAAAGTCATTTAAAATCCTTCAAAATCTCAATTGAATACAACCCCCTAATATGTTGCACTTTTTGGTTATTTTTTTATACTAATGTAATTTTATGGCATGCAACTTTAGTTTGTTGCAAGTATTTTATGATGGATTTTATTATTTGATATTCTATGATGCATAAAATTTTAGTAAAATAAGTTAAACATATTTTTTAAGAAAATTTAAAAGTAGAGTACTATTTTAAAACAAAATTATGAGGACTCCCAAACATACCTCATTCTTTTGACACTTGAATACCATTATTCAAGATGCTGAACGTATGTTGGCGTCCTGCTGCTTAGCAAGTTTGAATTTGCCCCATTCACTGGTAAGATAATTGTTGCAGTTGGAAGGTACATTCCGGAATTTAATGTAATGATAAGAACATGTATTACTGAGAATCAACTATATAAGTTATTTATTGACTTTTTATTTGAATTTTTATTTGAATTCACGCTATCGCAATTTTTATTCGAATTCACGCTATCGCAATTTTTAATTCAAATTATTTTATTAACTTTATTCTAATTTATTTTATTTACTTTATTCTAATTTATTTTATTTACTTTATTCTAATTATTCATACATTAATATTTATTAAATTAATATTGATTCGATATTATTCATTAAATAAATACAAAAATAAATAAAAGTCAATGAACTAAATTAATATTTATTCATTAAATACAAAATTAGAAAATAAAAGCAAATATAAAAAGGAATGAACAAAATTGATGCATATAACAATATCTCATTTTATTAATAGTGAGCAGCCTTCTTGAAAAAAATACATCACCAACCCTTGGGCTAAATTTAAATCTGTTTTTTTTTTTATACCCCAACAAGAATCTTATTTTACCCACGGTAAAAAATTTATGGAGTAAAAAAAACAGATTTAAATTTATCCCAAGGGTTGATCACTTCCCTAAGTCGACTAGTCACTATTTTACCCCGAAGAAGTTTGATCACTTTTGCCCCAAAGAGAATATTGAAAAAAGAAAAAAGAAGAGAAATAGAGGGAGAGAGTGAGGAGGGGGAAAAAGTGAGATGGTGTGAGAAAATAGGGAAGTATGGAGGGGTATTTATAGGTGGGAATGATAGTGTAGGTTATAACCACCATAAATGTGGTCAAAAATACGTGTAAAGTTTGTAAACAACGTGTGGAATGAAGGTTGAAAACCTGACCACCGTCCAAAAAACGTTTGTTCAAGAGTTCTGATCACCGGCCAACGTGCGTGAGTTAACTCGCGCATAGGTGAAGAGCAGCATTCTAATTTTTAACCACCCGAGTGTTAAAAAAATGTGTTAAGAGTGTGTTGCTAACACTCATATTCTAATATACTGCTGTCATATACTCTAACAAATTAACAGCAAACATTCCTACCATCAATAAGCTCTAAATCATTTTAATTCACAAAGAGACAGAATAAATATGAAAACTAAATCATTTTAATTCATCCATCACCCTCAAACCCTAGGAACGAAAAAGATAAACTATGGTGTTGCTGAACCTTTGGCCGAAACTTATTTTGATCATGTGGAAAGTAAAAGAATCGGCCATGTGGAAAATGCAGTCAAGCAATGACTTTATTTATATAAACTACAATTCTCTGTTCAGAAGAAAATGGGCAATTTTCTCTCCCCTGAAGCATAAGAAATGATGCTTCTCTTAAGTGGTGATACAAAGTTTGCTCCTCTGAAGGCTGCGCCTCGCAGAAAATTAAAAGGTCCAAAATCAATAGAGTAAGCTTTTTGGAAACCATCAAGGATTGCCATCATCGTAACATTTGCTGGTTTCCTCTCCTGCTCGTACTTCTTTAACAAATTTACCTGCATGTCAACATTAAGAAAATGAAATAACCATATCATTTCCAGTAAAGAGGGAAAATGTTTGAGGACTTTTTGAAAACCGTCCAAAACCCTCCAATGGGTTGTTTAGTTCCCTGCATTCGGGGGCTACCCTCCCTTCACTAGCTGAGCTGGTTGGCGCCTTGGCTGTGTTTAGGAGTTGGGTCTTGGAGGAAAAAGGAGGGGGAAGGCTTATTTGTCATTTAAAAATTAAAGAAATTACAAAATGTTTATAAAATCGATTGAAAGAGTGATTGAAATATTATATGATCAAGATATAGACTAGGTCTTCTATGACCTCCCCCTCCAAAATTCAACTCCCAAACATACCTCAAGAGAAGTCCACGACACCGTGATAAAAGTATTGGAGACATAACATACACCTCCAATATGAGTTCCGAAAGCAATTCACTAGTCTTTAATCTTATAAATATCATTATATAATTATCAGAGTCATAACATACCTCTCCAATATCGGATCCCAAAGCAATTCCCTCAGCAATAACTCTTGAAAGAGAATATGCATCTCCAAAACCCAAATTAACTCCTTGACCAGCAAGAGGATGGATCGTGTGGGCTGCATCTCCTATTAGAACAACGCGCTTCGTTGCATAGGAATTGGCATGCCGTAAGGACAGAGGAAACACCATCCTTTCAGATGCCAATCTTATTGCTTTTGGAGGAATTTCAAAGGGTTCATTAGCTGATAAAGTTCCGTCCATTTTAAGCCAAGAAAATATGTCACGAGCTCCTAATGAGCTTGACGTAGGATGAGGTCCATATCCATAATCTAAAGCAGAATTCACGTCTTTCAAAAACATTTCTTCAGTGATTGATTTGCGGTCGTTTGACTCTGTTGGACTCATGGTCCAAACAATATTGCTAAAATTTTCACCCATGGGTAGAAGTGCAATTGGACCGTTAGGTAGAAACCGTTGCCATGCACAATGGTTAGCAGAAGTATGCTCTACAGTGCAGATGATAGCATTCTGAGAGTAATTCCATCCAGTTGTTTTGAATCCTTCTAATTCTCTAACGCGTGATTTTCCTCCATCAGCACCAACCTTTAGAACAAACATCCATGTAATTAGACTCCAATTGTAGTATATTAAATAAATTATAACAATCACACAATTGCTATTGGGCCTCTACATATGATTTTGTCCCTATTTGTAGCATTGCAACATACTCTCTCCGTTCCTTTTAATTGTGTCACTTTTATAGCAAAAAAATTGTTCCTTTTTATTTTTCGTTTACAAAGTTCAATACAACATGAACTATTGCTTGACAATCATATCATTAACTATTTAGTACAGAGAGAAATACATGGAATGCGATAATATTAGTTAGGGGTATTATAGGAAAAAGATAAAGAATTTCGTTGATATAATAAAATGTATTGGTTATCTTGGTATATGAGTAAATAAATTTAAACAGATTTTCACTTACCACCAACTTGGCATATATGCTACTGCCATCACTAAGTTCCAGCTTTGAAGCATGCCCTTGAGCAGGTGAAGGTTCTTTGGATGGCGTATTCTCCTCCACTACGGACATAGAGTTTGTATTTAAAGTCATTGAAGTTAACCTCGACGGATAGAATGTTGTCTTGAAATCAGAATCCTGTCAACAAGTTTGTAGTTATCAATGTAATGTAAGAGTCGTGCCTTGGAATAAAAAGTTCTGCTCATTGAAAACATAATAAGCGAAGTATTTGATTGTGAAACCACCGAAGCAGTCAAAAGAAAGCTGAAATTAAAAACATAAAAGTTAAATAGAACAGGGTACTCCTCGATGCAGGAGGTTTACACGATGCGGAAGGTAATCCCAATCCATCCTTCATAAGAAATGCTTCGCCTTTGATGGAATAGGAAGCTTCCATGTTAGAGACCAGTTCCCTTCAGTTGGAGCTTGATTATCATGCACAGGCCTGCTCCATGCAGAGGCAATTACCATCTCGCGTTAAGTACCAATAGTAGAATCTGTGTTATCTCGAGTTTGAAGGGGAATTCGCAAGATAGCTTCAGCGTCTTTTGCATTGAAAATAACCGAAATCAAGTACGTGTTCCATGAGTTTGTTTCACTGTCAAATAGACGTGCTACTCTGAGACAGTGCAAGTGGGGAGGAGGTTGTTTAATAGGTAATTTATTGTTCAATCATTGATCAAGTATTTTGACTGATTTTTTCAACATAAATAACTATTGATGTTACATGAACCTGCACGATTAATGTTTCAGGGTATATAAATTGCAGGCTACAATTGTTTCCCACTCTGGTGCTTTACCCATGTTTCAAGTCCTAGCAATTTCTAGATCGTTTAAATGTAGTTCAACAAAACTCTAGCTGCCAATTATAAATACAAATATGCATAAAACATTGAACAACTCTTTTAATTGGACCAACATTCTAATACCTCAAACATTAGATGCCTCTATTTCAACTCCTTCTTGTTTTTCTGTTCTCTCCTTCAACTGACCGTTCATGGAAATCACTAGTTTCTCAGTTCTTGGCTCCAGAACTATCCCTTTAGATGTCATCTCCCGGAAGTAACGCATAGCATCCTTTGTCCTCCCATTTTCATAGTGTCCATGAATCATAATGGTATACGAACGTCTGTCCGGTCCCAATCCATTCCTCTCCATTTCATCCCATGTTTTTCTCAATCCATCAAGATCATCCCATTTCATATACAATCTCAAGACCAAATTGCAGATATCATCGCTCATTGCACATCCATTTCTCTCCATCCTCTCCAAAACTGCGGGAACTTCTTCCGGTGCCTTCAACGACTGTAGCAAGTAACTATAAGTAACACCATTAGGCAAACAATCCCCGCTCCTCCTCTCCATATCCTCTACCAATTCATAAACCTTCTCCATTCGCCTTATCTTACAAAGATGCTTAATCAATGAGTTATAAGTAGCTACATTCGGTAAACAATCTCGTTCCTTCATATCATGAAAAACCTGCAATGCCTGAGGAATCCTCTTCTTGAAACAAAGACCATCAATCAAACAATTGCATATCACAACATCAGGTTTACAACTCTCCTCTTTCCACATCCCATTGAACAACTTCAAAGCAGTTCCCAATTTCCCTTTCTTAGTCATCGCCTTAATAAAAGTTGCATATGTGAAAATATCAGGCTTACATTTATACGCAATTATATCTTTCCACAACCTCTTCGCTTCATGTGTATTCCCTAAAACACACCAACCATTAAGAATCACGTTCCACGTCTTTATATCACGACAAAACCCAAACTTATTCAAATTCCTATGAAACAAAGTTTCAGCTTCTTCGATATGCTTGTATCTACACATCCACATCAAAAGAGTCCGAAAAGCTTCCGAATCAAGCTCATTATCCAATCCAAACTCTTCCCTTCTGTAGAAAATGTTAATAGCTTCCTCCAGTTTATGTGCAGCCACAAACCTACGAATTAAAATGCAAAATGTTTCTTCATTAATAAATTCTTTTCTTTGCGACATTTCATCAAGCACTTGGTGTAACTCTTCGAAACACTTCATTTTACCGAGAATGTTGATAATCTCGTTGTACACTTCGCAACTGGGTGTGTAGTTGTTGGTTTTGGAGACCCATTTGAAGAATATAAACGCTGGTTTCCAATCGGAACGATGCCGTTGCAAAACTTGGAGGACAAGGTTGTTGTCGGGGTGAATTCCAGTGAGGTTAAGAGCTCGTTCGATTTGTTCTGTGGGTTTGTCTCTGCGGAATTTGAGAAGGTTTTGGATGAACGAAGCTTGTGATGGTGAATCATGGTGTGAGTGAAGGAATCGTTGATGATGAGTTTCGAGGATTTTGAGGAAACGATGAGGGGAATGTGGGTTCCGAGGTGTTTGGAGATTGTTGTACAAGGTTGTGATAATTGGCTTCTTCTCATGCTCCTGCATATTTTCAAGAATATAAATTATAAAAATTTCATTTTCTTTTCCAGTGGTAAATCATTATCTTTCAATTGAAAATGCACAGACATAAAACTACTCCCTCCGTCCCTAATTCAATAAGCACCTATTGTGAAAAAAGAAATTATTCCATAAATATAAGCTCTCTTTCAATTTCTTAGATGCATTTAGTAATATCGCTCCGTCCGTCCCTAATTAATACTACTAGTTTATCTTGGAATATAAAACGCCAGTATTGAATAGATTACATACAAAGGACAATTTAGTAATATCCTCACACAAAGTAGACACATTAATTAATTAATTACATTAAAAACTTTTCAGGGTGGTGAACACCAGATGCTAAACTTAATTAATTACATTAAACACCGTGTTTCCTAGATCTTGGGTTGAAAGATTAGCAAAATTCATGAAGGAGTTTGGGTATAAGAAAATCCAAGGTAACCACAATATCTTTTTAAACATTCAGCTATAGGGGGGTGACTAACTGCATGATGAGAAGCGTGAATTGCAGCATAGACTAGTCAAAAAGTATGAGATAAAGGGGATGGAAAAATCAAGAATTTTCTTCATATTGAAGTTACATATACCACACAAGGGATTTTCATATCTCAGTAAAAATAAGCGACCAATTTGTCAGTAGAAATACAAAAGATTGGACCTAAACCAGTCACTACCCTGATGGGCCCTAATGATAGGTTGGGAGATGCTAAAGAATAACTGGTCATTTACAAGAGAATGGACCAAATGTTGGTGGGTAAGCATGTATGCCTCGATCACACTAGGCCAGACATAAATCATCAATATAATCAGTACTTGGGGCTATTCCCAAGGACTATGAGAACTACTTTGGCTGAAGATGGTCCTAGATAATAAGAGTCAGACTGGAGGGTCCTATGAAGCTCCTCATTTACCCCCTTTAAAACATTACAAAATGTTATGTATAACAGTTCAAAGTCAATAAAAATAATTCATATTTCTTCTCATACAGTATTAATCATAATCAACCATGAACTATATATCACAGACTGACATGTGAATTATACCTTTATGCATGACAATAAGGAACTATGAAGAACTTTATTCTCTGCTACACACCTGGTTTATAGAATTTTTGCAATTAGTAATGTGATAGCTGTTTTCAAAGATATTTGCTTAACTACAACATGTACAGTGTACACTTACCCTAGAAAGTCTTTATTTACATCTCCTGCATCGTATCTAGCATACCCAAAACCAGTATAATCCCAGACCTGCAAAAAGATACAAAAGAAAATGATTTTTCGAATAACGGAATAAACAATAATGTCAGAGGAAAACGGCATCCTTAGGCCACAAGGAAAATCTACTAAGTTGAAGCAAGAAGTGCATGAAAAGCACTTGTTTAAATGAAGTGAAGTAAGGCTCTTAACTTAGTAAAGTAAAAAAATATTACAATCAACAACAAGAACAACCAAACGCGTATTCCACCATGGATTTGGCTATACGGATCAATTGACAAATTGACACCATTGGGTCCTATCAAATTTGAGAGGTTGATCACATTTCCAAACATCTAATTATTTCGTCTTGTGAAAGATTGTTCTTTTTTCAAATTAAACTAGGAATCTTATAATTGAAGATATTTTGTTGAAACATTAGGGTTTACACTTTATATAAGGGAAAAGGAAATATGGGTAATAGTAGGCTGAAAAGATAATTTATATGTGGAATGTTTCATGATAGGATATCTTCTTTTTTGTTCAAAAAATGATATGATATCCTAGTACTGGCAATTACACTACTAATAACTAGGTTAGATACTAATACTACTTGTGAAAGCTGATCCCACAAACAATAATGCTAATAACTAAGGGTGAGAATAGGTCACACAGTTTTCCAGAAGGCTATGGCCTAGTGCGTACTAGGCCTAGCCTGACTAAGATTTATTTACAAAACAAGTTAAGCCTGTACATTTTCAAAGCTCTACCTGACTAAAAAGTCAAGCTTTAGGCCTTCCTACAAGCCTTTTTAGACAGCCCTTCCTATTTAACTAAATCGAAATAAAAATGTTCTTTTTGTTGTTGATATATTTGATTTTTATCATGATGTCTTGAAAATTTATACATGTTAGCCCTCTTTAAAGGCTTAGGCTTGTTAGCCAATTTAAAGGTTGAGGCCTTTAAATAATAATAGGCTTGGAGGTCAGGCTAGAGCTTAAACAAATATTACGCCAAAGCTATAAAAAAAAAAAAAAATCTAAATTAGCTAAACAAGTCATACTTGGACTTTAGGTTCGATAAATGGGCAACACCAGTTTATGGTATAGCCTAGCCTGGCCATTCCCCCACAACCGAAAACCAAATATACTCTAACAATGCACGGTAGGGTTTGTGCTTTTTAAAAAAAATTAGTAGTGAGGCACCAAAGGTAACTAGGCGTCGGAAAAAACGAAAAGGAGCAAACAGCAAGGACCTGACTGAAGGGTCTCAACTAAAACATCAAGAGCAAAGAAACCCCCTTGCACTCTGCCTTAGCATCTATATTCTAAGGTTCATTTTGGGATCAAGGGAAGAAAATGATTAAATTTTAAAACGAACCCTATCACTTCCTTTATTCTGGACAGAGTTGTTTATCAGACTTGTCACGGAGATCCCATCCACAGATTAACAAGGGTAAATGAATTACAAGACTTCATATTTCGAAATATAGGCTGAGAACCGAGTCTCCCAATCAAAAGCCCCCAACAATGCTCAGATAATCCTGTTGCAAAAGATCGTACAAGTGACCCGTACTTGTATGATTGGAAATATAGATAAAATTATAAACTGAAAAAATAGTGTCTATGTGTCACAACATTCAAGTCAAGTTCCCTAAATAATTCCCCAACAACTTTGCACCTTGAGAACTAATATTCATATTTGAAAATAGATCTAGATAAAAATTTAAATCGCTATAATGAATTAGAAAGAAAAAATACCTGCATCTTTTTAAAATAAGCATGTCTGTTCTGTTCAACATATTTCCAAGCACCAGCCTCTGGAAAAAGAATGAATGTCAGGAGGACTTGAAATTCGATAAAAAAAACGGCACCATGTCGAAGCATGTGCACTCATCAAACAGGGTCTAATTGCTACTTGTTATTTACATTTTACGCCAAGTAAACCGGTTACCAGTTGATGCAAAGAAACAGGCCTTGCAAAAAAGTCTGGGCCACTATTTAGGATCGCTGTTGGTCATGATAGCTTGACAGTAACATAGACTTGAAGTGAAGTGATCGATTGTCCAATCATTTAGATGCATGAGTTATGATTGTAAATGTCACTTTATTTTTTCATACATATTGGTTGTGATAGTTATGATATGTTCTATTCTCTATAGAAATATCATCAATTGCTAAAAGTGCCTTAATTACTATTAACATGTTCCCTTATGCTTTAAGCAGTTTTCCATATTTCACTGCACAGATTTTAGCAAGGGAAACAATTTTATGGAAATGTACAGTTTATATAAATCTTTGGTGCATTTGACTAATGGAATTCACTCATCTGTGACAGTGTCAATCATCCTACTAACATCATATTAGAAAGGACAATATTTGTTGCTTCTGTTAGTTGTTATATACATAGTTGTTTTAGGGAAGTTGTGATTTATGCAATGTAGAAGGATTTGACGGCTACATTAAATTCTTGAGTTATTTTATAAGAAATGTTATTTGAACATCAAATTGGGACACCTAAGTTTGATCACTTTTTAAATGCTAAGCATATGGTTAACACAATTCAATGAGTGGTTAATGAGTATATCAAGATTGGCTAACTCAATAACCACCAACTGAACTTACTACAAAATTGAACATTATTAACCACGATTTCTGTTGTTTCTACTACATGTAGATTTGATTTTTGAACACTTGAAAATCAAGGTTAATAACATTTAAATTCGTGGTTAATGAAGTTCAGTAGTTGGCCAATGAGCGATGACATATTTAACCAAATCTAACACCTCATCAGTCGCACGTGTGAACTGTGTTAACCATTTAAAAAATTGTTGAATTTAGGTGTCCAAACCCAAATTGATGTTCAAGTAACATTTCTGTTTTTTTATAAGTTCATGTTATATCTTGTTTTTTTTATTTTGATCATATCCTTCTATCCTCTGCATAGTTGCAGTTTCCTCGGTTTCTCTATAATAAAAGTTTGGCTTATTCTATTCTAAGAAAAAGGGTAAAAAAAAGAGACAATGAAATTAACACCACAATGATAGTAAAAAAGAAATCTTAAAAACAGGATACCTTGGAGAAATGATATAGAAGCAGGAGTTACTGTACTGACTCTAGGATCAGGGGGGTCTTCCTTTTTGATACACAAGCCACTACTCAGAGCAGGATTGCTGTCAATAATTGCCACGCTCAACTGCTTTGTCATTGGCATACAAGCTGAAAAATCAAAACAATTGGTCAGATTTGTTGCTTTAATAGCTTTGTGTATCACAAGTAATACTCTTCATCATTATCATCATCAATTGGACAACTATTTGTTTTCATTGTATGCTTGTCTTATTTGCTACCATTTCCACGTCCCTCCCTTGCTCCTACCATCCTCCTTTTCAATACTGCCTTCTTTTACTCATAAACATTTAAGACTCAAGAATCAAACATACAGAACACTGGTTATATACTACTGATGTAATATGGTTTACTCATAAATCAGACCTAACTACAAAATCAACAGACACAGAGTTTTCCCCTGACGAAGAATCTCCTCCTTCAAATAACAGAGACAAAGTTCACCCCAACCAAGAAATATCCTCCCTTTGCCTAAACTCACAAGGAAAAAACCTATAATCCAATAAAATCTGTAGAACATAGACCCTATTAATACCAAATAATAATTACCACATAGAAAAACAATAAATGCCACATGAAAAATAACTATGACTTTTATAAGTTACTAGAAATTTTGGGTTTTTTGGGAAATGGAAATAGGTGTTCGTCCCAGGGACTTTGTAAGACCTTGGAGGTAAAGCTCAGGAATATGCAATTGTCATGAATGCTTACATTCTGGATTTGGGTGGCATAAACCTGATATTGGGAGTGGAATGGTTACCTACAGAAAAATTACCATCAGTGTTGTCAATCAATATAGAGTGCAAGACGCAATGGACCGATGCGAAATACTCGGGTACCGTATAAATGCAGAAGACCCCAAAGAGGAATACACCAAAAACACCAACAATAGGAGAACTAACATACATGAAAAAACTACCTACCCAAATAGATTCTAGTTATGAGGCTGCATTCTAGGGAAGACCGAGCAAGATTGCAAAACCAACAAAACCGAACCTTACCATTATCACAGAAAACCGCACAACAGAAACAGCACACCTGCTGAACTGGGCGCTGCACATCAAACAAAAAGGCATAACCGCAAAAACAGCACAACAGAACAGCAAGTTTGCTGGACTGTGCACTGCATAACAGACTAAACAAACACGTGGCAGCACCAAAGGCCCCTAAAACTGAATCGACCCAAAAGGCAAACAACCAAAACCTATGCGGTCCCCCTCAAAAAACAGTCCTTCAGGTTCCAACTCCATTTGTAGTACATACACGTCGGAATGTTTAGCCGAGTTAAGCTCCACCGCCAAGATAACACTTTAATCGCCTCCACTAAAGTTTCAACACAACACACCACATTTTCAAAGATTTTTTTATTTCTTACTTGCCAAATACACCACACTGCCGCGTTCCAAATGAGCCTAAAGCCTTTCCGGATCCTCGTATTTGAAGCCATCCCACTCCAACATTCCCAGTGAATAAACAGGTTCGGAGGGATAATAAACATGAAATCTAACCAACCCATCAAATGCACCCAAATGTTCTGTACTACCTCACAAAGTAAATAAGCTGCACCGCTATAGCGTCTATTTGACAACATTTTGTACTGAATCACTTATCGCAGAATGATAGCGGGTTGTTCAAATTCTGCTGTGCTTTAGTGTTGCTATAGCCACTTAATTTGACAACACTTACTACCATGGATTGGAGGAAGAAGAAAATAAGCTTTGGGGAAAATGATAGGTTGATCACACTCAAGGGGTACCACATCCAAGATAGCAGTCACACCCAAGCCTTGCAAGGAATTGTCCAACTCGATGAGGCCAAAAGTGCAGCCACTTGAAAGATGGCAGAAAAACAAGACGAACTAGAACCCAGGGGAGAGACGTTGGAGGATTTGCAACAAGTTTTGGAGACCAAAGGGCTGCAACCACATTGAACTGAAGATCAGGGAGTCACCCTTCGACTGGGAGCCAAACCGGTATGTGTTTGCACCTAATGTTATGCCTATCATCATAAAATTGAGATCGAACAAGTAGCAGGAATGTTGGCTGAAGGAATTATCAAGCATAGCACTTGTCCATTTTATAGCCCGCTGATACTCGGGAAGAAAAAGGATAAAACTTGTTCTTCATAAATTTCCTAGTCCCACCATAAATGAGGTACTAGATGAGCTACATGGGTCAAAACATTTTTCCAAGATTGATCTTAAGTGGGGGTTCAATTGGATACATTTAAGTGAGCAAGACACCTAAAGACATCTTTTTGAACCCACAAGTGCCACAAAGAGTACCTTGTCATATGCCCTACAGGATTATGAATGCCCTCCGTCCACATTTCAATCCAATACGAATTCAGTTTTTCATTTCTTTTGAGGAAGTGTGTGCTGGTGTTTTCGATGAGCTATCAACAATCCTATCTCAAAACCAGTTTGAAACTAACGAAAAGAAATGATTTGGATAATCATCTATTGAATATCTTAGGATAGGCTCATAGGCATATAATTTTTGTTCAAGGAGTGGAAATGGTTTTGGAATGTGAAACCATTCATTGGTTTAATGACTTGAGAAAGGGGGTAACTATGTGCAGATTAATAAGAATAAACTCAGACAGGACATGATTAGTTAACAATCTCTGATAAAACATACCTACCTAAAACAACCCATCCCCATGAGTTATGCCGATGATGGCATGATACAATATATTGCAGTTTAAAAAATATTGCAAGAAGATACCTAAGAAACAAGCTAAAGCCATGCCAACCATGCCTCCTCCAACAATAGCAACATCATATTCTGGAATAATTTGGCTAATAATTGGCTTCTTCTCATGCTCCTGCATATTTTCAAGAATATAAATTATAAAAATTTCATTTTCTTTTCCAGTGGTAAATCATTATCTTTCAATTGAAAATGCACAGACATAAAACTACTCCCTCCGTCCCTAATTCAATAAGCACCCATTGTGAAAAAAGAAATTATTCCATAAATATAAGCTCTCTTTCAATTTCTTAGATGCATTTAGTAATATCGCTCCGTCCGTCCCTAATTAATACTACTAGTTTATGTTGGAATATAAAACGCCAGTATTGAATAGATTACATACAAAGGACAATTTAGTAATATCCTCACACAAAGTAGACACATTAATTAATTAATTACATTAAAAACTTTTCAGGGTGGTGAACACCAGATGCTAAACTTAATAATAATAACTCTGGTCTGTGTTGACCAATAGAGTTTGTTAATCAGCTATGAAGCACCGATACACTAAATAGCCACCGAATCGTACCCAATCCGTTCGGATACGCCGATACACTCCGATACGTACCGAAGGAGTATCTGATAAAATTATATTGATAAACATTGCACTTTCCAGAATCTTTAACTTTCAGATTCTCGTGATAGTTCTAAACAGAAATTATTGACATGAAATGTAGTTATAGTGACTTTTCTTACATTGGAAGGTAGTAAATTAGTGGAAGCATCAACTTTAACAGCCTGAGAACAAAAACACTTCCTTGGAATTTTGAGTGCAAAGACATTTGAAACAGTCTTCTTTATAACCCTGTTATATCAAATACATTCAATTAGGCCCAAACCAGCTTTTAGTACAGAATGAAAAATAACAAAAATAAAAATTGGAAAAGGAGAATAGTGATTGTACCTATTCATTGTATGACGAGAGTGAGGGAAAGAAATAAGTTATGGGTTTGGAATGTGTTGTCTTCGCTGCTCGATTTCAAACCATGGGAGTGAGTGAGCAGGCAAGGTGACTGTCGGAGCATGGCGGAGCCAGACCTAAAATTTTGGGGTGGCAGCTTTAAAAATAAACTAAAATATATAAATCATATAATATACAATACGACCCATTTCGGTGTCGTTCATAAAAAATTTCAACAAAATAATACTAAAAACCGATCATCATATTCAAAGTGATGCTTTACGCATCCCGACTTTTCATCTTAACTTTTCCTGTTAAAACAGTTTCAAAATCAACTAACAATACATGGTTTCAATGTTACATCAATTCTAATAACATTCAAATTTCATAACAATAGCCGGTTTCAATTTCATTGAAATAACATAAATGATTTCAAAATGAACCAATTTCACTTGATTTTCATAAACAGAAGACGATGATAGCTAAATTCAAAAGTTGAGCCAGGTTTGATAGATCTTTCTGATGGAAAATGCCATGAATGTTGCTACTTTTCATGACAAGTTGCTAGAACATGCTAGTCATATATAGAAAAACCGAACACTATCAAAAATAGAGGAAGATTAGCTCATCTAGGCATGCTAGAAGTTGAAGATATGCTTACATTTTTTTGAATCAAATAAGCTTACATTTTTTTGAATCAAATAAGCTTACATTTTCCATCTTTTCCACCTCTACTATTTAGGATTATTGATTACGTCCTCCTCTCAAAGTCATTGCCATACATGATTAAAATTGGCAAAGGAAGTAAGTTAACTTTTCTTAATTACATATAGTAACTCTAAAACAATTTGACTAGTTATCAGGCTTTCATATTCTACTATTGTTTAAGACAATTATTTAAAACCGAGGCTTTCAATTGGAATTCGTCTCTCACACTCAATACAATTATTTAAACACAAGTAACAGTTCAGTAGCAATCAGAGTTCATGTTCTAAACCATAATAATAAGCAGAACATTAATGTCTTAGTAAAACATTCAGAGTTCTGTAGTAATCAGTAGCAATCGAAAACTAAAAAAATTCAATTTCACATTCAATTTCACATTACTAAAGAACATGTAATCATCAAATCAGAATCAAAATTGAAGGAAATAACATTCAATTTCACATTACCTTACAAGTAACAACAATTAGGGTTTGTGGAGAGAGATGGATGGAGATAGCTCTCTAAACTAAAGAATCAATAGAGAAGATTGAGGGGGGTGCGGCGGTGATGGATGGAGAAGGAGAAGAGTGGTCGCGGCTCGCCGGCAGTGGTGTGGTGGTGGATGTTGTTCGGTGGTTTTGCTTTGGCTGGGAGAAGAAAAAAGAGGAACGCGCATCAGATGAAAAGAGAAAGGGGAAGAGGAAATGAAATTGAATTGGTAATATTCATATTAGTTAAGGGCATTATAGTAATTTCCAGTGTATAAATATTTTTTTTATTTTAGAGATGGGGTGGCGGTGGCTCCCAGTTCCGCCACCGTTGATTTCCCTGCTCTCTCCTCACTATGACAACCCCTGTCCAAGCTTCTATCTCCGTTTCTAGAACTCAGCTACCCACTCACTCTCTCCAAAATTCAGTTTTTTTCCCAACAAATACTATCAACGTGATGTTTACGATCCACGTGATTTTGACTTTTACTCTGAGACTTCATTTGGTTTTGGTTATCATAACTTAACCAACCAATATAAGGTGGTGGCCATCTCTCCTCCCAATGAGGTTAGTGTTTTCACATTGGGTCACAATGTTTGGAGGACAAATATTCAAACTTTCCCTACATCTGACCTTCCTCTTGCTTTTGGTGTCTATGTCAATGACACTCTAATTGGTTTGCCGAGCTCCCTTTTGCCATTATCTCACTTCATTTAGGAACCCACAAATACACTCACTTTCAATTTCCTCTCGATTTTGGAGTGCCACCACGTGGTGCTCCAACTCTTTGCGTGTTGATGGGATGTCTTTGTTTTTCTCATTACTCAAGGTTATCTAATTTTGTTATATGGCAAATGAGAGAATTTGGAGTTGAAGACTCTTGGACTAAATTATTTCAGTTCTATCATCAAAGTTTTGGTCGCTACTTATCTAAATTGGTCCCATTACACATTTTTGAGGATGGTCATACAATCATATTGGCAAACCAGACCGGACTACTAATTCACTATAATATGAGAGATAACAAGCTAATCTAGAGAACTAGAATTACCAATGGAATAACTTGGTTTTTTTTCAGCCATCATGTTGAAAGTTTGGTTTCAACTGGTTCCGAGTAAGTTCCTCTTATCATTTGCGTGTTTGAATTTTTATGTTAGTTCAACCATGTTGTTTAATGCCTTGTTTTCTTTCTTCACAAAGCTGCACCTTTGATAATCATGCATTCATTTTATGTTTTGTAATTTCACTATGCTGTCTAATAAAGTTCTTTTCAAATTATAGATCTACATTCATAGCTTCAAGCACAAGCAAAACTGATGGTACATGGTGGAATGCTTGGAAGAAATCTTTATTGAAGAAAACACATTCAATATATTTTCTACTTCCAATAGGTAGTATGGCTGTTCTTGTCTGATATATTTAATTTTTTTTCAATTGATTGTATTGTTGTGATCTATTTGCTATCTGAGTAGCTTTCAATAAATAGCTACTGTTGAATACTTAAATTCTTTCAAATTTATGTTATCATATGGTTATATTTCTCATATTATGGGCTTCTTGTGCTCTGATTTTTCAGGATATGTCTTGATGGTACCCATAATTCTGTGGTTTTGGTCTGTGATGCAAGGGCTTTTTTAATTTGCATTGAGCTGTGATGTGAATGAGAATTACTTTGTTGTCTCAGAGGTAACATCATTCATCATCTATATTTATTGTAGTTGGCAAGGGGATCCTTCCTAGACTTTGTTATCTTTTGGAGGTAAAAAGTAATTAGTCATGATGAAACCTATATTAGATTTGCTAGGACAGGACATTTGGAGTGTGGATTAATGCATGATCTTCAATAATAGTTCTAGAATAGACCCTGATACTATATTAGATTTTTTGATAGGCTTAACACAAACCTAAAATCTAGTTCGAGGGATGGGGATTGCCCAAATTCTGTAAGAAACACTTTGATCAAATCTGTAGTGAATGTGGGTTTAACCAAGATATAGTTATTAAGAATGCTTTTCTTCTTAAGAATCTGTAAACTTCAATGTCAAACTCATTATTTTCTAATGATTGCAGACAGATCCCACGACAGCTTTGTAAGAGAGTATTGTTTCTATACTGATTGGCATAGCAAGGCATTCCCCTTCATGTGCTAATGTTGTGCTGAAGAGCGAAAGACTTGTTCAGACAATTGTGCAGAGATTTACTGTTGGCAACTTTGAAATTCAATCTTCCGGATAAAGCTTATCGAAAGCTATGTCCTGTATGAATCTACTTGCATCTCTAGGGAGGCATATCTTGTTCTGGAGTCTTTGACCAGAAGACTTCCAAATTTATTTTCACAACATCCGGAGTCGACTGATGATGTAGAGATTTGGTCTTGGAGTTATTTTGGTTTGATGATTGACTTTGGCATAAACTGGATTGCAACAAGAAGTGATCCACAATCATCTAAATTGTAAGGGGGAGATATTTCTGCGACTTCTTTGTCGAGGGTGTATGCTGCTATGACTCACATGCTTCTCAGAGTTCTTGGAAGGGTGACATTACAGGAAGCTAATGGACATGTGGGTGAATGGTGACACTGAAATGTCTTTTATAAAGGAAAAGTGTTTGAGGAAGGCGTAGGTGTTTGGTTGAAATAAGGTCTAAGCTTCGTGTCTTCAACTTCTTCAGCGTGGCAGCGCATGCAGTCCATTGAATTGTTATGCAGAGGAGGACCAATTCCATGTGTGGGAGTTGGATGAGGTGCCCCTGGCGGAGGATTTTGGTCAAAAACAATTTTATCGTTTCAAACAGATGCAAGATTTCTCACCTACTTACTTTAAATTTTTTAAAGTGCAACTGAAGAGACGATCTATACCATGCAACGGAACAACACTGCCTTGGAACTATGTTTAATGGCAGGACCTGGGGATATGGTTGTTATAGAGAGATCATTGGATCTATTGTTCCATATCTTTGTTTTGAAGTACTTTGACCTTTGTACACAGAATTTTCTCAGTAGCAGGAGGGGTAAAGAGGCCTTTAGGTGGCAGTAATATGTGGACTTTTCTTTGTTTTAGGCATTGAAACAATGTCCAATTTTCAAGGAACTGACAACATTCCTTTTCCTATTCAGCATTATCATTGACATGGAAGTTACATTCATTATCTATCGATTTCCTTGTTGGAATTGAAGTATTTGTACAAAATGAGGGCGGGATACTTTTGAAGCTTTACAGGATCTTTATGGTGAGCTTCTCGATACGGCAAAGTTTATCCAAAATAAACAAATTATTTTGGATGATCAAAAGCATATTGAGATTCAAATTCGAGATTCACGAGAGTTGCTCGATATTTACTTGATGTCAACTTCCTTTGCCTGGCAAGTTTCATTATATTTACACTACTGTGTTGAATTCCATTCGACTTGCCACCTGGAATACATTGTCTAATGCATGTATTCCTGAACTTTTGTTACCTTCAAAGAAATGCTTTTCGGGAGCTGAAGGGGATACCTTGAACCTCCAAAGGTAAAACACAATTAATTATCAGTTGTATTATAGCAGAGCACTACCTACATAGAATATTTCTTATGCTTTTGATACTTTTTTTTTTAAGTTGAAGATATTAATGTAACTTGTATGTTGTAATAGTTATATACTTAATTGAGAATATGGGTGTTTAAAGTGTGTTCTAAAACATAGAAGCATCATCTCCATAGTACCGTAGATGCTTTTTGTCTTGTATCAAAGCAAAAAATTGGTAAAAGTTATTGGACAAATTCTTTAAAGCGTTAAAAGGAAAATTTCATTAATCTTTTATGCACCTTGTCATACCCCAATTTTTGACCTAAGATCCCACTGACACTTGTCGTTTAACCCTGAATAGTCTTTGACTTTTCAAAAGAAAATTTCGGCAGTAAGGTATTTTAAAATACCTCATTTAGTTTGGTTTCTTAACCCACATTTTCATTGTCACTTTATTTTTATTTTTTTTATTTTTAAGTTTCAATTTCCATCTTCTTTAATTTTTTTTATTTTTGTTTTGTCTTTATTTTAGTTATTTTCTTTAATTATTTTTTTTAATAAGTCCAAAATTGTAAAAAATAAAGGGGCCGTGGTCCAAAATTTCTTCACGCCACAATTCCAGGCAAATTTACTCAGGTCTACTCTTTCTTTCCCAATTTACCAGAAACGTGTTTCATCCCTTTTAATTCCATTCAAGCACCATTCATTCCTATTAAACAACATTTCCTTTTGTTATCAACCTTGAGCCTAAAGAGGAGTAAAAATCAGAGAAGAAAAAAAAAAGAACGATTCACACAACCTGAAAAGAGAAAAGAAAACCAGTAATCACAAATCATCAAAACCTCTCTCGAACCCTCATCACACACCATCATCGAATCATCATCACAACAATTCCAACCAACACATCAATTTTCCAGCCATCAAGACAGTCACAATTCCAAAACCCACACAAACTCCTCACAACTGATCCAACAATTTTCCAAACCCCTCCATAGAAACCAACACACAAAAACATCACAGAATACCAGCATCAAAGGAACAACGTCGTACATCAACCGAAACAGCCATCACAGAACCGACCAGAGAATCCGAATCGAAATCAAAAGGTAGTATTTCATTAACCTTTAGATCTAGGCTCATATATTCACTTTTTGAAATTTGTGAGTTTAGAATCGAGTAGAGGAGAAGAGAACAAGTAGAAAGAACCAAAAAAATCAAAAAAATAAATTGTTAGGGTTCCGGCACGGTGGCGCCGCCGTACCGGCCGGCCAACCGTCGCCGGAACCCACCTTACCTCCGCCGGAGAAGATGAAGATTCATCGGAATCTTCATGTGTAAAACCCATAAATAAGAACATGAGGGAGAGAGAAGAGAGAACTTGTGTTCTCTGAAGAATTGAAGAGAGAGAAAGGTTCAATGAAAAAGTGAGATTTTTCAGGGTCGCAGATATTTATACATGCCCTAACCCGACCCAGTTTGTTTACCCAACCGACCCGGTTCGGTTTGCTGCTCAGCCCATTTTTCCCTTTCTGTTTTTTTTACTCTATCTGCTAACTACACCCCTTTACTGCTTGATGTACCCCCCTCATTTGCATGTCTTCCGTTTTTTCGTTTTGTTTCGTTTCATTTAGCATATCCATTTCTCATGCATTTTCTTTAGTTTGTAATTTTACCTCTGTCATTTGTTTAGTTTATTTTAGTTTATCTAAACTTTAATTTTATCTCATGCATTTTTATCTTAGGTTTATTATTCTTTATTATCCTTATCGCATGGAACTTAGAATATAAATTAGGTTTAAATGTAAATTACTTATTTCCGTCATTTACTTTCTCGCAGACCATAGCATGTATAATAGGTTTTTTTGTAATAACTTAGGTGCACGTGTGCGTGTGTGGGTGTATGCTTTATTTTTCTGCTTAGGTTACCTACGTTTTATTTTTGGCTAAAGTGCACTTTTGACCCCCTATGTTTCAAAATGTTGCGATTTTGGCTCCCTATTAAAAAAAATGGCAATTTTGGCCCCTTTCATCCCAAAATTGCTGAGAAGACGCCATGTGTCCTAAAAAAGGGGCCATAATCGCAACTTTTTGTAAAGATAAGGGGTCAAAAAGCATGTTTCCCTTATGTTAGGAGGTCAAAAGAGCATATTTCCCTAAACATAGGGGGTCACTTTTGCCATTTTTTTTAATAGGGGGCCAAAATCGCAACATTTTGAAACTTAGAGGGCGAAAAGTGAAGCTTAGCCTTTATTTTTATGCTCCGTTAGTTTAATTTTAGTCTAATTATTCAAAAACAACAAAAACATGCAAATAACAAAAATCAAAAAATATTTTTATAATCAAACCTTGATTCTAAATCAAGTGATCGTCCTTTATTTTATTCTTTCATAAATCAAAATTGCAATCAACTTTAATCACACTTTAAGTCATTTTCTTTTAATATAAAAAATACAAACAAATACTCATTTGCCACTTGGCTTTTTATTTCAAAATATTTTCAAAAACTAATAAAAAAAACACAACCAATCAAACGTTGTTTTCTACCCCGAACTACGAGGTTTTGATCCCTCATGGGTACGTAGGCAGAGGACCATGTCCTTCCAAATCAATAAAAAATGTAGATAATTAGGTCTTTATTTTTCCACTTTAATTCCTTCTTTTCAAAAATAATAAGCAAGTTATGGCACATTAATTAAATAAAATCAAGAGGTTCCCGTAGAGTACTACAGACATAAAGGGTGCTAATACCTTCCCTTTATGTAACTAACCCCCGAACCCTAAATCTTTTCAAATAGGGGTAGTTTGAACTTTTTCCCCTTTCTCTTTAAAAATTAAATGTTCAGTCGTGAAATGAATTAGTGAGTCAAAAGCTAATCAAATAGCCTTGATCTCCAAAAAATGACGCGACACACCTTTAGTATCTCTTAGTTAGATTTAGCTGTTGGGAAAGTTTTTAAAAATGAACTTGAAGAGTATTCAAGGATGGAGAGAATAATGAAGATGTGTCTGACGAAACAATCTTTTCAAACGCTTATTTTATAGATAATGTTAGGTGGGGCAATTTTATTTTCCCTAACATACTTGTAGGGGGCAATGCATGCATTGAATATAACGTAGTTGTACCAAACAATATTGATTATGTTGAGTTCCACTACAGCATAATGAAGATATTTTGGAGGCTTATGTCAAGTCATAGGTTTCTGATGCCCTTGACAAGGCCGCGATTTGAGGATCATTTGCATATACTGTGGTTGTCCATCACCTTCCATCATTCATATTTCATACCTGTACTGTGGATAAGTTATTGTTGCGCAACAGGCTTGTTAGGTCTCTCTTTGAGAGATTATGCTGGGAAACAACAACATGAGGTGCATGCATTTTGAATGATTTTCCCTAATGGATTAAGATGGAAGATAAGATTTTATTGTATCTTATTTGTTCTTATTGGAAATGTTACTGATCCAATTTGTGTTACAGGGAATGTTAATGAATATCATTTGCCATAGCAAGCAATCAACATCTGACATGGATGAAAAGAGTTGGTTGGAGTTGAGGATGAAAGAAATGATTCCATAGCTACACGGGCAAAAAGTGCTTGGTTTGATTATTTTTATTATTGTTTTTAGCAAGAAAAATTTAATCATTGATTTGTTATTGGTAAAAATGGCTTATATAATCATGATAGATATTTGTACATGGACTTGAAGTGCAGAGTGAAACAATTAAAGTTATAAAAAAGGTGAATAAAAAATAAAGAGAAGCTATTTAAATAAAAAAAATGTTATAAACCTATTTAGCCAGAAGAGTGGCTAAGGAAGGATTGTGTGCGTGGTGCCTTGGTGCTTCTAGTTGGAGACAACAACCAACCATGAAAGACTGTGATATTTAAGCCTGTATTTATAAATGAGAAATGATATTCCCACTCAAATTTGACAACAAATTAAATGAACACATTTCAGATGAGATAAGTTTATATAGACATAAATACAAATAAAATTATTTAGACGCATATACAACAATGATGAATAAATTAGTCACATCATAAACCATTTTATCTTTAAAAAAACATTTGAGTGTGCTCTAATTTTTCCCACTTTTCTCAATCTCACCCAAATCAAAATCAAACATCTGCCATATATTGCCACACAAAATCTCTTTCGATTGTACCATTATTGTCCCAAAAGAAACTAGACTTAAAAAATTATTTTGTAAATTAGAGGCAATTTCATTGCAACGCTTCTAAATCATTGTTTGTCTCATTATGTCTGCAATTTCATGCAATCAAATCACCGTACCATATTTTTTCTTTTATGAAGAGGAAGTTATTTTCAATCTGAATGTGTTAATCTAGAATTACGAATGTTATAGAAATTGATGGTGGACGGAGGGTGATGGAACATGATGGCTATATGTTGTTTAAATGGGGGTATTTATTCAGTCTTAATCAGCCATTTTGATTTAAAATGTTGATATCTTTGTGTGTGTGTGTGTGTTAAACACTTGAAAAATTGTGGTTAATTAAATTCAGTTTATGGTTTATGAGTTGCAGCACCATGTTCTATTCATTAACAATTTATTAAGCATAATTAACGACATATTTGAATTGTGATAACCATCAATTTTGTTGTTGCAATTTGATGTCAAATTTGTGTCAAAATATCAAAAAATCTTAATCTGAATCTAAAACAACATCGAGTTGTTGATGAAATTAATCTAGTATGGTTGTTATTTGTCAT
Source organism: Medicago truncatula (assembly GCF_003473485.1). Lineage (NCBI taxonomy): Eukaryota > Viridiplantae > Streptophyta > Magnoliopsida > Fabales > Fabaceae > Medicago > Medicago truncatula. The sequence goes on from NC_053045.1 coordinate 17,390,856, forward strand.
AATTTGGTGCCAGAGGATCGCATGCTAACACATGCAGATTTCACACAAATCTCTCACCAACTCTAAGCCTAGTTGGTTTGATTATGTCCTTGAATCCAACTTCAAACCCAATTGCACTTTTTCCTTTCAAAAAACACACTTAAGTATTAAGAAACTTCATGCAAACAATCAACACCATATTTCATCCTATGAACTAAAAACTCAATCAATATTCTTCTCAATATCTTACAAATCATAATTAAGTTGTGACCGCACAAACAATCCACTCTCACTTTCACTACAAAACAAAAATAAAATGAATTTGACAAAATTAAAATGAAACTAATGTATGTCTCACAATTTAACTCATGTTTGGTTTTCCTTTTGTTGAATTGATAAATGAAGTCTCAACTAACTGCTTTTGAGTGGCATCATCAGTTATAATTAGAGTATCAAGTGACTTATTGAACCATCTACTTTAGAATAAATTTGGCATAATCATGGCGTCATTGTGATTTTATCAAACAAAATCACTTTTGTAGTTTTGCAAAACACACGTCTCCCTTCTCATTTGGCAACCTTTCATTTATTCAACTTTTTATTTTAAATAGTTTCTCTTTATTTTATATTCTCTTTATTGTACCAATAATCGTTTCAGTCTACACTTCTAGTCCATGTACAAATATCTATCATGAATATATAAGCCATTTTTACCAATAACAAATCAATGATTAAATTTCTTGCCTACAAAAAAAATAAAAGATAAAATTTCTTGCTGAAAATATGATAAAATGTTGATCAAACCAAGCATTTTTTTTATCCGTTTATCTATGCAATCATTTCTTTTTGCAAAATAGTATGGGCAATATTATATTGTATGGAATTTTACATCAAATTACCCCATCAATACACACTCACAGTAAATTTTTCTAAGCACCAGCATCCTTCGACTTGTTCACCTGTGCCTGAAGAGAGGAATTTCCATCACATGCCTGTCAGATGTTGATCACTTGCTAAGGCAAATAAGGTTCATTAACATCCCCTGCAACACAAATTGTATCAATATCAGTTCCAATAACGACGAATAAGACAATAAAATCATACATGCCACTTTAATCCATCATGGATAAGCATTCAAAATGTGTGCACCTCATGTTGTTTCCCAGCATAATCTCTCAAGAGAGACCTAACAAGCCTGTTACGCAGCAATAACTTATCCACAGGACAGGTATGAAATATGAATGATGAAGGGTGATGGACAACCATAGTATATGCAAATGATCCTCAAATCGTTGCCCTATCAAGGGCATCAAAAACCCATGACTTGGCATAAGCCTCCAAAATCCTGCAGTGGAACTCAACATAATCAATATTGTTTACGTTATATCCAATGCATGCATTGCCCACTACAAATATGTGAGGGAAAAGAAATTTGTCCACCTAACATTATCTATAAAATAAGTGTTTGAAAAAAATCATTAAGAGATAGTTTCAGCATCAACATCTTCATTATTCTCATGATGCTTGTATACTCTTCAAGTTCATTTGAAAAAACTTCCCCAAGAGCTAAATCTAACACACAAATACTAAAGGTGCATAAAAGATTAACGAAATTTTATTTTTTAGCACTTTAAAGAATCCGTCAATAACTTTTACCAATTTTTTCCTTTGACACTAGACAAGAAGCTTCTCCTGTACTTTAAACACTCATATTTTCAAAGTATAAAGTATAACTGTAACAACATACAAGTGACATTTATATCTTCAACTTTAAAGAAAAAAGGTATCAAATGAATAAAAAATATTCTACTTTAAAGAAAAAAGGTTTCAAATGCATAAAAAATATTCTATGTAGATTAATTATGTTTTACCTCTGCAGGTTCAAGGTATCTTCAGCGCCCGAAAAGGCATTTCTCTAAAGGTGGCAAAAGTTCAAGTACACAGGCATTAGACAGTGTATTCCAGGTGGCAATTGGAATAGAAGTTTCAACATAGTGGTGTAAATATAGTGAAATTTTCCGGGCAAAAATCAAATCACCATAAGATATGGCAGAAAACTGCTCTACGGGATCTTCAATAAATATCGAGTAACTCGTGAATCTCGGATTTGAATCTCAGGAACTCAAAATGCTTTTTATCGTCCCCAAAATAACTTGTTTATTTTGGTTAAACCTTGCCTTATCAAGAAGCTCACCATAAAGATCCTGTAAATCTTCATAAGTATCCCACCCTGATTTTGTTCAAGTATTTCCATTCCAACAAGGAAATTGACAGATAATGAATATAACTTTCATGTCAATGATACATGCTGAATAAGAGAAGGAATATTGTCAGTTCCTTGAAAATTGGATATTGTTTCAATGCCTAAAACAAAGAAAGTCCATATTTGGCAACTTCAAACAAATTAGTGGGATCATCTACACTACCAATTTTTAGAGGACTAGCTTGCTTGGTATGGGGAAATGTTGAAACTAAACCAAGGAAAAAGTGGACTGGAAGTGGTAGTTTCTATCGAGCCCATTCTATCATTGAAGACTTCTCATCAAAGACATGTCTGAGTCCTCATATATCGTATCCAGATGTGCATCAGCTTTTAGAGTGGCCTTAATGCTAAAAGAAATAATGTCATCCACGGCTTTAGATTTTACCTTTACGGACAACCATCTACTCCTGAAATGATATGATAGAATCCTACTAAGTGCGTGTTGTCTTCTTCATATTGCTGCCACCTAAAGGCTTTTTTACCCCTCTTGTTACGGAGAAATTTTTGTATACAAAGTTCAAGGTACTTCAAAATAGAGACATGGAACAGTAGATCCAATGTTTGCTCTATAGCAACCATATCCCCAGGTCCTGTCCAAGGCAGTGTTAATCCGCTGCATGGTGAAGGTTGTTTCTTCCGTGGCATTTTCAAAAATTTCCAGTAAATACGTGAGAATCTTGCATCCGTTTGAACCGATAAAACTGTTTTTTATCAAAATCCTCCGCGACATCAAGCATAGACCTTATTTCAACCAAACACCTACTGACTATTCCTTCTTTTGATTATTCACCTAGGAGAGGACAACAAATACCAGTCTTGGAAGAACATATCAGATTATCAATTTCAATAATAATATTGATCATTCCATTTAAACAACAGGTGGAAGCCAAAGACAATCCTAGCCCAATGTAGGTAGTCAATCCTAGATAGCGGGATGTCCGCTATTTGATCATGTTTTGGACAAATTACATGAATAATGATATAAACATATATTTAATGTAAAATTAAACAAAACTCAAAATTCTCTGAATAAAAATGAAGTTCATAAAATTACATGAATAAAAAATATTAATAACAGAGAGAACATATAATATGAACTTAAGGGCAATACCATACAATTCTGAACAATGCATATAGGAATGAAGTTCATTTCCAAAAGCAATACGATGAGATATGAATAGTTTGTGATAGTAACCATACAAAAATACAATGCATAAGAACATTACATATAGAAAAATCATAAAGTGAGGAAGAAGAAAAGCATGATGGAGGAAAACATATAAGAACAAAGAGAACATATATAAATAATGCTACAAGAATGTAAAACTACAGAGATAACTCATATTGGGGAAAAGAAAGGAGCAGAACAGAGTAATTGAAAGAACATGAATGCATGATGGATGTACGGTACGGCGATGGGTGTAAAACTTGAACGGAGCTATGAAAAGGGTTAGGGCTCACAAACTTGAACGGCACAAATGAATTAATTTGGAATGGATCAGAACAAATGAGCAGTGAGAAGAGAGAAAAAAAAACCCAAATTGCCCTTGAAACAGTTTAATTTTTAGGGTCAGTTTAATATTTAGGGTCAATTTCAGTTTTCCACATTAAAACAATATAGTGGTGCTAAAGCTGCTCCTGCTCTGCGACCCCGCTCCGCCAAGATCTCATTTGGAGTGGCCACTATCGTTAACTGCTCCGTTATTATCCTCATTGTAGCGGCGACCCTCTACTCCACTCCGCCGCTACAGCGGCGCTATTCACTACGTAGGCGCAAATTATAAGTGTCTCTCTACACAAAATACCTAAAAGACAAAACAGGGAGCAGCCTATATTATTATTATTATTTATAACCATATGCAGCCAGAATACCGATTGTGATGCAGTTGTGGAAGCAAGGATCATATATAGCATTACTTCGATATTAGAACTGACAACCTAGACAAAAAGAAAGTGCAAAAAATGAAGGTATACCATACACTGTTGAGTATCAACAACATCCCTAGCTAATGAATGTCGTAACTCCCTAATGGCCTCAAGCATTCCATGAGCTACTGTTTGTGGTGGTTGAAGTTTTTCCACTGACATTTTTATAATTCTTGTCTTCTATCTGCAGACGTTTAACTTTGAGTATCTGAACATGCAAATTCACAGATTTGGCTGCAGTAACCCTTTGTGATTTAAAACTAATTTTGGGTTTATTATAACTTCTCCTTCCCCCTTTGCTGCAGTACTTTGAGTAATGCAGGACATATGGTATCTTCTTATTTTTGCTTAGTACAACTCTGCGTAAACTTGTTTTGCATAGGTGAACGAATCATAAACTCTAAATGTGTGTTCAAACTCAAATGACCATTCAGCCAACTAATAGTATTCATAGATCAAACCATTACAACATTGAATCCATGAAAGCCTTCATGTTCTTCACATCTTGATCGGTTTGAGGGAACTTCTGTGGTTGGAACAGCTTCCAAAGTCCAAGCTAGATGCTTACTTTTAACTTCGACCTTACCTGAAAATCTCCCATATATTTTTTCGCTTTCAGGATAAGGCTTGACATAAAGATTATAAAATCTAAGCCTAGTTGGTTTGATAATGTCTTTCAATCCCACTTCAAACCCAATTGCACCTTTTCCTTTCAAATACTCAATCACATTGTATCTAGGAACAATCTGTTTTTCAAAATTCACACCCAAGTATTCAGGAACTTCATGCAAACAATCAACACCATATTTCATCCTTTGGATTAAAAACTCAATCTTTTTCTCAGTATCCTCCAAATCATACAATTGCCGAACTCATTATTGTAACATCTTGAATCCTTAATAACATCCACAATTACTTTGCTATCTGATTCAAAGCAGACATGAGTGAAGCCCAGATTTTCAGCAATCTGGAGAGAAAGAAGGATAACATAGGCCTCATTTTCTACGACCGAGTATTGAACATTTGTCCAAGATGAATGGACTATGATAAATTCTCCATGAAATCCTCGAAAGCAAATTCCAAATCCCATCTTGTGCTCATTCACAAAATTAGCAGTCTATATGTTACAATTAAAGTACCCTTCATTTAGTTTTTTCCAAAACATATTCGCATTGGCCATGATCATACTAAAAAACTTAAAAAAGAGACTTGTGAAATCATGCATGTGCGGGAGATCCCATAACTTGAGTTCCTGTCAGCACTGTATTGCTTGTTCACAGCTCAATAAAATGTGCAAAGCATCTTCGGCTGAATAAAATGTGCACATAGCAGAGGTTAAAGAACATGGTACTCCTCGATGCAGGAGGTTTACACGATGCGGAAGGTAATCCCAGTCCATCCTTCATAAGAAATGCTTCGCCTTTGATGGAATAGGAAGCTTCCATGTTAGAGACCAGTTCCCTTCAGTTGGAGCTTGATTATCATGCACAGGCCTGCTCCATGCAAAGGCAATTACCATCTCGCGTTAAGTACTAATAGTAGAATATGTGTTATCTCGAGTTTGAAGGGGAATTCGCAAGATAGCTTCAGCGTCTTTTGCATTGAAAATAACCGAAATCAAGTACGTGTTCCATGAGTTTGTTTCACTGTCAAATAGACGTGCTACTCTGAGACCGTGCAAGTGGGGAGGAGGTTGTTTAATAGGTAATTTATTGTTCAATCATTGATCAAGTATTTTGACTGATTTTTTCAACATAAATAACTATTGATGTTACATGAACCTGCACGATTAATGTTTCAGGGTATATAAATTGCAGGCTACAATTGTTTCCCACTCTGGTGCTTTACCCATGTTTCAAGTCCTAGCAATTTCTAGATCGTTTAAATGTAGTTCAACAAAACTCTAGCTGCCAATTATAACTACAAATATGCATAAAACATTGAACAACTCTTTTAATTGGACCAACATTCTAATACCTCAAACATTAGATGCCTCTATTTCAACTCCTTCTTGTTTTTCTGTTCTCTCCTTCAACTGACCGTTCATGGAAATCACTAGTTTCTCAGTTCTTGGCTCCAGAACTATCCCTTTAGATGTCATCTCCCGGAAGTAACGCATAGCATCCTTTGTCCTCCCATTTTCATAGTGTCCATGAATCATAATGGTATACGAACGTCTGTCCGGTCCCAATCCATTCCTCTCCATTTCATCCCATGTTTTTCTCAATCCATCAAGATCATCCCATTTCATATACAATCTCAAGACCAAATTGCAGATATCATCGCTCATTGCACATCCATTTCTCTCCATCCTCTCCAAAACTGCGGGAACTTCTTCCGGTGCCTTCAACGACTGTAGCAAGTAACTATAAGTAACACCATTAGGCAAACAATCCCCGCTCCTCCTCTCCATATCCTCTACCAATTCATAAACCTTCTCCATTCGCCTTATCTTACAAAGATGCTTAATCAATGAGTTATAAGTAGCTACATTCGGTAAACAATCCCGTTCCTTCATATCATGAAAAACCTACAATGCCTCAGGAATCCTCTTCTTGAAACAAAGACCATCAATCAAACAATTGCATATCACAACATCAGGTTTACAACTCTCCTCTTTCCACATCCCATTGAACAACTTCAAAGCAGTTCCCAATTTCCCTTTCTTAGTCATCGCCTTAATAAAAGTTGCATATGTGAAAATATCAGGCTTACATTTATACGCAATTATATCTTTCCACAACCTCTTCGCTTCATGTGTATTCCCTAAAACACACCAACCATTAAGAATCACGTTCCACGTCTTTATATCACGACAAAACCCAAACTTATTCAAATTCCTATGAAACAAAGTTTCAGCTTCTTCGATATGCTTGTATCTACACATCCACATCAAAAGAGTCCGAAAAGCTTCCGAATCAAGCTCATTATCCAATCCAAACTCTTCCCTTCTGTAGAAAATGTTAATAGCTTCCTCCAGTTTATGTGCAGCCACAAACCTACGAATTAAAATGCAAAATGTTTCTTCATTAATAAATTCTTTTCTTTGCGACATTTCATCAAGCACTTGGTGTAACTCTTCGAAACACTTCATTTTACCGAGAATGTTGATAATCTCGTTGTACACTTCGCAACTGGGTGTGTAGTTGTTGGTTTTGGAGACCCATTTGAAGAATATAAACGCTGGTTTCCAATCGGAACGATGCCGTTGCAAAACTTGGAGGACAAGGTTGTTGTTGGGGTGAATTCCAGTGAGGTTAAGAGCTCGTTCGATTTGTTCTGTGGGTTTGTCTCTACGGAATTTGAGAAGGTTTTGGATAAACGAAGCATGTGATGGTGAATCATGGTGTGAGTGAAGGAATCGTTGATGATGAGTTTCGAGGATTTTGAGGAAACGAAGAGGGGAATGTGGGTTCCGAGGTGTTTGGAGATTGTTGTACAAGGTTGTGAGAATTCGTTTGTTGTTTTCGCATGAAAGTGTTCTTATTGCTCGCATGTTGCTGTAAATTTGATTTTGTTTGCATGGGTAGAATGATTTATAGATTCATGATATGAAGACGAAGTGAACCAAGCAATTAATATTTGATAATTCAGGTTCTTATGACATAATTGTTGAGGATGAGAATGGTTTTGTGATAACAAACTAAACTTTGGAGGATGAGAATTGTTTTTGAAGCAAAGTGTATATTGATTCTGCCAAGAATTTGCTGCACACAATATCTTTGGTAAATACCAACTGAATTACATTCACATTAAACGAACTTAGAAACGGAAACGAACGAGGAACACATAACGACGAACGATGGTGACGATATGGCGGATCTGGTGGCTGGTGAATGGGACACCGGCGGTGGTTGTAACACCCCGTTTTCCCAACGTGAAAATTTCATTTATTTAATCAGAGTAATTCACCTAAACGGAATGTCACATTCTTTTCTTAAAATCATAAACTGTATAAATAACTATTTATCCTTTAAAATTCAATAACTAAAAAGTCTTTAATACTTCGCAGCGGAAATTATTCAATAATCAAAACAGTCTTTGGCACTAAAGCCTCTTTACAATTATGTCATAAAAATCCATTCTAAAAACATAGTCATAACTCTTCAGAAACAATACGTAAGGAATAGAAAGCAATAACAAATTCCCATCCCGTTACGTATCAGAGCACCTAAAGACACTTGAGCCACCACTCCTACTAATCATTAATACCTGCAAGTTACTCATACGAAGAGCAACATTTTCAAGCAGAAGGGGTGAGATTTCACAAAACAATAATATCAAGCATATAATTCAATAATTATATTTAACAACACAAATAACTTCATCTATTAGTAATAATAATTCTTCATGTAATAATTCTTAATAACTCAACCAACTTTTAATTATCATTTAACACATATTAACCAAATCGTAACAAACATAGATCATCACATCATAGTCATAGTTCATATATAGCATGACAACATCTTAATCCTAATTCATATACAACATAACAACATCATTAATTCATAATAATAATTATTCATCAAACATCTCATTATCAATTCATTAATAAAAGACAACTTATCAATTTAACATAAACATCATCAAGTACACTTAACAACTCATAGATATCATCATCACTAATAACTTTAAAACAACACAATATAATCATCTCTTATTAATAGTAATAATTATCTACATCATAACATAAACATCTTCTTATAATAATATAACCACAACGTAACATGATATTCACTTAGTAATAATAATAATTATATATACATCATCTCGTCATAATATAATAATATAACAACAACATAGCATGATATTCACTTAATAATAATAATAATTATATATACATCATCTCGTCATAATATAATAATATAACAACAACATAGCATGATATTCACTTAATAATAATAATAATTATATATACATCATCTCGTCATAATATAATAATATAACAACAACATAATATGATATTCACTTAATAATAATAATAATTATATATACATCATCTCTTCATAATATAATAATATAACAACTACATATTCATCTTCTTGTATTAATATAACAACAACGTATTCATCATCTTATGAAAATATAATCAACACGTACTAACACCAAAATCAACATCATAAATCTTCAACATAAACATCTTAAACAATATCATCTTAAACATCATAGCATCTTTGATAAACAATTACCAAGTAATCACAACATTCGATCATCATCAATAACATAACATAATATTCACTTAATAATATTAATCATATATAGAACAACATATTCATCACTTAATAGTAACAATTATACACAACATCATAACAACTTAACAATATCATAATCATTATCTTAAACAACGTAGCAACATAACAGTATCATAATCAACATGTTAAACAACATAGCAACATAACAATATCATAATCAATATCTTAAACAACGTAGCAACATAACAATATCATAATCAACATGTTAAACAACATAGCAATATTTTAATCAACATCATATAATTCACATCGTATAATCTTCGTAGGTACTTCTTTAACAACACATGGGTAGAACACAACTCGACAAACCCATGGATGATAATTCATCGACAACTTAACAATTCATGGATGATAATTCATCAACAACGACCTTGACTCGACATATGCGACAATGCAACTTAGACACTTATATGCATGTGGTACCAATCGTCATCATAAGTATTAATATACTTTTATCGTGCGGAGGACAAAGCTCCTAAAACGTGCGGAGGACAAAGCTCCTAATCGTGGTGAGGACAAAGCTCAATGAAATGCTATGCATGGACTCTTAACAACAAAACACCGTAATCATCGTAATCAACATATCATCATGCATCCAATAATTTGGAGCTAAACGTCATCATTTCATAATATATATATAGACATCATGCACTTAGTTAAATAACAGCAGAAGCGCAGTCAAATCACACAACAATAGAGAGATATCAATATATCAATTGCAATTCACAACATAACAATATTAATGTGAAACATCAACAACTTAAACATCAAACATCTTCCACATAAGGCATATAAATATTTCACATAACCAACAACAGCAACATAGGCGACACATAAACATCTTAGGATATAACAATATCAAATGATAATCAACAACAACTCATGTAACTTAGTTAAATAACAATAGCAGCATAATCAGATTATATCAACAGCTTAATACCAATTCATTTTCAACAACTTCCTGATCATTCAATAATAATTCAAGTAATGCAATCAATCAATAAATCACATTATAAACACTTAGCATTTCAATATAGCTTCACAATTCACAATCATTATCTTTAATAGGTCACACTATGTACCTAAAGTTCATTTCTAACCAATCCAAGCAACTCAAGTCTCACAATGCACTAAAAACACTCAATTCTGGAAGTGCTCGCGAGGCGAGAGCATCTGCTCGCCGTGGCGAGTACAAGCCAACTTTCCAACTAAGGTTGTTCTAGGTTCAATCTCGTTCTAAATCATTCTCTAATCAATAGTAGGCACCTAAAGGTACTCAAAGGCATCTAAGGTTCAACTCAAAAGGTCGAAACACAAAATCTAACATGCTCTCTGCCTTAACTCGCTATGGCGAGTAAGGTTGCTCGCAATGGCGAGCAATACCAAAACACTCGCGAGGCGAAGGGGAAGGCTCGCGTGGCGAGCGATGAAGATCATCACTTGCGAGGCGAGGATCATAGCTCGCCGTGGCGAGCGATGAATCTAGGCTCGGACATGATGCACTTTCTACACGAAAATCATCATCTAACAAGGTTCTAAACCTAATTTCAATTCCAGAATTCATCTAAATCATTATCTAAGGTCTAAGGACAGTTTCTACATCTTTTTAACAAGTTTCCACCGTTTAATCATCAATTCTATCAATTTGACCTAATTTCCGATTCTTCTTAAACTCATCCTAATTCATGTTAAACTTAACCATTGATTCACATACTTGATAGAATTGCAAAGTTAGTCTCACCCTTACCTTATAATCAGGAAATCGCAGCCCCTCTAGGTCTCTCCCTCTTCTCTTGGCTTTTCTCCCTTTTCTCCAAAAGCAGTCGTACGTACGTTATGTTTTTCTAAACTAGGTCTCTCCTATTTATATAAATCTTTAACCTACTTTTTTTTTTCTCTTAAATCCAAATATTAATATTCTATCCCAATATATATATATATATATATATATATATAAAATGTTTCTATAACAATAATAAATAACAATTATATCTCTATAACATATATATATATATATATATATATATATATATATATATATATATATATATATATATTTCCATAAGAAATCATACATATTTCTATAACAGATTATATATATTTCTACAACAAATCATACATATTTCTACAATAAATAACATTTATTTCTATAACAAATCACATTTATTTCTGCAACAAATCGTGTATATATTTCTATAACAAATGACATATATACATTCCTAAATCAAATAACATATATTATATTTTTAAATCAAATAGCATATATATATATATATATATATATATATATATATATATATATATATTTCTAAATCAAATAACATATATATTTCTGAATCAAATAACATATATATTATATTAATAAATATATAACATATATCATAACAAAATATCACTCATCAAAATAAATCATATAAATCACACAAATCATATAAGTATATTCTAAACTCATTTAAAATAATTAAATAATTAGAGAGGGCGTTACAGTGGTGCACGCGGTAGCGCGAGGACAGCGTCGAAAGAGTATTAAGTTGCGGTGGCTTAAATGTTTCCGAAAGAAGTGATTTTTTGCCCTTGAATTTGTTACTCTGCTGTTAGTTTTGGTTTAGAATTAAGTTCATGATGATGTGTTGTGTTTGTTTGATAGAAAATTTGGTGTGGAAAAGATGAAGTTTCTTAGCTCTACTCTCTTTCTCGGTGAATTTCTTGTTGTTACTATTGTTTCTCTGTGTGGATTTACCAGAATTGAATTTCTGGGTTTTACAGGAAGATAAGTTTGTGGATGAATTTGTGGATTTTTCCTAAAAAATTGAATTCTGAATTTGGGTAGATGAAATTTTGTGTTTGAATATAAAATTAACGATGAATTTATAGATTTGATGTGGTTCTTATATGAGATTAAGATTAGGGGGACTTCTACGGTACACCTCATAAATTTATAATTTAACGATTATTTTATAAAATAAAGAGTTATTAATATTTATATTTTAGAAAACATCATTTTATAAGAAAAAACATCATTTCATTGTTTATAAGAATTATATTAAATTTTTAACATTTTTTCATAAAAAATAATCAATATTCTTTGTCATATGTAACAAAAATTAAAAAATATAAATTTTATTTCGTCGACGTTTTTGGTAAATACGATTTAATTATTATAATTGTCAATGATAGAAAACAGTTCTTTTTCTTCAAAAAAACAACTCGTTTAATTCAAAAAATCATATTTTTAAGAATAGCTAACAGTATGGAAATCTTTAATAATTCAAAAAAAGGATCAAAATATTGAAGTGGACCACTCTACATATTAAAAAGCATTAGATATAAAACTATAAAACAATTTTTATTACAGATATCAGTCTGGGGGTCAATACACTTTTTTTTTTTGCGTATACAAGTTACAAACTCACAATAATATATTTATTTTTTTGAATAAATAAATGTATTTCTATAAGAAAACCAGATTCACAATAAATAATTATTTAGAAAAGTGGGACTTCATCAACGCTTTAAGAAGTCAAATTCACCTGTAATTAACTATGCACTGATAAATATGTTATCAATATTTTTTTGGTTTTAAATCTATTTTGATCATTAGATATGAATTATTGTGTATGAATATTCAAAATACTCCTTCCATTCTTTTTTAAATGTCGTTTTAAAATATTAACACTAAAATAACGAAGTGTATTTTTTCAGTTTTTCTTCCTATTATACCCTCATTTTAATCTAACAATATATTCCTTTTTTTTTTGCACACACTTTCTCTTTCCAATAAATTTAACATGTTATTTTTCTCTCGTAACAAACATTTGTTAGTTATTGTGTTTTTCTCCAACATTTTATTTGCATGATCTCTCTCTCCTAACAAATAATTGTCAATTTTCTATATATTGTTCTCTATTCTGATCATTAGATATGGATTATTGTGTATGAATATTCAAAATACTCCTTCAATTCCTTTTTAAAAGTCGTTTCATAATATTAACAATAAAATAACGAAGTATATTTTTGTAGTTTTTCTTCCTATTATACCCTCATTTTAATCCACCAATATATTCCTTTTTTTTTGCACACACTTTCTCTTTCCAATAAATTTAATATATTATCTTTCTCTCGTAACAAACATTTGTTAGTCAATGTGTTTTTCTCCAACAAATTCCTTTTTTTTTTTGCACGCTCTCTCTCTCTCTCTCATAACAAATAATTGTCAATTTTCTATATATTGTTCTTTTATATTGTCAAACGAGTCTTCAACTATTTCCCTCTTCACCTCCCATTGGTCGTTCTAATGATTCTTCCACTCTTTCTTCCTTTTGAACATTCATGGAGTCTTGTATTTTATTTTTCTCTCAGATTTGTTCTTTAATTTTGCACTTGAAATTTTTAACAATTACTACTCATCTTTGTTTATTTAAGTGATTTGATAATGATTCCGTCCTAATTCGTGGTTTGAACTTTGAAGTACTTGGACCCTGAGCGAGAGGTCTTGTTTCAATGTTGAGTTCAATTTTATAAAACATTGATTTTAACAACTAAAATGATATCAATAGAACTTGAAAGTAATGCGGCTAAGATGATAATATCAGAAATCAAACAACCTACTTAGACAAAAAAACTTAAAAAATACAGATTTTTTCAACAAAAAGCATTTGGTTTGGAAAGTTAAAGGATGTTGTAAAATCTTAACAAGATGAAAGTCGTACTGTATCCCTTCAAATATGTCACCTCTAAATAGCTCTAAATGCTTCTAAATGTCAAATATGTAAAGGGAGATACACAATTACAGAGGATTAGTGTGATTGATAATTTGCAATGAGATGTGAATTATTGACTCTCCACTCATATCGGGGATTGTGAGAAGGGCCATGGATTCTAAAAAAAAACATAGTAGTGAGGGTATAATAGGAAGGAAAACTGAAAAAATATACTTTGTTATTTTAGTGTTAATATTTTAAAACGACATTTAAAAAAGAATGGAAGGAGTATTTTGAATATTCATACACAATAATTAGATTTTAGTTTATTTTATATTAATATTATTTCCTTTTTAAGATAGTTTACTACAAATTGCATTTTATTATATTTCAGGAATGAATATTGGATGGATTGAGTATTGGAGCAAAAGAAAGGGACTTGGAGCTGATTCGGTACAAAAATACAAAGATTGGAAGACAAAATATGTCTCCCCTAAAGTCAGAAGCTTGGCACGGCCCGTGCTAGCATTGGCACGGCCGTGCCACCCTCCAGAGTTGCTTTTGCTGCTTTTGCTTAGATTTTAAGCTACTCTATTTTAGCCCGCAGTCTCTTGTGGAACATTCTAGTAATGTAATTGCTTAGATTTTAAGTCAAATGTATGCTATAAATAGAGTAGCTAGCCATCACAAATATTCATCTTTTCTTGGAATGCAATATGTGACAATTGTCTTTCTAATAAAAGTTCATTTACTTTCTTGTTATTTACTTTTATGCTTTCTCTCTTCTTCCCCTTGTCTACGATGAACATTAGTGAGTAGACTTCTCTTGTCTTGGGATTGTTGGATAAGTCTAATGACATAATCCTAATCAAACCAAGCTTTAAACCTTAATCTTATGTAACCCTAATTCCTTATCTAAATTCACCGCTTTAACATGGATCAACCATTATCAAACTGTGGAAATGAAAGTGGAGGGTTTGATAATTGTTTATCCATCATCTCAAATATCAATTCATAAAACAAAAGTGGAGCTTTGATATTCGAACAAGTGAATTTAGACAAAGATTGTAAAGGCAGCGAAATAGTCTTTACAATCTTTGAGACATATAGTTTCGATCTTCAAGGGAACTAATAATGATCAAGTCAGCGAAATAGGCTTGGTTGTTAGAGGAACCAAAATCTAATAGTAATCAAGTCAGCGAAATAGGCTTGGTTGCTAGAGGAACAAAAGAGAAACTGTCTTGAGAAATTAGGTCTAACATAAGGTTATAAGTTTAATAGTTTGGCTTGTGAAGGACTTGTCGTTAGGATGAACCAATAATTCCAAGGCTTTTATCTTTTCTTTTATTATTTGCTTTTAATTAAAAAACCAAAACCTTTCTACCTTCTAAACCTTAAGTCTAATCATTATTTAAAGTTAATTGAATTCATAACTCCCTGTCGGAACGATACTCTATTTTTACTACTTCGATAGAACCGTGCACTTGCGGTTTTATCTCATCACATAGTCACTTGCATCACACATTATTTCAAAAGGCAAGTTCCAATCAGGTGGCTGTATGATTGGGGCAGTGATTAGAGCTTCCTTCAACCTACAAAATGCTTTTAAACAAATATCATCAAAGATAAAATCTGCATCCTTAAGAAGTAGACTTGTTAGTGGTTTAGTAATTGATGAAAAATCTTTAATGAAACGGCGGTAAAACCCCGCGTGTCCTAAGAAACTTCTAACTTTCTTGACCGAGGTGGGAGGTAGCATTTTTTCAATAATTTCAATTTTTGTCTTGTCTACCTCTATACCTCTTTCGGAGACCAAGTGTTCTAGGACAATTCCTTCTCTTACCATGAAGTGACATTTCTCCCAATTCAAGACTAAGTTCACCTGCTCACATCTTTCCAAAACTTTCTCAAGGTTATTTAAACAATTATCAAAACTAGATCCATGTACAGAAAAATCATCCATAAAGGCTTCCATTATCTTTTCAACAAAGTCAGAAAAAATAGACATCATGCATCTTTGAAAAGTAGCAGGAGCATTACAAACACCAAAAGGCATTCTCCTATAGGCAAATGTGCCGAAGGGGCATGTAAAAGTTGTTTTCTCTTGGTCATTGGGGTGAATGGGTATTTGGAAAAATCCGGAATAACTATCTAAATAACAAAAATGCGAATGCTTAGCTAACCTTTCTAACATTTGATCTATAAAAGGGAGAGGAAAGTGGTCTTTACAGGATGCTTTGTTAAGCTTCCTATAATCAATACACATTCTCCAACCAGTGACAGTTCTTGTAACAATGGATTCATTTTTTTCATTTTTAATAACTGTAAGGCCACCCTTTTTAGGTACAACTTGAACGGGGCTAACCCATTTAGAATCGGAGATTGGATAAATAACACCTGCATCTAGGAGCTTTAATACTTCCTTTTTCACAACCTCTTTCATATTAGGATTTAGCTTTCTTTGATGTTCAATGGAGGGTTTATAGTCTTCTTCAAGAAGTATCCTATGCATGCATAATGACGGGTTTATTCCTTTGATGTCATCTATGGTGTATCCTATAGCCTTAGGGTATTTTTTTAGGACATAGAGCAATTTTTCAGTTTCAACCTCATCTAGGCTTGCATTCACAATAACAGGGTAAGTTGAGTTAGGGCCCAAGAATTCATACCTTAGATTTGATGGAAGAGGCTTAAGCTCCACTTTTGGTGCCCCCTTTTGTATATGTGTTGGTTCCTCCTTCACTAACTCCTCCACACTCAAACCTTCCATAGGAGGGTTTTTATCCAACAGCTCTTCGTAAGCTTGTGCTTCTCCTTCTAGCTTTGTACCTGCATTATTTACCAAACATACTTCCAAGCCATCATGTGTAGTTGATGCTAGAGAGCACTCTTTCACACAATGATCGACTATGTCTATCATGCAATAAGAGTCTTTAATGGAAGGACCTTTCATTAGTTTAGCAAGTTCAAATTCAACGGTTTCTTTACCAACATTAAATGCCAACTTACCATTTTTAACATCAATTATGGCTCCGGCGGTAGCAAGGAAGGGCCTTCCTAAAAGAATAGGTACCTGGTTGTCTTCCTCCATTTCCATCACAACAAAATTAGCAGGGATATATACCTCTCCTACTTTGACCGGGACATCCTCTATAATTCTGGCTAGGTATTTAACAGAGCGGTCTGCTAATTGTAGGGTCATCCTAGTCGACTTAAGTTCCCCTATTCCTAACCTTTTATAGAGGGACAATGGCATCAGGCTAACACTAGCTCCTAAGTCACACATCGCCTTTTTCACTACTTCTGACCCTATGACACAAGGTATGGAAAACTTCCTGGATCTTTAAGCTTTGGTGGCAATTTATTTTGGATGATGGCACTACATTCTTCCATAAGGTTAACTGTTTCGCCTTCCTCAATTTTTCTTTTTTTTGAAAGAATTTCTTTTAAGAACTTAGCATAGGTAGGCATTTGAGTTAGTACTTCGGTAAAAGGCACATCAATGTAGATTTTATTCATCGTTGCAATAAATTTTTTGAATTGCCCATCTAGCTTAGACTTAGCAAACCTTTGTGGGAAAGGGATTTTTGGTTTGAACGGAGGTGGGGTAGTTTCCTCACCATCTCTTTCTACCCTAGCTTCCTTAACTTATGGCTTGCTAATCTCTTTCTCACTTTCATTGGGGTTAGCTCTTCCTATGGTGTCCTCTAATGGTCTACCACTCCTAAGTGTGACGGCATTCATTTTGTTAGTTTTAGGTTGGCTGACTTTGTGGACAACTTGGGAGAGTTCAGTTTCAGAAATTTTGTTGTGAGAGGAGATGGAGTCGAACTTTAATGTAAGTATAGCAAGAGAGTCGTTCAACAGTCTAGTTTGATCCTTAAGCTCTTGGAGCCGTTCGGATTGTTTAAGAAAATAATTTTCCATTAATAGTTCAATTTTAGACCTTTGAATGACTCTTTGGCTATTTGCATAACCGGGTATTGTTGTTTCTTCACCAAGGGGATTTTTATGAAAATTTTGGTTAAAACTTATCCCTTGACTATTTTGAATAAAGTTTAATTGCTCAACATTACCCAGCTTGCATTCTATGCTAGAATGACCAGATATACCACATGCTCCACATGGAGGAGAATTAGAAGTAGGTGTGATAACATAGGCATTCATTTGATCAAATCTTTGAGATAGCGCATCCATCTTGGTAGATAGATGGTCAAGGGAAAAGATTTTGTTTATACCTACCTCTTCTTTAGAAGGTGAAGAATTGATGAGGGCCTTTTCATCGGTCCACTGGAAGAGATTTAAAGCCATATCTTCAATCAAGGCATAGGCTGTTGTGAAGTCTTTGTTCATTAGGGCACCACCTGCAGCTGCATCAACAGTTATCTTTGTCTTATATGTTAAACCATTGTAAAAGGTGTGGATAATCAACCACTTCTCCAAACCATGATGGGGACAAAGTCTAAGCATTTCTTTGAAACGCTCCCACACATCGTAAATAGATTCCCCGTCTTCTTGAGTGAATTGATAAAGTTTTGCCCTTAGTTGAACGGTTTTAGACGGGGGGAAGAATCGGCAAAGGAATTCTCGCCTTAGTTGATCCCATGAGGTGATGGAGCCAGCCCTTAAAGAATTAAACCAACTGCTGGCCTTGTCTTTTAAAGAGAAAGGGAAGAGATGTAGCCGAACGGCCTCTTGGTCAGCTTTATAAGTTACATTGAGTCTCCAAAAGGTGGAAACATGCAAGTTTGGATCCTCAGTGGGTGATCCAGAAAACTGGTTTTGTTGAACCAAGCTTAGTAGTGCAGGTTTTATTTTAAAGTCATCACCTTCAACCGTCGGGTAGACTATAATAGCACACGGCTCATCCATAGATGGGATCGTATACTCCTTAAGAGCGCGTTCCTCAGCCATGTTGTTTATTATTTTATGCTACCCAAGAAGTTAATGGTAATGATAAGAAAGAAAGAAAGACATAGAAGAGAAAGGAAAAGAAAAGTTATAATCACAAAGAAAGAGTTAATTAAATTAGTTAACTCCCCGGCAGCGGCGCCAAAAACTTGATGAGATAAAACCGCAAGTGCACGGTCTTACCGAAGTAGTAATGAAAAGAGTATCGTTCCGACAGGGAGTAGTTTAATTCAATTAACCTTAGTTGAGGATTAGAAGAGAATCAAGAATATGAGATTGTTGTTTTCAATTAGTTGAAAGAGAAAATAATAATAAAAAGAGAGCCTTGGGATCGTTGGTCCGTCATGGGCGACAAAATCATTCACAAGTCAAGCCATTAAACCTAAACCTTATTTTAGACCTAGTTTCTAAAGACGAGTTTCTCTTAAGCCTATCACATCTCCTATCGGTCTCAGTGAGTGTGTTCCTCTAGCAAGCACGCCTATTTTCATGGTTGATTACTATTAGAATCCTTGAAGATCGAAACTCTATAAGTCTCAACGTTCACTAGACTATTTTCATGTTTCGCAATCCTTGTCTAAATTCACTTGATCGAATATTAAAGCTCCACTTTCGTTTTATGAATTAACATTTGGAATGATGGATTAACGATTATCAAACCCTCCACTTTCGTTTCCACAGTTTGATAATATTTAATCCATGTTAAAACGGTGAATTTAGAAGAGAAACTAGGGTTATATAATACTAAGGTTTAAGGCTTGACTTGATTAGGATTATATCATTAGATTTATCCAACAATCCCAAGACATAAGAAGTCTACTCACTCATGGTCATCATAGACATGGAGAAGAAGAGAGAAAACATAAAAGTAAATGACAAGAAAGTAAAAGAAAAGAAAAGAACTTTTATTAGAAAGACAATTGTCACTTATTGAATTCCAAGAAAAGATTAATATTTGTGATGGCTAGCTACTCTATTTATAGTTTACATTCGACTTAAAATCTAAGCAATCACTAGAATGTTCCACAAGTAAACTAAAACAGAGTAGCTTAAAATCTAAGCAAAAGTAGCTCTGGAGGTTGGCACGGCCGTGCCAAGCTTAGCACGGGCCGTGCCAAGTTTCTGACTTGAGGAAGATATATTTTTGTCTCCGAATCTTCGTATTTTCGTACCGAATCAGCTCCAAAACCCCTTTCTTTTGCTCCAAGACTCAATCCATCTAATATTCGTTCCTGAAATATAACAATATGCAATTGTAGTAAAATAGCTCAAAAAAGAAATAATATTAAAATAAAATAAACTTAAATCTAATTAAAACAAAACTAAATAACATATTAAAATAGATAATAAATGACTCATTGTTATACCCTGATTTTGGACCTAAAAATACTCATCCAAATTGCTTTTCCACCACTGATATTTGTCAATTTACTTCTATTTTACTCTGAATCTTTACTTTGTTTCACCTGCATATTTTACTGTCTCTGTCCCGAAGTATTTTCAATCATGATTTTGTCTTTGATTTTCTTGCATAAAACCATCCAAAGTGTCTTTCTTGTATTTTATTTCAAAGCATCTGCAAAAAATCATACAAAAGGGTATTTTGGTCATTTCCTGCAGTGGAACCCATTTTTGTCCCTGTATTTGTCTCTAAGTCTTTTCAATTCGACTGTATAAATCATTGTTAAGTCTTTGTAAAAAAAAAAACCATTTCAAAATTGCATTTGAGTCAGTTTAGTCCCTAGGGGCATTTTGGTCTTTTCCTGTTGAAATTTCGACAGAGAGTTATTTTAAAACACCTCATTTTTGTAATTGGTTCATTTTAGTCCTTTTGTTGATTTTATTCTAGGTTTCTCTTTACGTTTTGTCCAATTTACCAATTTTAGTCCAATTTTATTTTAATTGCATTTTAGTCCCTGAAACAGTTTCTAAAATTGCATTTTAGTCCAATACTTTTTAAAATTGCATTTTTAGGTCCTTTTTTGTAAATTGCAGTCCAGTCCTTCAATTTTCTTATTTTGCAGAAAGGTCCCCAAGTCCAAATGGTACAAGGCCGAATTTGTTATGTCTAAATTACAGGTGTCACCATTTCATTGGTCCAGGATCACACTTGGCAGCTTATAAATAGTGCACAGTGTCATAGAGAGCCACACAATACACGCCACATCACAAACAGAGAGAAATTTCTCGCTCTTTTCAGTTAGGATCAAAATCCAAAATCACCAAGAATGTGAAGAACAATCTTCAAACCCTAGCTTTCCAGAACCACAATTCACCAACAAATTCATCAAATTCGCTACAGTTCTCAGAGATTCATCAAGGAATCATCATCATTGAACCGGTTTCTCTGCAATTCAAGGCGCGAATTCATCACCAATCGGTGATAAACTCCAGCACCGATCACAGAATATCAGTGAAGAAGAAGAGGTGAAGAAGAAGAAGAAATCAAATCAGTGAAGAAACACCGATTTATTTTCGGTTTCAAAGCAAGAAATCAACAAACAGGATCAGACTCAAGTTTTTCCGAAGATTCCAGTTCGAAATCTCCGATTAAAACCACAGGTAACACTTAAACTTCACTTTCTTTCTCAAAAACATCAACAAGACTGAATCAATGTAGATCTGCGGAGTTTCAAGAAGTTTCTTTTAAAAAACTGAAAACCTAAAAAATCTTTGAAAACCATAAACAAATTCTCCGATCTACATCGATTCCAAGCTTGCATGCAAATTCTGATATCAAATTCGTGTTTAGAATGAAGAGACGAGTGGTTTAGGGTTAGTTTGGGTTAGATCTGGAAACTTAGGTCAACCGGAACCTGGAGTTCTCGCCGGAGAAGATGAAGATTCCGGCGGACCTTTGAAGGTTCTGGCCGATCTTCATCCTCTCTGGCCGTTTCCTACAGAAACCGGCGAGGGGAGAAAAGAGAAGACAAGAACCTAGTGAGAGAAGGTGAGAGTTAGAGAGAGAAATGGGAGTAGCAAATGAAATAAACCGGTGCCTCCACATATATATAGGCCACTGAACCGGACCGGTCCAAGTCCGGTCCATTTTCCCTTGATTTTGGCCGTTAGACCTAGGGTTTCATCCCCTGGATCAATCCAACGCTCCCTGAGTGTCCAGGTCCAATAGGCTTGGGTTTGGGCCTTTTTTTTCCCTGTGGTTTCCTGCGTTTTTGCTATTTCTTGCTATGTGCACCCTCTGTTTTTGCTATGTGAACCTCCTGTGTGCTCAAATTTTCTTGTAAAAATTCCTAAAAATTTCTATGTGTTTCTTGATGCATTTTTGATATTTTTGTGATGTTTTTACATGTTAAAAAATGATAAAAACATATGTGATGTTTTCTTGATTGATTTGCTCCCTTTCTTTGTCTAAACTTGTGAATTTTCTTGCTATAATTTGTTCATGAGATCTTGGCATGGTATGAATGATCGATATGCTATTTTGTGATGAATATGCCTCTGATCATGTGTTTGTTTTACTGTTTTTGATGTGATTTGTGAGTTTCTTGTGTTGCAAGTAATGTGTTTCTTTTTTACATTTTGGTTATTGTTGACATTTTTACTGTTTATCTCGTATTCCTTTGCTCACTTGTTCTATCATTTTACACCCCATTTTACTAACCTTTTTACTTCATGTTTCATCCATTTCATAAGCATTCTACCACCTCCATCTCAATTTCTTGTAGTTTAGGCATTTTTACCCTTCAATTTCTATGTTAAAGTTGGCATGTAAATTTAGGTAGTTTCAATTTCTCTTTTTTAATTTCTTGCAAGACCATAGAATGTAAACTCGGGCCAATGTAACGGACAATGGACTCTAATGATGTACACCGACACAAGCACCGACACGCACACACGTTGTATGATGATTTACCGCTTTAGATGTATGCTTAGGAAACGCAATACTTAGAAAAATATCATTTTTTCCAAAAAATAACTCCATAACTCAATTTTTTTCTCTAATAAACCCTTGAGTCAACACTCCATTGTATTTTCCCTTTATTTTCTTAGTCAAAACTTCAACGAATCTTAATTTCTACTTAGACACTCTTTCTTTAATAATCGAACCAACCATTCACTATCTTTTCCTTTCATGCCTTTATGACCTCTTTCTCTTCTTCAAAACCATTTTCAAAAACTAAAATCAATTGAAACACACAAAAACCATTTTTGAAAGAGAACTACATGGAATTTTGATCCCTTAAAAGGGTATGTAGGCAAGAGGTCAAAACTTCTCCAAGTCCAATAAAATAAAATCTCAAACATTTACTCCCTCCATTCTTAAACTAAATAAACTTTCTTTTCAATAAATAAGCATAAAAATAAAGCGTAGACATAAAGCTAGGAAAGCGGTTCCTATAGAATACTATAGTCGTTACGGGTTCCTAACACCTTCCCGTAACGAAAACGACCCCCGAACTTAGAGTTTCTAAGGGTTTTCTCAATTTTACCCTTCCCAAGAAAAAATAGAGAATATCAAAGATTGAAAGGTTCAAGCCTAATTAATGACTTGATACCCCAAAATCATGATAACAGAAATGGCGACTTCACTGGGGATGGTTTTAAGCGGGTCACACCTAGTTTTCCGTAGTTTATGTTCACGCTTTATTTTATTGCTTACATATGTGAATATTTGCTTATTTTCGTGTAACGTGTGGGGTGAGAATATCAAAAGTCCTATACCCGGGCTGAGTGAACTTATGAATAGGTAGAGATATAATCGACAATTCGATCCGAGGGTTGCCTCGTGTATTGGGTTATGCGATCAATCTCACATAGCTGAGGCATTTTGGAAGTAATGTTGTCGGCGTGTGTTGTCATGCTTAGGCACTTTGCTTTCAATTGTTCGACGATGCTATGGACCGTAGTTACCAAACCCATCCTTGGCCTTTTTTAGGACGTAGTGGGGTGGCTAAATTGAGTGTTGTCTCAAGTTTTAGTCGTCACACGATACTACACTCAAACTATACCTTCTTGCGAATAAACATGGAACGGACGTTGTCCCGTGCTACCATGATATACGTAGGAGAGGTTGCAGTTTGGGAACTTCATTAGAACCTTGGTTACTACTATCCTAAGCCTTAGTTTTACCGGACACCGCGTCCACCCGTGGCCCCATGATTTTGAGTCTCAACCCACCTTGTTTTCTCCATAATTGAAAAACAATCATGCATACATGCATTCATACATAATTTCTTTCATGCATTCATCGAAGGACTAGGAAAATTAAAAACTTTGTAAACATTACAGGTATGAAGAGGACTAAATCCTACAAGTTCAAGGAGGTTGATTTGGTTAGTTTGAGTGAATTGGCACTCAAGGTTAAGAATCAAACAGGTTTCCGACTCCGATATGGTGGTTTGCTTACTATTCTTCGGACCAATGTTGAAGAGAAGCTAGTGCACACTCTAGTGCAATTCTATGACCCGAGTTTCCGTTGCTTCACTTTCCTGGATTTCCAGTTAGTCCCTACTCTTGAGGCTTATTCCTGCTTGTTAGATTCACCTATGGCTGAGAAGACGCCTTTCACCGGTCCTGGGACTTCTCTTACTCCTTTGGTTATTGCTAAGGATCTCTATCTCAAGACTTCCGATGTCTCCAATCATCTTACTACCAAGTCTCACATCCGAGGGTTCACTTCAAAGTATCTACTTGAGCGGGCTAATCTCGAAACCAGTTGTCAAGACACACTCGAGGCTATTCTTGCATTACTTATCTATGGGCTCATTCTCTTTCCGAATCTCGACAACTTTGTGGATATGAATGCTATTGAGATCTTCCATTCCAAGAATCTGGTTCCTACTTTGCTAGCTGACACATACCATGCTATCCATGACCGAACTCTCAAAGGTTGTGGGTACATCCTTTGTTGCGTACCTCTCCTATATAGGTGGTTTATTTCTCACCTTCCGAGTTCTTTCCATGACAACTCGGAGAATTGGTCTTACTCACAGCGGATTATGGCCCTCACTCCTAATGAGGTGGTCTGGCTCACTCCCGCCGCTCAGGTTAAGGAAATCATTACCGGTTGTGGGGATTTTCTCAATGTACCTCTTCTTGGTACCCGTGGGGGAATCAACTACAATCCTGAACTTGCTATGAGACAGTTTGGGTTCCCAATGAAGGCAAAGCCCATTAATCTTGCTACATCTCCAGAATTCTTCTACTATTCGAATGCCCCCACCGGACAAAGGGAGGCTTTCATAGACGCTTGGTCCAAAGTTCGTAGGAAGAATGTGAAACATTTGGGTGTGAGATCCGGTATTGCTCATGAGGCCTATACTCAGTGGGTAATAGATCGGGCTGAAGAGATTGGTATGCCCTACCCTGCTATGAGATATGTGTCTGCATCTGCTCCATCTATACCTTTACCTCTACCTCTCACAACTCAAGGGATGTATCAGGAGCATCTAGCCATGGAGAGTCGTGAGAAGCAGATGTGGAAAGCCCGATACAATGAATCTGAGAATCTAATCATGACTCTGGATGGTAAGGATGAGCAAAAAACTCATGAAAACCTGATGTTGAAAAAGGAGTTGGCTAAGGTCCGGAGGGAACTTGAAGAAAAAGATGAGTTGCTTATGTGGGACTCCAAGAGAGCTAGAGGACGACATGATTTCTACGCTAGATACTGCGGTTCAGATTCAGAGTCCGAGTCCGAGGACCATCCCACCTCTTTCTATGCTTGAAGATTTCATTTGTCTGCTCTGTTAAAATTTCAAAGTCTTCCCTCGGCTTAGTACTTCAAAGGGATTCACCTTATAAAAATTCCGTTTAAGTTCTGATTGTTTACAAAGTTCCTAATTTGTCTAAAAACCCTTTGATGACAAAAAGTTTTTTCTTTTTTTGCATCTGCATTTGTACATATCATGCATTATATGCATCATTCATCAAGTCACAAAAGGGTTCCAAGCGCTCATTGCCTCTTGGTTCTTCTGCCACAGTTTGAAAGGTGGCTCGTGCTCGAAAAGTCTACGAACCTGACAGAATCCATCAGACTAGATCATACAGAAAGAAGAATAAGGTAGCTATGGAAGAAGAAAATGCTCAGCTCCGTACCGAGTTGGCTTCTCTGAGGGAAGAATTGGCTAAGGCCAACGACACCATGACTGCTCTGTTGGCTGCCCAGGAACAATCAGCCACAGTTATCCCTGTAACTACAAGTGTGATCCCAACTGCATCTACTGATGCTCGCTTCGCTATGCCAATTGGGCTTCCTTATGGACTTCCACCGTTTTTCACTCCTAATACTGTAGCAGGCACTTCTGGTACTGCTAACAGTGGCCCGATTCCTGAGGCGAACTTGGCCTCTATCGGTACTACTTTGACTCAAGCAACGACAACTGCCACTGAGCCCATAATGAATACTGTACCTCAGGGCACCCACGCCGGTGCACACCGCGGGAGCACTCCCATAACTGGAACCATGGAAGAAAGGATGGAGGAACTTGCTAAAGAACTCCGTCTTGAAATCAAAGCTAACTGGGGAAGTAGTGATACTGTTAAGACTCATGATCTTTGCTTGGTACCAAAGGTGGACATCCCCAAGAAGTTCAAGGTCCCAGAGTTCGACCGATACAATGGGCTGACTTGTCCCCAGAACCACATTATCAAGTATGTCCGAAAGATGGGTAATTACTCAGACAATGATTCGCTCATGATTCACTGCTTCCAAGATAGTTTAATGGAAGACGCTGCAGAATGGTACACCAGCTTGAGCAAAGATGACGTTCACACTTTTGATGAATTGGTTGCTGCTTTCAAAAACCACTATGGGTTTAATACCAGGTTGAAACCAAACAGGGAATTTTTTAGATCCCTCTCCCAAAAGAAAGATGAAAGCTTCCACGAGTATGTGTAACACCCCGTTTTCCCAATATTTAAAATTTCTTTAAAAACATAACATTTATCAGAGTAAACATCAAACAACGGGATATCACATATAACGTAATCCAACAGTTAAATAATAATTTAACCAATATCTTAAACATTTGCAGCGGAAAATCTTAACCATAATTCATGAAACGTTTTGGCACGCAGGCCCAACAAGTATCTCAAAAGAGTTAATCAAAACAGTAAATATTCATGGCAGTTCACGTAAGAGAATGAAGCATGTTATAGCATAAAACCCCATCCCGTTACGTATCAGAACGACCTAGACGACACAGTGAAGGCAAGGCCACTCACGACGGCAACTGCACACTAAGCACGATCACCTGCAAGTTACCCATACGAAGGGCAACATTTTCAAGCAGAAGGGGTGAGATTTCATAATAAAATAACATTAATCAATGTAATTGCGAATCATAAATTAACATCATAATCATTCCATTATTAACTTTGCATAAATGCTAAACAATTATCACGTAATCATATATCCAATTCATTATGAACAACGTAACATAATCAATAAACACTTATCACATAATCACATATTCATTCATTATCAACAAGGCATCTTAATCATGACAATGTGACAATGCTCCTAGACTCCTTATATGCATGTGGTACCAATCGTCATCATAAGTATTAATATACTTTAATCGTGCGGAGGACAAAGCTCCTATAAAACGTGCGGAGGACAAAGCTCCTAATATTCGTGGTGAGGACTAAGCTCAATGATATGCTATGCATGGAGACATATGAACAAAACATCGTAATCAACTTATCAACATGCATCCAATAATTTGGAGCTAAACTTCATCATATAATTATGCACTTAGTTAAATAACGGAAGCAGCATAAACAGGTCACATAACAAGATGATATCATTATATCAAAGCACATAATTTGTATCATTATCACATCTTCTTATCTTGCATGAATATACAATACAATAGTTCATATTCAATTAATATTAATATAACTTAAACAACTCTACAGTCTGCATTAAACGACATCACTAGGTCTCATTACCAGTTAGGGGTTCACTCTTGATCAACAAGTGCGACACAGATCGCATAAACACATAAACAAGTTCATCCTGGTTGTACTCGCGAGGCGAGAGTACTTACTCGCCATGGCGAGTACCACTCAACTCCCAAACTAAGGTTGTTCTGGGTTCCCTCTGATCCTACATTCATTCCTAATCAATGCTAGGTATGTTCAGGTACTCAAAGGCATACAAGATTCAACTAAAAAGGTCGAAACACGAAATATGACATGCACTCTGCCTAAGCTCGCGAGGCGAGGAAAGGTTGCTCGCCATGGCGAGTTGCACCAAACAACTCGCGAGGCGAAGGGAAGGGGCTCGCGTGGCGAGCGATGAAGTTCATCACTCGCGAGGCGAGGATCATCACTCGCCGTGGCGAGCGATGAACAGAAGCACGGGCAGACTAGGGTTTTTCTCAAAAATCCATCACACAACATGGTTCAAAGCCTAATTTTGATTCCATAATCCATCCTAACCATGTTCTAAGGTTAAAGGACGGTTTCTACATCAATCTAAACAAGTTTTACCGTTTGATCATCAATTTTTAGGGTTTTGACCTAATTCCAAAACTTCTCTAAATCAATCCTAACTTTGTCAACTAATCATCAGAATTACAGTAAATAACATTATTGAATTATTAGTCTCACCCTTACCTTGTTTGAAGAAAATCGCAGCACTCTTGGTCTCTTGCTCCTCTCTAAGCTTTTCTCCCTTTTTCCAAAAGTTTTCACGTACAATGGTTTTCTAAAGATATTAGGTCTTCCCTATTTATACCTCTTTCTAATAGCTTATCTTATCTCACTTTCTCCCCCAAAACTATCTAAAATATCAAAACAGCCCTCAACTAAATATTTTATATTATTTTCAAATCTTTATTCTATTTAACAATAAAATAAATCTCATAACATAATCAAATCCTCCAAAACTCATAACTTATCATGTCATCAATCAAATCATCATAAATCATCAAAACATACCAAAATCATGCACATATTATATAATTATAATATAATCACCTAAACTTGAATAAATAAACGATTAATCAAATCATCATAAATCATCAAAACATACCAAAATCCTCTAGCGATTGAATTGTCCTCTCCGACTGACCATCTGTCTGTGGATGATACGCCGAACTCAATCTCAACTTCGAACCCAAGGCCTCTTGCAAACTTTTCCAAAATCTAGAAGTAAATCTTGGATCTCTATCTGACACGATGCTCGAAGGAACACCATGCAACTTCACAATCTCCTTGATATAAATCTCTGCCAACTGGGCAACAGGGAAACTAATATTAATAGGTAGAAAATAAGCTGACTTCGTCAACCTATCAACAATAACCCAAATTGCGTCGTTCCCTCTAGGAGTATTTGGCAAACTCGTCACAAAATCCATGGATATACTATCCCATTTCCATTCTGGCACGTCTAAAGGTACCATCATCCCAGCAGGTTTCTGATGCTCAACTTTCGACTTCTGACAAACTAAACAGGAATACACAAACTGTGCCACATCTCGTTTCAAACCAGACCACCAGAAAATCTTCTTTAAATCATGATACATCTTCGTAGCTCCCGGATGAATACTCAAACTACTTCTATGACTCTCTTCAAGAATCATCTTCTTAATCTGTTCATTATCTGGGATACAAATTCTTCCTCGGAATCTCAACACACCTTGATTGTCGATTTTAAAATCACTGTCTTCAGCCTGATCTCTAGCAACCAACAAATCCACAAACTTTACATCAACTTTCTGCGCTTCCTTGATACTTTTCAGAAATTCACTATCAATCTTCAGCATACCTAGTTTCACGCTCTGAGGTGACCATTCACAAACCAAACTCATATCTCGGAACTGTTCAAGTAACTCGAACTCTCTGACCATCATGGCGGACATATGCAATGTCTTCCTACTCAAGGCATCTGCAACAACATTAGCTTTACCCGGATGATAATTCAAACCAAAGTCATAATCTTTCAACAATTCGAGCCATCTTCGCTGTCTCATATTCAATTCCTTATGATCGAACAAATACTTCAAACTCTTGTGATCACTAAACACTTCAAATCTCGAACCATACAAGTAATGTCTCCATATCTTCAATACAACGACTACGGCCGCCAACTCGAGATCATGCGTAGGATAATTCTTCTCATGAATTCTCAACTGTCTTGAAGCATAAGCTACCACTTTACCTTCTTGCATAAGTACACCTCCTAAACCCAACTTGGACGCATCACAATAAACCACAAAAGGTTCATCTGACTTCAGCAAAATTAACACTGGAGCAGTCGTCAAACGCTTCTTCAATTCACCGAAACTTTTCTCACAATGAACGTCCCACACAAAAGTTTTACCTTTACAAGTCAACTGCGTTAGCGGAAGAGCTAACTTAGAAAACCCTTCAATAAACCTTCTATAGTAACCAGCTAAACCCAAGAAACTTCTAATCTCAGTAACTGACTTAGGAGTCTCCCACTGTGATACCGCTTCAACTTTAGACGGATCCACTGCAATTCCATCACCAGAAATAACATGGCCTAGAAAACTCACTTCTTTCAACCAGAATTCACACTTAGACAATTTAGCATAAAGCTTCTTCTCTTTCAACACTTGCAAAACAATCTTCAGATGCTCGGCATGTTCTTCTTCAGTCTTGGAGTAAATCAAGATATCGTCGATAAACACAACCACAAACCGATCCAAAAATGCATGGAAGATGCGATTCATATACTCCATAAACACTCCAGGTGCATTGGTAACACCAAAAGGCATAACTTTATATTCATAGTGACCATAACGCGTTCTGAAAGCTGTCTTCTGCATATCTTCATCTTTTACTTTAATCTGGTGATAACCTGATCTCAAATCAATCTTGCTGAAAACTCGTGCACCCACTAGCTGATCCATCAAATCATCAATTCTCGGAAGTGGATACCTATTCTTGATAGTTACCTTGTTCAACTGCCGATAATCAATACACGACCGCATACTACCATCTTTCTTCTTTACTAACAAAACCGGCGCTCCCCAAGGTGAAACACTCGGTCTAACAAACTTCTTCTCAAGCAAGTCTTCCAACTGTTTCTTCAACTCAGATAACTCAGAAGCAGACATACGATAAGGTGCCATCGAGACCGGCTTCGTTCCAGGAACAAGATCAATAGAAAACTCAACTTCTCTCTCTGGAGGCACATCAGGAATCTCATCTGGAAAAACTTCAGGAAATTCACATACCACCGGTAACCTGTCAATCACTGCTTGATTCTCAATAGATAAGGTAGCCATTAACGAAAACATCAAGATACCGTCGCGTTCCAGTTGCTTCAGCTGCTTAGTAGATAAAAACTCTGCACCACTTTCCTCTTCAACGGAAGAGAAATGCACTGACTTGCTAAAACAATTAATAAGAACGTGGTTGTACTCTAACCAGTTCATACCTAAAATCACATCCATACCGCTCAAAGGTAGGCAAACTAAATCCATTTCAAAATCACGACCAAACATAGACAAAGGACATTTCAAACATACGAGAGAAGTAGTCACCGAACCCTTAGCTGGAGTTTCGACAACCATCTCTCCATTCATATCGGACAAATCAAGACCCAAAGCAGAAACACAATCGAAAGCAATAAAACAATGCGTAGCACCAGTATCAATAATAGCAACTAAAGGGGTATTATTAATATAGCAAGTACCTCTGATCAAACGATCCTCATTCTCTATCTGAGTCCCAGTCAAAGCAAAGACCCTACCAGTAGTCGGCGCCCTCTTAGGCTGAGTACACTGTGAACTAATGTGACCCTCTCCGTTGCAATTAAAGCACACAATGTCTGTACGATTGCAATCAGCCACCACATGACCCTTCTTGCCACACCGGACACACTTCTTGATTTCCTCAGGGCAGACGTTGCTTTTGTGGCCTTTCTCACCACAATTGAAGCACACAATCTCTGCAGCATCCTTCTTCTTAGGCCGCCTAACATCGACCATCTTCTGTTTACCTTTGTCAGCGGGGGCACTGTACGGCTTAGGACGACTCTGCTGTCCCTTGCCATTCCTTTCATTCACTACCTTGTAGTGAGCCTTCGTATCCTCTTCGTAGATCCTGCAGCTATTAACCAAATCCTGAAAAACTCTCAGCTGTTGGTATCCAATCGCCCTCTTAATGTCGGGCCTCAAACCGTTCTCGAACTTGATGCATCTCGAGAACTCAGCATTCTCAGCAGTATAGTGCGGGTAGAACTTAGACAGCTCCACGAACTTGGCAGCATACTCTGTCACGGACATATTTCCTTACTTCAGCTCAAGGAATTCGATCTCTTTCTTCCCGCGAACATCTTCCGGAAAGTATCTTCTCAGGAACTCTCTCCTGAAAACAGCCCAAGTCACAACAGCTCCCTCCTGTCCAAGGGTAGGCAGAAGAGCAACCCACCAGTCATCAGCTTCCTCGGCCAGCTGATGAGTACCAAACCGCACTTTCTGATCCTCCGTGCACTGCATAACCCGGAAAATCCTCTCAATCTCCTTAAGCCACGTCTGGGCTCCATCAGGGTCATAACGTCCTTTGAAAGTCGGAGGGCTCTTCTTCATGAACATCTCCAACATCCTAGCTTCCGCGTTCGCACCAGCATTTGCGTTAGGTTGTTGTCCCACAGCTTGGGCAACAGCTTGTAGAGCAGCAGCTAACGCAGCATCGTTTCTTCCAGCCATTTCCGAGATTCTATAAAAGTAGCAACAACAACATAAGATAGTAATATAAATATTACTAAGACTCGACACGACTCTCTAATTGACCGGACGGATCGACCTGCTCTGATACCAATTGTAACACCCCGTTTTCCCAATATTTAAAATTTCTTTAAAAACATAACATTTATCAGAGTAAACATCAAACAACGGGATATCACATATAACGTAATCCAACAGTTAAATAATAATTTAACCAATATCTTAAACATTTGCAGCGGAAAATCTTAACCATAATTCATGAAACGTTTTGGCACGCAGGCCCAACAAGTATCTCAAAAGAGTTAATCAAAACAGTAAATATTCATGGCAGTTCACGTAAGAGAATGAAGCATGTTATAGCATAAAATCCCATCCCGTTACGTATCAGAACGACCTAGACGACACAGTGAAGGCAAGGCCACTCACGACGGCAACTGCACACTAAGCACGATCACCTGCAAGTTACCCATACGAAGGGCAACATTTTCAAGCAGAAGGGGTGAGATTTCATAATAAAATAACATTAATCAATGTAATTGCGAATCATAAATTAACATCATAATCATTCCATTATTAACTTTGCATAAATGCTAAACAATTATCACGTAATCATATATCCAATTCATTATGAACAACGTAACATAATCAATAAACACTTATCACATAATCACATATTCATTCATTATCAACAAGGCATCTTAATCATGACAATGTGACAATGCTCCTAGACTCCTTATATGCATGTGGTACCAATCGTCATCATAAGTATTAATATACTTTAATCGTGCGGAGGACAAAGCTCCTATAAAACGTGCGGAGGACAAAGCTCCTAATATTCGTGGTGAGGACTAAGCTCAATGATATGCTATGCATGGAGACATATGAACAAAACATCGTAATCAACTTATCAACATGCATCCAATAATTTGGAGCTAAACTTCATCATATAATTATGCACTTAGTTAAATAACGGAAGCAGCATAAACAGGTCACATAACAAGATGATATCATTATATCAAAGCACATAATTTGTATCATTATCACATCTTCTTATCTTGCATGAATATACAATACAATAGTTCATATTCAATTAATATTAATATAACTTAAACAACTCTACAGTCTGCATTAAACGACATCACTAGGTCTCATTACCAGTTAGGGGTTCACTCTTGATCAACAAGTGCGACACAGATCGCATAAACACATAAACAAGTTCATCCTGGTTGTACTCGCGAGGCGAGAGTACTTACTCGCCATGGCGAGTACCACTCAACTCCCAAACTAAGGTTGTTCTGGGTTCCCTCTGATCCTACATTCATTCCTAATCAATGCTAGGTATGTTCAGGTACTCAAAGGCATACAAGATTCAACTAAAAAGGTCGAAACACGAAATATGACATGCACTCTGCCTAAGCTCGCGAGGCGAGGAAAGGTTGCTCGCCATGGCGAGTTGCACCAAACAACTCGCGAGGCGAAGGGAAGGGGCTCGCGTGGCGAGCGATGAAGTTCATCACTCGCGAGGCGAGGATCATCACTCGCCGTGGCGAGCGATGAACAGAAGCACGGGCAGACTAGGGTTTTTCTCAAAAATCCATCACACAACATGGTTCAAAGCCTAATTTTGATTCCATAATCCATCCTAAACATGTTCTAAGGTTAAAGGACGGTTTCTACATCAATCTAAACAAGTTTTACCGTTTAATCATCAATTTTTAGGGTTTTGACCTAATTCCAAAACTTCCCTAAATCAATCCTAACTTTGTCAACTAATCATCAGAATTACAGTAAATAACATTATTGAATTATTAGTCTCACCCTTACCTTGTTTGAAGAAAATCGCAGCACTCTTGGTCTCTTGCTCCTCTCTAAGCTTTTCTCCCTTTTTCCAAAAGTTTTCACGTACAATGGTTTTCTAAAGATATTAGGCCTTCCCTATTTATACCTCTTTCTAATAGCTTATCTTATCTCACTTTCTCCCCCAAAACTATCTAAAATATCAAAACAGCCCTCAACTAAATATTTTATATTATTTTCAAATCTTTATTCTATTTAACAATAAAATAAATCTCATAACATAATCAAATCCTCCAAAACTCATAACTTATCATGTCATCAATCAAATCATCATAAATCATCAAAACATACCAAAATCATGCACATATTATATAATTATAATATAATCACCTAAACTTGAATAAATAAACGATTAAACGAAAGTGGGCGTTACAGTATGCGCAGAGATGGAGGGGGGCAGCTGCCCGCATCACTCCCGCTCTTGACGAAGAGGAGATGACTCAGACATTCCTGAAAACTCTGAAAAAGGATTATGTCGAAAGAATGATCATTGCTGCTCCAAATAACTTCTTTGAGATGGTCACCATGGGGACTCGCCTAGAAGAAGCTGTTAGAGAAGGCATTATTGTATTCGAGAAAGTTGAATCCTCCGCAAATGCATCAAAGAGGTACGGTAACGGTCACTATAAGAAGAAGGAAACAGAAGTAGGGATGGTATCTGCCGGAGCTGGTCAATCCATGGCTACTGTTGCCCCTATTAATGCTGCCCAGTTACCTCCGTCAAACCCATATGCGCAATACTCTCAGCATCTTTTCTTTCCACCATTCTATCATCAGTATCCTCTACCATCGGGTCAACCCCAGGTGCCCGTTAATGCCATCGTTCAGCAAATGCAACAACAGCCACCAGCTCAACAACAATAGCAGCAACAAGCTAGACCTACCTTTCCTCCGATACCAATGCTATATGCCGAGTTACTCCCGACTCTACTTCTCAGATGGCACTGCACAACCAGACAGGGCAAGCCTCCACCTGATCTGTTGCCTCCCAGGTTTCGTTCTGACCTCAAGTGTGATTTCCATCAAGGTGCTCTGGGTCATGATGTTGAAGGATGCTACGCTTTGAAGTACATTGTAAAAAAGCTCATAGACCAAGGAAAATTGACCTTTGAGAATAACGTCCCTCATGTCCTCGACAATCCTCTTCCGAATCACGCTGCTGTGAACATGATTGAGGTATATGAGGAAGCTCCCAGACTTGACGTTCGTAACATTGCAACTCCTCTGGTGCCACTACACATCAAGCTATGCCAAGCCTCTTTGTTTGACCATGATCATGCTAGTTGCCCGGAATGCTTCCGTAATCCTTTGGGTTGCTACGTTGTTCAAAATGACATCCAGAGTTTGATGAACGACAATTATTTGACTGTCAGCGATGTCTGTGTGATTGTGCCAGTCTTTCATGATCCGCCCGTTAAGAGCATGCCTTCGAAAGAGAATGTTGAGCCTCTAGTGATATGGCTGCCCGGACCAGTACCTTATACTTCAGAAAAGGCTATCCCTTACAAGTACAATGCTACCATGATCGAGAACGGAGTAGAGGTGCCTCTGGCATCCTTGGCCATGGTGAGCAACATCGCCGAAGGAACTACAGCAGCGCTGAGAAGCGGAAGGGTCCGTCCACCGTTGTTCCAAAAGAAAGCAGCTACACCTACCACCCCACCCATTGACAAAGCAACTCTGACCGATGTTTCTCCTGTTACTAAGGATGTGAGCCGACCAAGCCAATCTATAGAGGATTCCAATCTGGATGAGATCTTGAGGATAATCAAGAGAAGTGACTACAAACCCCGTCAAAGATATCCGTCCTGTCACTACTCCTAAGTTCCGAAGCCCATAGGAATACTCTGTTAAAAGTGTTGGAACAAGCTTATGTTGATCATGAGGTCACCGTGGATCGATTCGGCGACATAGTAGGGAACATTACTGCTTGCAATAACCTATGGTTCAGTGAGGATGAGATGCCTGAAGCAGGAAAATATCACAATCTGGCTTTACATATCTCTGTGAATTGCAAGTCTGACATGCTATCAAACGTGCTGGTGGACACTGGCTCATCCCTGAATGTGATGCCTAAATCGACTCTGGGTCAGTTAAGCTATCGAGAGACTCCTCTGAGAATAAGTACTTTTCTGGTAAAAGCCTTTAACGGATCCCATAAGAATGTTTTTGGGGAGATAGATCTGCCAATGACTATCGGTCCTGAAAATTTTCTGATCACATTCCAGGTCATGGACATCAATGCTTCTTATAGCTGTCTCCTGGGAAGACCATGGATACATGATGCTGGCGCAGTAACCTCTACCCTGCACCAGAAATTGAAGTTTGTAAAGAATGGGAAGCTTGTTACAGTCCATGGAGAAGAGACATATTTGGTTAGCCAGCTGTCATCTTTCTCTTGCATTGAAGCTGGATCTGCTGAAAGAACTGCCTTTCAAGGTTTGACTATTGAAGGTACGAAGCCTAAGAAGGCTGGGGCTGCTATGGCTTCTTTAAAAGACGCTCAGAAGGCTGTCCAAGAAGGATAGGCTGCCGGCTGGGGCAAGTTAAAACAACTCCGCGAGAATAAGCACAAAGAAGGTCTCGGGTTTTCCCCAACATCAGGTGTCTCCACAGGAACTTTCTATAGTGCTGGGGTTGTCAATGCAATTACTGAAGAGGCGACTGAATTTGGTCCTAGGCCTGTGTTTGTTATACCAGGAGGCATTGCGAGAGATTGGGATGCCATCGACATTCCTTCAATCATGCATGTTTCCGAGTAATGTGTCTTGTTGCTTAAGTGTTTTGTTTTTCAAAATAACAATCCTCTCGCTCTGCCCGAAGCGAAAGTGATATTTTCTGTAAGGGCATGTTTGTTTCGGCATCGCCGTTATTAATAAAAAATCGTCGTTTCTTTCACGGCTTTTATTTTTTTTTTAGTGCTTTTTTCCTTGGAAATAATGGTAATGCCAGAAAAATCCAAAACATCTGTATTTTCTTATTAATTTCAAAAAAATCTGCATAAAAACCTCTTTCTAAAATCATCCAACCATTTTACGCAGATTGAGCCATAGTAAACCCGTTGGGCACAGTAACCCTACGTTTCCTCCGAATTTTGAATTCCCGGTGTATGAAGCCGAAGATGAGGAAGGTGATGATATACCATATGAGATCACTCGACTGCTCGAGCAAGAAAGGAAAGCCATTCAGCCTCACCAGGAAGAGATTGAGCTTATCAACCTAGGTACTGAGGAGAACAAGCGAGAGATCAAGGTTGGTGCTGCTCTAGAGGAAGGGGTTAAAAGGAAGATCTTGCAGCTCCTCCGAGAATACCCGGATATTTTTGCATGGTCGTATGAAGATATGCCAGGTCTAGATCCTAAGATTGTGGAACATCGGATCCCAACAAAGCCTGAATGTCCTCCCGTCAGGCAGAAATTGAGAAGGACTCATCCAGATATGGCTCTCAAGATTAAGAGTGAGGTTCAAAAGCAGATTGATGCGGGTTTTCTCATGACAGTCGAGTATCCTGAATGGGTTGCCAATATTGTACCTGTGCCAAAGAAGGATGGAAAAGTCCGGATGTGTGTTGACTTCAGAGACCTGAACAAAGCCAGTCCAAAAGCAAATTTCCCATTACCCCATATTGATGTGCTTGTTGACAATACTGCTCAGTCCAAGGTGTTCTCCTTCATGGATGGTTTCTCCGGTTACAATCAGATCAAAATGTCCCCTGAAGATAGAGAAAAGACGTCTTTTATCACCCCATGGGGGACTTTCTGCTACAAAGTGATGTCGTTCGGCCTAATAAATGCTGGTGCTACCTACCAAAGAGGAATGACTACTCTGTTTCATGACATGATTCACAAAGAAGTCGAAATATATGTGGACGATATGATTGTGAAGTCAAAAGATGAGGAGCAACATGTCGAATACTTGACAAAAATGTTCGAAAGGTTGAGAAAGTACAAGCTTCGATTGAACCCTAACAAATGTACGTTCGGCGTCAGATCTGGAAAATTACTAGGCTTCATTGTCAGTCAAAAGGGCATTGAAGTCGACCCTGATAAAGTCTGGGCCATCCGAGAAATGCCAGCCCCGCAGACCGAGAAACAAGTCAGAGGTTTCCTCGGGCGATTGAATTACATCTCCCGATTCATATCTCACATGACTGCAACCTGCGGGCCGATCTTCAAGCTACTCAGGAAGAATCAGCCTATTGTATGGAACGATGAATGCCAAGGAGCTTTTGACAGCATCAAGAATTACCTGCTGGAACCACCTATCCTTGTCCCACCCGTGGAAGGAAGGCCTTTGATTATGTATTTGTCAGTGTTTGATGAATCCGTGGGGTGCGTACTTGGTCAACAAGATGAGACTGGAAAGAAAGAACATGCTATCTACTATCTGAGCAAGAAGTTCACCGACTGTGAAACCTGATATACGATGCTTGAAAAGACTTGTTGTGCTCTGGCCTGGGCCGCCAAACGCCTGCGTCATTATTTGGTGAATCATACAACTTGGTTGATATCTAGAATGGATCCGATAAAGTATATCTTCGAGAAACCTGCTGTTACTGGGAAGATTGCACGTTGGCAAATGCTCTTGTCTGAATATGACATTGTGTTCAAGGCTCAAAAAGCTATCAAAGGTAGCATTCTTGCCGATCATCTTGCCTACCAACCTCTTGATGATTACCAACCAATTAAGTTCGATTTCCCCGATGAAGAGATCGTGTATTTGAAATCAAAAGACTGCGAAGAGCCGTTGATTGGTGAAGGTCCAGATCCCAATAGCAAGTGAGGATTAGTCTTCGATGGTGCTGTCAATGCTTATGGTAAAGGAATCGGGGCAGTCATTGTATCCCCGCAGGGGCATCACATCCCTTTTACCGCCCGGATTCTGTTCGAATGTACAAACAATATGGCCGAATACAAAGCGTGTATCTTTGGGATCGAGGAAGCAATTGACATGAGGATCAAACACCTCGACATCTATGGAGATTCGGCACTTGTCATCAACCAGATAAAGAGTGAATGGGAGACCCACCATGCCAAGTTGATTCCTTAACGTGATTACGCGAGACGTTTGCTGACATATTTTACAAAGGTCGAATTACACCATATCCCTCGGGATGAGAACCAAATGGCTGATGCTCTCGCTACTTTATCCTTCATGTTTCGAGTAAACCATTGGAATGATGTGCCAATAATCAAAGTGCAACGCCTTGAAAGACCTTCGCATGTGTTCGCTATTGGGGATGTGATCGATCAGACTGGTGAAAATGTGGTTGACAATAAACCCTGGTATTACGACATCAAGCAGTTCTTGCTGAGCTGTGGGTATTCGCCGGGTGCTTCCAACAAAGACAAAAAGACTCTGAGAAGATTGGCTAGTAGGTTCTTATTAGATGGGGACATTTTGTACAAGAGAAACTACGACATGGTATTGTTAAGATGTGTTGATGAACACGAAGCAGAGCAATTAATGCATAATGTACATGACGGTACCTTTGGGACCCACGCTACGGGGCACACTATGTCAAGAAAGTTGTTACGAGCAGGTTACTACTGGATGACCATGGAGCATGATTGCTACCAACACGCCAGAAAGTGCCATAAATGTCAAATCTATGCTGATAAGATTCATGTGCCTCCGCATGCCCTCAATGTTATCTCCTCCCCATGGCCGTTCTCCATGTGGGGCATCGACATGATTGGAAGAATTGAACCGCAAGCATCAAATGGTCATCGTTTCATTTTAGTGGCAATTGACTACTTCACCAAATGGGTTGAAGCGGCATCTTATACCAATGTAACCAAGCAAGTGGTAGCCAAGTTCATCAGGAACAACATCATCTGTCGATATGGTGTTCCCAGCAAGATCATTACCGACAATGGTACCAACCTGAACAACAATGTGGTGCAAGCTCTTTGTAAAGAATTCAAGATCGAACATCATAATTCTTCTCCTTATAGGCCTCAGATGAATGGTGCAGTAGAGGCAGCCAATAAGAACATCAAGAAGATTGTCCAGAAAATGGTAACTACCTACAAGGATTGGCATGAGATGTTGCTCTATGCTCTGCATGGCTACCGTACTACAGTGCGCAGTGCAACCGGGGCAACCCCTTTCTCTCTTGTATATGGTATGGAAGCAGTTCTTCCTTTGGAAGTGGAGATCCCATCTCTCCGTGTGATCATGGAAGCAAAGTTATCCGAGGCTGAATGGTGCCAAAGCCGGTATGATCAGTTGAACCTGATTGAAGAAAAACGTATGGATGCCATGGCTCGTGGACAGTCATATCAAGCAAGAATGAAGACTGCCTTTGACAAGAAAGTCCGTCCTCGAGAATTCAAGGAAGGTGAACTTGTATTGAAAAGGAGGATAAGCCAACAACCCGACCGAAGGGGCAAATGGACGCCTAACTATGAAGGTCCTTATGTTGTCAAGAAGGCCTTCTCCGGTGGTGCTTTAATTCTTACACACATGGATGGTGTAGAACTTCCAAATCCTGTGAATGCTGATATAGTCAAGAAATACTTTGCCTAGATATATGAAAAGAACAGCGTGGTAGGTCGAAAACCCGAAAGGGCGGCCTAGGCAAAAATGCGCTTCCCGGTGGATCGAAAACCCGAAAGGGCGATCCAGGCAAAATAAGGGACAAAAACAAATATGAAAAAGCTCGCTGAGATTGTACGCAACTCAGGCAAGAATGAGCGTCTCGATGGGCCGAAAACCCGAAAGAGCGGTTCATGCAAAAATGAGATTGAAACAAAAGGCAAGTAACTATATCTGGCTAATGACCATCTTCATCAGAAGCTTCTGTGCTTGCGAATTCAAAGTTTCTAGGAAATGTAGTGGTTACTGTGTTCAATGTACCACCAACCAATAAAATTGCCATTTTCCAAGCTTTGTAAATCCGTGGAGTCACGTCTTCGGCTGACCACCACTCTTATACATCGATTCGAGCCTGTGCTTTTGTTTGAAACTCTATTTTCTCTCTACTTTCAAAGCTATGTACAAAAAACATTTTCTTTCTATCTTGATAATGACAATGCTTGAAACAAACATCTTGAAAATTTAAAAAAGTTTTTGTCTGTTTTGAAAGTAAACCTGAGCAACAAGGTACATTCAAACGAAGCATGCATGATCGAGTGTATGTTGATGTCTATTTCAATATGTGTTACAAGCAGGCTCTTCCCCAGGATAGTCTGTGGTCAATGGCAAGAATGAAAAAAACAGAATGAAAATGCATGAAAATGAATAAGCTCGCTAAGTTGAAAACCCGAAAGGGCGACTTAGGCAAAAATGAGCACCCCGCTGGATTGACAACCCGAAAGGGCGGTTCAGGCAAAAATGGGGCAATGAAAAGAATTTATTTCCCCGGTGGATCGAAAACCCGAAAGGGCGATCTAGGCAAAAATGGGATGCAACAAAAAAAATGAAAAAAATTGAGAAAATGACATGCAAAAAAGCATTGACCACAGATGCGACATCCACAGTACACCCAACACTGAAATGCCCAACGATGACGGCATTATCCCCAGCAAGTCGCGTAGCTATCTACCCTCAGCCATGGTTCCGATACGTCTCCCAACGACGTTATCTCCAAAGAGGATTTCCAAGAATGTGTGATGTAGCGCGAGCCACTACGTGCCCAATACTCCAATGTCTTGTCTGTCTCTGTGAAACTATGTCTACAAACTGCCAACAGTCATGCATTACAAGCATTCATACATGCATAATCATGCATACTACGTGCCCATACATCTGATAAAACTGTTATATCATCCATGCATATTGCATTTCCAATGTCAACATCAGTCTCAATTCAATACTTATGTCAAATTCTCTGCCAAGACCTGGGGAGCCAGTGCCATTGGCCCATCTCTAGGACATGTCAATGTCAAGTCAATTTCAATCTATATTTTGTCAAAAAAACTAATCCCCAGTGAATTTGTTTCTGTTCGGTCAAGTGGCTAGTTCAAGTCCAAGAACAGCTTGTACCTGTCTATCTGTTTCTGTTCGGTCAAGTGGCTAGTTCAAATCCAAGAGCAGCTTGCACCTGTCTGTTTGTTTATGTCTCCGGTGGAGTAACCAGTTCGCAAGAACAAGCTCACACATGTCTATTTGCCTTTGTTTTCGGTCGAGTGACCAGTTCGAATCCAAGGACAACTCGTACCTGTCTCCTTTTCCATGTCCCCAGTCGAGTAACCAGTTCGCATCAAAGAACGACTCGCACCTGTCTGTCTGCCTTTATTCCCGGTCAAGTGCCCAGCTCAATCCAAGAGCAGTTTGTACCTGTCAATTTGTTTTTGTGACCCGTCTACCCTGTCGTCTGCTATTCTGCCAATGTCTACCAATCCCGCAATGGATACGACATACTTTGTTAAAACCGATTCTCGTTTGTCTTGCATTCATAATCCAAATGTTGCATGGCATTCATGATATTTGAAAACGTACAAGCGTATTTTTACGTCCAAACACAGTGCAAATGTTAATATTTAAGTATCTTCGTCCCGTCAAGCCAAGGACTCCATCTCTTGACCCTCCGGACAAAGAAACTTAAATAGGGGCAGCTGTTATACCTTGATTTTGGACCTAAAAATACTCATCCAAATTCCTTTTCCACCACTGATATTTGTCAATTTACTTCTGTTTTACTCTGAATCTTTACTTTGTTTCACCTGCATATTTTACTGTCTCTGTCCCGAAGTATTTTCAATCATGATTTTGTCTTTGATTTTCTTGCATAAAACCATCCAAAGTGTCTTTCTTGCATTTTATTTCAAAGCATCTGCAAAAAATCATAGAAAAGGGTATTTTGGTCATTTCCTGCAATGGAACCCATTTTTGTCCCTGTATTTGTCTCTAAGTCTTTTCAATTCGACTGTATGAATCATTGTTAAGTCTTTGTAAAAAAAAAACCATTTCAAAATTGCATTTGA
The DNA here is from genome assembly GCF_003473485.1 of Medicago truncatula. Classification (NCBI taxonomy): domain Eukaryota; kingdom Viridiplantae; phylum Streptophyta; class Magnoliopsida; order Fabales; family Fabaceae; genus Medicago; species Medicago truncatula. The sequence continues at coordinate 17,434,344 of NC_053045.1, forward strand.
GTCAGTTTAGTCCCTAGGGGCATTTTGGTCTTTTCCTGTTGAAATTTCGACAGAGAGGTATTTTAAAACACCTCATTTTTGTAATTGGTTCATTTTAGTCCTTTTGTTGATTTTATTCTAGGTTTCTCTTTACGTTTTGTCCAATTTACCAATTTTAGTCCAATTTTATTTTAATTGCATTTTAGTCCCTGAAACAGTTTCTAAAATTGCATTTTAGTCCAATACTTTTTAAAATTGCATTTTTAGGTCCTTTTTTGTAAATTGCAGTCCAGTCCTTCAATTTTCTTATTTTGCAGAAAGGTCCCCAAGTCCAAATGGTACAAGGCCGAGTTTGTTATGTCCAAATTACAGGTGTCACCATTTCATTGGTCCAGGATCACACTTGACATCTTATAAATAGTGCACAGTGCCACAGAGAGCCACACAATACACGCCACATCACAAACAGAGAGAAATTTCTCTCTCTTTTCAGTTAGGATCAAAATCCAAAATCACCAAGAACGTGAAGAACAATCTTCAAACCCTAGCTTTCCAGAACCATAATTCACCAACAAATTCATCAAATTCGCTACAGTTCTCAGAGATTCATCAAGGAATCATCATCATTGAACCGGTTTCTCTGCAATTCAAGGCGCGAATTCGGTGATAAACTCCAGCACCGATCGCAGAGAATCAGTGAAGAAGAAGAGGTGAAGAAGAAGAAGAAATCAAATCAGTGAAGAAACACCGATTTATTTTCGGTTTCAAAGCAAGAAATCAACAAACAGGATCAGACTCAAGTTTTTCCGAAGATTTCAGTTCGAAATCTCCGATTAAAACCACAAGTAACAATTAAACTTCACTTTCTTTCTCAAAAACATCAACAAGACTGAATCAATGTAGATCTGCGGAGTTTCAAGAAGTTTCTTTTAAAAAACTGAAAACCTAAAAAATCTTTGAAAACCATAAACAAATTCTCCGATCTACATCGATTCCAAGCTTGCATGCAAATTCTGATATCAAATTCGTGTTTAGAATGAAGAGACGAGTGGTTTAGGGTTAGTTTGGGTTAGATCTGGAAACTTAGGTCAACCGGAACCTGGAGTTCTCGCCGGAGAAGATGAAGATTCCGGCGGACCTTTGAAGGTTCCGGCCGATCTTCATCCTCTCCGGCCGTTTCCTGCAGAAACCGGCGAGGGGAGAAAAGAGAAGACAAGAACCTAGTGAGAGAAGGTGAGAGTTAGAGAGAGAAATGGGAGTAGCAAATGAAATAAACCGGTGCCTCCACATATATATAGGCCACTGAACCGGACCGGTCCAAGTCCGGTCCATTTTCCCTTGATTTTGGCCGTTAGACCTAGGGTTTCATCCCCTGGATCAATCCAACGCTCCCTGAGTGTCCAGGTCCAATAGGCTTGGGCTTGGGCCTTTTTTTTCCCTGTGGTTTCCTGCGTTTTTGCTATTTCTTGCTATGTGCACCCTCTGTTTTTGCTATGTGAACCTCCTGTGTGCTCAAATTTTCTTGTAAAAATTCCTAAAAATTTCTATGTGTTTCTTGATGCATTTTTGATATTTTTGTGATGTTTTTACATGTTAAAAAATGATAAAAACATATGTGATGTTTTCTTGATTGATTTGCTCCCTTTCTTTGTCTAAACTTGTGAATTTTCTTGCTATAATTTGTTCATGAGATCTTGGCATGGTATGAATGATCGATATGCTATTTTGTGATGAATATGCCTCCGATCATGTGTTTGTTTTACTGTTTTTGATGTGATTTGTGAGTTTCTTGTGTTGCAAGTAATGTGTTTCTTTTTTACATTTTGGTTATTGTTGACATTTTTACCGTTTATCTCGTATTCCTTTGCTCACTTGTTCTATCATTTTACACCCCATTTTACTAACCTTTTTACTTCATGTTTCATCCATTTCATGAGCATTCTACCACCTCCATCTCAATTTCTTGTAGTTTAGGCATTTTTACCCTTCAATTTCTATGTTAAAGTTGGCATGTAAATTTAGGTAGTTTCAATTTCTCTTTTTTAATTTCTTGCAAGACCATAGTGTAACGCTCCTATTTCTATTAAAGCAATAAAACATGCGAATAATACATTTATTCAAGAAATAGAGATTACGTCTTATTCAAAATTCAAAAACCGATAGACATGTATGTAAACCTCAACAGTTACAACGGAATACAAATCAGAGTGATCAAATATATACATGCCATGAGCAAATAAATCATATCCCAAAGATAAATCTCAAAACCCAAACATACGGGTAGTCATCAACAAAATAATAATCCAAAGGAAAATATAAACAACCTAATCTAGACTGACACGATAAGCCTAGATCAGAGCCGACACGACACCGATATCGGAGGAAGCTCCCGATATCCCAAGCAAAGACTCACCGAGACTACTCCTGCACAACGTCTACTCACCCATACAGGCAAGTAGGCGGTTAAAACCACTGGGGGTAAGCATTACATTATCATAATCCAGATAATAATCAAATCAAATAATATCATGTACTTGAATAATATTAGTCATGCATAAATACTTATACCACAACTTGATAGTTCGTATCCACATATATCAATCACATGAATAATTATCCAATCATAAATATTCATTCACAACATCAATCATAGACAATCATTATCAACATTCATTCATCTCAAATCATCACCAATCACACAATTTACATAGGACTCATGCTATGATATGCACTTATGGACACATAAATGCATGCGGTACCAAATCTCAACAAGGTCGTCACCTTTCGATGCCACTTGCACATCGAATGTAAGGGCTCACACCTGCCTTACAATAATCTCGAAGTAAAAGAGTTCAACTCTTTTACAGCAACAACGACTATGATGCATGGACATGTATAAGGACTCGATAATGCGACAACAATTCACAATCTCAACTCAATATATAGGACAACACCCAATTATATTGATTATCTCCACAACATTGCATTATCAAGAAAACATGCCCACACAAATAAATCATAGTATTCATCATCACACATCAACATATTTACCAATAATCAACAATGTCATCCAACATCAATTACATGATTTTCAATAATCAACAAACATCACTCATCACGTTTGATTTCAAGAATTCTTATAATCCAAGCAATTAGCATATGTTTCTCACGATAGTCATCATACCTCAAACATATACATGCATACTCAATTATTCACTCTAAGTACCTCATTAAACCCAAATTCAAGTTTAGAAAAGTTCCACGGCTCAAAGAAAAAGTTATGATAAGTTTTCACAAAAATTCACATGACCCATGTGTAGTAATTTGATCATAACTCAAGTTCTAAAAATCATTTGGACGTCAAACCAAAGCCATTAGAAATCTAACATAATTATCTAAAACTTTCATGTTTACACCAAAGACCAATTCGAAACAGAAATAGGTGAAAAAGACGCAAGAACGCGAAACAGGGGATGCTGGAACTGGCAATTTCGCTTCTTGAGAAGCTTCTGGCATGCTTTTGAAGTATGCTTCTGAAGTGTGCTTCTGAAGTTTGCTTCTGAAGTATGCTTCTGGCCTGTTCGCTTACAACTTTTCCAAAAAGTGCGTTTTTCACCATTTCGCGCGTAAAATGCAAACCGTTAATCGGATTTTGATGCCGTTTTCACCTACACGATCCTGACACTTGCCTCTAACATAATCTATAAAAATTTCATGTTTCAACCATCCCAAAAGTCATTTTCCAAAACCTCACATAATCACTTATTGGCGAAAACGCTTAAACATCGACATTTCCCACGAAAAACCCGTTTTCTCCCAAACGACTCAACTAACATAACCACAACATGAAAACAGAAATTCTCATAGGTTCAATTCATCCAACAATAACAAAATTTCAGTCAACAACCATATATATATATATATATCAAAAAGTTCATTTTGGTCCTTCACATGAACACTTAACTCAACTTCACCAATTTCACAAAACCACCAACAACAATTTATTTCTCATCATCAATCCACAATTAAGTATACCCAAATCATAATTCACTTACAATAGCATCAGTTAATAATAACCACATTAATGGAACATGAATCACATCTCTTTTCAATCAAAACATATCAAATTTCATCAATCACATCCCTTCATAACTCAACATTTATACATACTTTGAAACATGTAATTTCACCCATAAACATACCATAATCATCAATTCAAGCACAAGAAAATAGCATCACAGCAAGAGCACGAATTTAACAACAATTGTTCACCAACCCATTTTCATACAACATGAGAAAATGCAAAGATTGTACATGATTATGATAATAACTAACCCCCTTACCTTTGAAGTTGATTATCTCTAACCCTTGCTTCAATTCAGCTCCTAGGTCACCCAAATTGATTCCCCAAGCTTTCCCTTCAACACTCTTGTTCTTCTCTTCACCTCTTTCTCTCTCTACCTCCCTCTCTCTCTAGGAAAATGTTTTGTGAAGTGAATGAAAGATATTTTCCTATGACAACCCTAATGTTATCTCCCTTAATGGGCTCAATTCCAATTCTAATGGGCCTAACTCATTCTAACATAATTCCAAAAAGTTCCTATACACTCAACGGTAATTACTAACAACGGTAAAATATAACGAACGGTCACTAACGGTAAAAACTAATCACTACACTAGTAACTTAGTAAAATAAGGGTTCTCACTAAATATTAAAATGATTCTCACCAAAATTACCATTTTACCTTTACCCTTCAAATGACTAAAATACCCTTCTAATACGGTAATCCACGTAAATGCACCCGACGACAATTAAATACACACAAGCACAATTAATCACACACAAACACAATTAAAAGTAATTAAAATAAATCTAGCTAAAAATCGGGCTGTTACAACTCTCCCCCCCTAAAAGAATTTTCGCTCTCGAAAATTTACCTGAAGGAAACAACTCCGGATACGGAACCCTCATCCTACTCTCCGGCTCCCAAGTAGCACTCTCACCAGTTGGTCCAACCCAAATCACTTTGGCTAAAACAATCTCTTTGCCACGCAAACGCTTCGACTCACAATCCTCATTCCTAACCGGCAAGGTCTCAACCGTCAAATTATCTCTTACTTCCAACTCATCCACTTGAATCACATGAGACGCATCATGCACACACTTCCTCAACTGAGACACATGAAACACATTATGAAGATTCGACAAAGACGGTGGTAACGCAATCCGATACGCTACAACCCCAACCTTCTCAATGACATCAAACGGCCCAACAAAACGAGGAGTCAACTTCCTACACTTCAAAGCACGACCAACTCCGGTCACAGGATTCACCCTTAAAAACACGTGATCACCAACTTGAAACTCAATATCCTTCCTCCTCTTATCATGATAACTCTTCTGTCTACTCTGAGACGCCTTCATCTTCTCCTGAATCATCTTAACCTTTTCCGTAGTTTCTTGCACAATTTCCGGTCCTAACAAAGCATTCTCTCCGGACTCAAACCAACACAACGGTGTCCTACACCTCCGACCATACAAAGCCTCAAACGGTGCCATTCCGATACTAGCATGAAAACTGTTGTTGTAAGTAAACTCAATCAACGGTAAACATTCGTCCCAACTGACACCTTGCTCCAAAACACAAGCTCTCAACAAATCCTCCAAACTCTGAATAGTCCTCTCTGTCTGCCCATCGGTCTGAGGATGGTAAGCAGAACTCAATCTCAACTTAGTTCCCAAAGCAGCTTGCAAACCTTCCCAAAACTTAGAAGTAAACCTCGGATCCCGATCCGACACAATACTAGAAGGAATACCATGCAATCTAACAATCTGCTCAATGTAGATCTCAGCCAACTTCGCTACCGACATACCAGTCTTGATAGGAACAAAATGCGCTGACTTCGTCAACCGATCAACAATCACCCAAATCGAATCGAAACCCTTATTAGTCTTAGGCAACGCTCCAACAAAATCCATAGAAATGCTATCCCACTTCCACTCTGGCACAAACAACGGTTGCATCAAACCCGACGGTCTCTGATGTTCAATCTTTGATTTCTGACAAACCAAGCAAGCATAAACAAACTCAGCAATCTCCTTCTTCATTCCAGGCCACCAAAACAACCTTTTCAAATCCTGATACATCTTAGTTGCTCCTGGATGAATACTCAAACTACTTCTATGACCTTCGTCCAAAATTTGCCTCTTAAGCTCAAACACATCTGGCACACAAACTCGATCACGAAACATCAAAACACCATTCTCATCCAATCTAAAGTCTCCACCTTTACCTTGATTAACCAACGTCACTCGGTCCACGAGTTCCAAATCCTCCTTCTAACCATTCTTGATCTCTTCCAAAATATTGCTTGTCAACTTCAACATACCCAACCCCACATCATCAGGTGTCAACTCACTAACCAAACTCAAATCTCGAAACTGCTCAATCAATTCCAACTCTTTAACCATCAAAGCAGACATATGCAAAGTCTTTCTACTCAAAGCATCCGCAACAACATTAGCCTTTCCGGGATGATAACTCAACTGAAAATCAAAATCCTTAAGATATTCCAACCATCTTCTCTGCCTCATATTCAACTCTTTCTGATCAAGCAAATACTTCAAACTCTTGTGGTCACTGAACACCTCAAATTTAGAACCATACAGATAGTGCCTCCAAATCTTCAATGTATACACAACAGCCGCCAATTCCAAATCATGAGTCAGATAATTCTTCTCATGCACTTTCAATTGCCTCGAAGCATAAGCTACAACCTGACGATTCTGCATAAGCACACCACCAAGACCCATCTTAGAAGCATCACAATACACCACAAACGATTCCTTCGGATTCGGCAAAATCAACACCGGAGCTGAAGTCAACCTCTTCTTCAACTCTTGGAAACTCTTCTCGCACTTGGCATCCCAAACATAAGCTTGTCCTTTCCGAGTCAACTGCGTCAATGGCAACGCCAACTTAGAGAATCCCTCAATGAACCTCCGATAATAACCGGCCAAACCAAGAAAGCTTCTAATCTCAAAAACAGACTTAGGAGACTCCCACTGCAACACTGCATCAACCTTGGAAGGATCCACAGAAATACCACCCTTAGAAATCACATGACCAAGGAAACTCACTTCCTTCAACCAAAACTCACACTTAGACAACTTGGCACACAACTGGTTCTCTTTCAAGACTTGCAACACAATCCTCAAATGCTCAGCATGCTCTTCCTCAGACTTTGAATACACCAAAATATCATCTATGAACACCACCACAAAATGGTCCAGATAAGGATGAAATATTCTATTCATGTATTCCATAAAGACACCTGGCGCATTAGATACTCCAAATGGCATCACAGAATACTCATAGTGTCCATACCTCGTTCGGAACGCAGTTTTGGATATATCTTCTGCCTTTACTCTAATCTGATGATATCCTGATCTCAAATCAATCTTACTAAACACCTCTGCACCCACTAGCTGATCCATCAAATCATCAATCCTTGGAAGTGGATACCGATTCTTAATCGTCACCTTGTTCAACTGCCGATAATCCACACACAACCTTATGCTTCCATCTTTCTTCTTAACCAGCAACACTGGAGCACCCCACGGTGAAACACTCGGTCTAATAAACTTCTTCTCAAGCAACTCTTTCAACTGATTCTTCAATTCACCCAACTCCGATGCAGACATCCGATACGGCGCAATCGAAATAGGACTCGTGCCTGGCACCAAATCAATTGCAAACTCTACTTCCCTCTCCGGCGGTAACTCGGTAATATCCTCTGGAAAAACCTCAGGAAACTCTTGCACTACCAGCAAATCACTAACTCCTTTCTCACCACTAACCTTCAAGGATGCAAACATCATAAACACACAAGCCTCACCTTCTAAAGACTTCTTCACTTGCCCCGCGGTCAAAAACTTCCTATCTAACTCTTCTACCGGTTTAGAAAAAGTCACACTCCTAGTCAAACAATTAATGCTAACCCCAAAAGCTAACAACCAATCCATACCAAAAATCACATCCATATGCTTCAACGGAAGACAAACAAGATCCAACTCAAAATCAACATCACCAAAATTAACAGGACACTTAGCACACATAAAAGAAGTAGTCACCGAACCGCTAGCCGGGGTGTCAATAACCATTCCACGCAACAAAGGAGTTACAACCAAATCCAAACGTTCAACACAACTAGCCGAGATAAAAGAATGAGTAGCACCAGTATCAATAATTGCAATCAAAGGAGTACTATTGATAAAACACATACCTCGGATAAGATTATCCGGCTGCTCCACCTCCTCCGCATTCAAAGTAAACACCTTTCCCGCCGCCTTCTTCAGCTTGGTACTAATATGACCCTTCTCTCCACAATTGTAACAAGTAATCTCTCTTGCAACACCTCTGCAATCGGCCGCCTTGTGACCCGCTTTCCCACACTTGTGACAAGTAAAATCATTCTTGCAATCACTAGCATAATGACTCATAGCTCCACACTTAAAGCACTTGACTTCCGCCAAACTTGGCTTAGAGCCCCCACCAGATTCTCTCTTCTTTCCTTTATCCTTGCTGTAAGGTTTCCCAACTCCATAGCCCTTCCCTTTCTTCTCATTCTGAGCCTTGTAGTAATTAGACTTAACCTTCCCAGCATCATCAAACATACGACACTTATGCACCAAAGTATCAAAGTTTCGGATCTCCTGAACACACATGTACTGATAGATATCCGGCCTAAGCCCACTCTCAAACTTCACACACTTCGAAACCATAGCATCCTCAACATTGATGTAGGGACAAAACCTTGCAAGCTCCTCAAACTTCGCTGCATACTCGGCCACGGACATACTCCCTTGCTTCAAATTCAGGAACTCCACTTCCTTCCTAGTCCTCAAATCCTCTGGAAAGTACTTCCTCAAAAACTCAGTCTTGAACCTTGTCCAAGTCACAACCCCTCCATCAATCTCAAGTCTTCCCTTAGCATTGGTCCACCAATACTCAGCCTCCTCAGCAAGCATGTGAGTAGCCAACCTCACCTTCTGATCATCACTAGTCACCATAGCACGAAAGATCCTCTCATGCCTTGCAACCATGTCTGAGCTCCATCCGGGTCGAACCTTCCCTTGAACGTAGGTGGATTGTTTCGCAAGAAACGATCAAGCCTCCGCTCCTCAGCTTCTCCCTCATTCCGACGACCAATCGCCGCTTGCTCATTCGATTGAGCCAACACCTGAGCCATTGCTGCCAAGGCTTGTGCAATCGGCGCATCATCACGACCTCCTGCCATGTTCGCACTACACAACCATCTAACCGATAAGAAACAACACAACAAAGATTAATCTAAACACGACTGACCATGGCTCTGATACCAACTTGTAACGCTCCTATTTCTATTAAAGCAATAAAACATGCGAATAATACATTTATTCAAGAAATAGAGATTACGTCTTATTCAAAATTCAAAAACCGATAGACATGTATGTAAACCTCAACAGTTACAGCGGAATACAAATCAGAGTGATCAAATATATACATGCCATGAGCAAATAAATCATATCTCAAAGATAAATCTCAAAACCCAAACATACGGGTAGTCATCAACAAAATAATAATCCAAAGGAAAATATAAACAACCTAATCTAGACTGACACGACAAGCCTAGATCATAGCCGACACGACACCGATATCGGAGGAAGCTCCCGATATCCCAAGCAAAGACTCACCGAGACTACTCCTGCACAACGTCTACTCACCCATACAGGCAAGTAGGCGGTTAAAACCACTGGGGGTAAGCATTACATTATCATATTCCAGATAATAATCAAATCAAATAATATCATGTACTTGAATAATATTAATCATGCATAAATACTTATACCACAACTTGATAGTTCGTATCCACATATATCAATCACATGAATAATTATCCAATCATAAATATTCATTCACAACATCAATCATAGACAATCATTATCAACATTCATTCATCTCAAATCATCACCAATCACACAATTTACATAGGACTCATGCTATGATATGCACTTATGGACACATAAATGCATGCGGTACCAAATCTCAACAAGGTCGTCACCTTTCGATGCCACTTGCACATCGAATGTAAGGGCTCACACCTGCCTTACAATAATCTCGAAGTAAAAGAGTTCAACTCTTTTACAGCAACAACGACTATGATGCATGGACATGTATAAGGACTCGATAATGCGACAACAATTCACAATCTCAACTCAATATATAGGACAACACCCAATTATATTGATTATCTCCACAACATTGCATTATCAAGAAAACATGCCCACACAAATAAATCATAGTATTCATCATCACACATCAACATATTTACCAATAATCAACAATGTCATCCAACATCAATTACATGATTTTCAATAATCAACAAACATCACTCATCACGTTTGATTTCAAGAATTCTTATAATCCAAGCAATTAGCATATGTTTCTCACAATAGTCATCATACCTCAAACATATACATGCATACTCAATTATTCACTCTAAGTACCTCGTTAAACCCAAATTCAAGTTTGGAAAAGTTCCACGGCTCAAAGAAAAAGTTATGATAAGTTTTCACAAAAATTCACATGACCCATGTGTAGTAATTTGATCATAACTCAAGTTCTAAAAATCATTTGGACGTCAAACCAAAGCCATTAGAAATCTAACATAATTATCTAAAACTTTCATGTTTACACCAAAGACCAATTCGAAACAGAAATAGGTGAAAAAGACGCAAGAACGCGAAACAGGGGATGCTGGAACTGGCAATTTCGCTTCTTGAGAAGCTTCTGGCATGCTTCTGAAGTATGCTTCTGAAGTGTGCTTCTGAAGTGTGCTTCTGAAGTATGCTTCTGGCCTGTTCGCTTACAACTTTTCCAAAAAGTGCGTTTTTCACCATTTCGCGCGTAAAATGCAAACCGTTAATCGGATTTTGATGCCGTTTTCACCTACACGATCCTGACACTTGCGTCTAACATAATCTATAAAAATTTCATGTTTCAACCATCCCAAAAGTCATTTTCCAAAACCTCACATAATCACTTATTGGCGAAAACGCTTAAACATCGACATTTCCCACGAAAAACCCGTTTTCTCCCAAACGACTCAACTAACATAACCACAACATGAAAACAGAAATTCTCATAGGTTCAATTCATCCAACAATAACAAAATTTCAGTCAACAACCATATATATATATATATATCAAAAAGTTCATTTTGGTCCTTCACATGAACACTTAACTCAACTTCACCAATTTCACAAAACCACCAACAACAATTTATTTCTCATCATCAATCCACAATTAAGTATACCCAAATCATAATTCACTTACAATAGCATCAGTTAATAATAACCACATTAATGGAACATGAATCACATCTCTTTTCAATCAAAACATATCAAATTTCATCAATCACATCCCTTCATAACTCAACATTTATACATACTTTGAAACATGTAATTTCACCCATAAACATACCATAATTATCAATTCAAGCACAAGAAAATAACATCACAGCAAGAGCACGAATTTAACAACAATTGTTCACCAACCCATTTTCATACAACATGAGAAAATGCAAAGATTGTACATGATTATGATAATAACTAACCCCCTTACCTTTGAAGTTGATTATCTCTAACCCTTGCTTCAATTCAGCTCCTAGGTCACCCAAATTGATTCCCCAAGCTTTCCCTTCAACACTCTTGTTCTTCTCTTCACCTCTTTCTCTCTCTACCTCCCTCTCTCTCTAGGAAAATGTTTTGTGAAGTGAATGAAAGATATTTTCCTATGACAACCCTAATGTTATCTCCCTTAATGGGCTCAATTCCAATTCTAATGGGCCTAACTCATTCTAACATAATTCCAAAAAGTTCATATACACTCAACGGTAATTACTAACAACGGTAAAATATAACGAACGGTCACTAACGGTAAAAACTAATCACTACACTAGTAACTTAGTAAAATAAGGGTTCTCACTAAATATTAAAATGATTCTCACCAAAATTACCATTTTACCTTTACCCGTCAAATGACTAAAATGCCCTTCTATTACGGTAATCCACGTAAATGCACCCGACGACAATTAAATACACACAAGCACAATTAATCACACACAAACACAATTAAAAGTAATTAAAATAAATCTAGCTAAAAATCGGGTTGTTACACATAGAATGTAAACTAGGGCCAATGTAACGGACAATGGACTCTAATGATGTACACCGACACAAGCACCGACACGCACACACGTTGTATGATGATTTACCGCTTTAGATGTATGCTTAGGAAACGCAATACTTAGAAAAATATCATTTTTTCCAAAAAATAACTCCATAACTCAAATTTTTTCTCTAATAAACCTTGGAGTCAACACTCCATTGTATTTTCCCTTTATTTTCTTTGTCAAAACTTCAACGAATCTTAATTTCTACTTAGACACTCTTTCTTTAATAATCGAACCAACCATTCACTATCTTTTCCTTTCATGCCTTTACGACCTCTTTCTCTTCTTCAAAACCATTTTCAAAAACTAAAATCAATTGAAACACACAAAAACCATTTTTGAAAGAGAACTACGTGGAATTTTGATCCCTTAAAAGGGTATGTAGGCAAGAGGTCAAAACCTCTGCAAGTCCAATAAAATAAAATCTCAAACATTTACTCCCTCCATTCTTAAACTAAATAAACTTTCTTTTCAATAAATAAGCATAAAAATAAAGCGTAGACATAAAGCTAGGAAAGCGGTTCCTATAGAATACTATAGTCGTTACGGGTGCCTAACACCTTCCCGTAACGAAAATGACCCCCGAACTTAGAGTTTCTAAGGGTTTTCTCAATTTTACCCTTCCCAAGAAAAAATAGAGAATATCAAAGATTGAAAGGTTCAAGCCTAATTAATGACTTGATACCCCAAAATCGTGATAACACTCATCATATGCAAAAAACGACCTTTAGGACACGATATGGACATTATGAATATAAGGTGATGTCTTTCGGTGTTACTAATGCGCCTGGTGTGTTTATGGAGTACATGAATAGAATTTTCCATGCTTATCTGGATAAATTTGTGGTTGTGTTTATTGATGATATCCTAATTTATTCTAAGACTGAAGAAGAGCATGCAGAGCATCTGAAAATTGTGTTGCAAGTGTTGAAAGAAAAGAGGTTGTATGCCAAGTTGTCCAAATGTGAATTCTGGTTAAGTGAAGTAAGTTTTCTTGGTCACATTATTTCTGGTAGTGGCATTGCAGTTGATCCATCAAAAGTTGATGCAGTATCACAATGGGAGACTCCGAAGTCAGTTACAGAGATTAGAAGTTTCCTGGGTTTGGCTGGTTATTACCGCAGGTTCATAGAAGGATTTTCGAAGTTGGCACTTCCATTGACTCAGTTGACCTGTAAGGGGAAATCTTTTGTGTGGGATGCTCAGTGTGAGAATAGTTTCAATGAATTGAAGCGAAGGTTGACTATTGCTCTAATTTTAATTTTACTGAAGCCAGATGAACCTTTTGTTGTTTATTGTGATGCGTCCAAGTTGGGCTTAGGTGTTGTATTGATGCAAGATGGCAAAGTGGTAGCTTATGCTTCTAGGCAGTTGAGGATTCATGAAAAGAATTATCCTACACACGATTTGGAGTTGGCTGCGGTGGTTTTTGTTTTGAAAATTTGGAGATATTATTTGTACGGCTCTAGATTTGAGGTGTTTAGCGATCATAAGAGTTTGAAATATTTATTTGACCAAAAGGAATTGAACATGAGGCAGAGAAGATGGCTTGAATTATTGAAGGACTATGATTTTGGTTTGAATTATCACCCCGGTAAAGCTAATGTGGTTGCAGATGCTTTGAGCAGGAAGACGTTGCACATGTCTGCTATGATGGTAAAGGAGTTTGAGTTGCTTGAGCAGTTTAGAGACGTGACTCTAGTTTGTGAGTTGTCACCTCAGAGTGTGCAGTTGGGTATGTTGAAGATCAATAGTGATTTCTTGAACAATATCAGAGAAGCACATAAAATTGATGTCATGTTTGTGGATTTAATGGTTGCTAGTAATCAAACTGAAGAGGGTGATTTCAAGGTTGATGATCAAGGTGTGTTGAGGTTCAGAGGAAGAACTTGCATTCTTGATAGTGATGAGTTGAAAAAGTTGATTTTAGAAGAAAGTCATAGAAGTAGCTTAAGTATTCATCCGGGAGCTACAAAGATGTATCATGACTTGAAGAAATTATTTTGGTGGTCCGGTTTGAAACGTGACGTTGCACAGTTTGTATATGCATGTTTGATTTGTCAGAAGTCTAAGGTTGAACATCAGAAGCATGCAGGTTGTTGACACCGTTAGATGTACCTGAGTGGAAGTGGGATAGCATTTCCATGGATTTTGTGACAAGTTTGCCGAATACTCCGAGAGGGCATGACACCATTAGGGTTGTTGTCGATAGGTTGACGAAGTCAGCGCATTTCGTAACGCCCACTTTTATTTAATTGAGTCTAGACGAGTTATATTATATTTATATAATATATGTGTGATTTACGATGATTTGAGATGTGTTATACCCTGATTTTGGACCTAAAAATACTCATTTAAATTTCTTTTTTTAACACTGATACTTGTCAATTCGCTGTTGTTTTACTCTGAACCCTTACTCTCTTTTCAAGCGTATTTTACTGTCTCTGTCTGTCTTTTCTTGTATTACAAGTCATTTAAAAACTCTCTGAAACATCGCATTACTTTTCTTGCGTTTTATTTCAAAAAAATCATACAAAAGGGTATTTTGGTCTTTTCTTGCAGTGGAACCCGTTTCAGCCCCTGTGTTTGCCTCTGAGTCTTTTCAACTTGTCTGTACAAATCATTGTTGAGTCTTTGTTTAAAAATCATTTCAAAAATTTTTGCATCTGAGTCAGGTTGAGTCATTTTAGTCCCTAGGGACATTTTGGTCTTTTCCTGTCAAAATTTTGACAGGGAGGTATTTTAAAATACCTCATGTCAGTATTTGGTTCATTTTAGTCCTTTTGTTGATTTTATTTTTTGTTTCACTTTACGTTTTTTTCAATTTACCAATTTTAGTCCAATTTTATTTTAATTACATTTTAGTCCCTGAAACAGTTTCCAGAATTGCATTTTAGTCCAAAACTTTTTAAATTTGCTTTTTAGTCTTTTTTTCTTATTTGCTGTTTAGTCCTTCAAGTTTCTTATTTTGCAGAAAGGTCCCAAGTTCATTTTAGCCCAAGGCCGAGCCAACCAAATTCATAAACAGGTGTCACCATTTCATTGGGTTTCAATCACACATGGCAGCCTATAAATAGTGCACAGTGCCACATAGATCCATAGATTTCATGCCACCTCAACAAACAGATTCAGATTTTCTCTCTCTTTTCTGTTAGATCAAAGCTCAGAAAA
The DNA here is from genome assembly GCF_003473485.1 of Medicago truncatula. Classification (NCBI taxonomy): domain Eukaryota; kingdom Viridiplantae; phylum Streptophyta; class Magnoliopsida; order Fabales; family Fabaceae; genus Medicago; species Medicago truncatula. Next base: position 17,449,770 of record NC_053045.1, read on the forward strand.
TCACAAAGAACACCAAGAACATTCATAAACCCTAATTCTCCAGAATCAAAAATCAACACAAGATTCAACAAATTCATCACGGTTCTCAGTGATTCATTGAAGAATCATCATCATCGAACTGATTTCTCTGCAATTCAAGTGCGAATCCATCACCGTTTGGCGACAAATCCAAGCACGATCACAGAGAATCCGTGAGAAGAAGAGAGAAAGAAGACGAAGAAGATTGAACCGGTGAAGAAGAAGAAGATATCAAATCAGTGAAGAAACACCGATTTATTTTCGGTTTCAAAGCCAGAAATCAACAAACAAAAATCAAGTTCAAGTGTTTCCGAAGATCTTCGCTCAAAATCTCCAACTGAAAACCACAGGTAAACACGTAAACTCCACTTTCTTTCTCAAAATATCAATAAGGACGAATCTATGTAGATCATCAAAGCTTCAAACAGTTTTCTTTCAGAAAATTCGAAAACCTAAAAAAAGATTTTTCAAAACCGTAAACAAAACGTAGATCTACAAAGATTCAAGCCTTGCATGTGATTTCTGGCTTTAGATTCATGTTTAGGGTGAAGAAATGAATAGATTGATGTAGAAATCTTGAAGTTCCGGTGAGTTTAGAGGTCGCCGGAAACTGGAGATCTCACCGGAGAAGATGAAGATTCCGGCGGACCTATGAAGGTTCCGGCCAGATCTTCATCTTCCCCGGCCGTTCATCCAGGAATCCGGCGGAGGGAGAGAGGAGAGAGGTGAGAGCTTCTCTCACTAGGTGAGAGTTAGAGAGAGAAAGAACATGGAAGAATGAAAAAACCGGCGCTATCATGCTTATATAGGCCAGTGAACCGGACCGGTCCAAGACCGGTCCAATCCCCTTCATTCCTGGCCGTTGGATCTAGGGTTTCCCTCTCTGGATCAATCCAACGCTCCCTGTGCTTCCAGACTTTTAGGTTTTGGTTTGGGCCTATTTCCTGTACGTTTTTGCTTTTTCTTGCTATTCACACCCTGTTTTCTTGCTGATTGAACCCCTACTTGCTCAATTTTTTCTCTCAAAAATTCTAGAAAAATTCCTATTGTTTTTAATTCATTTTTGGTTTATTTTGTGATGCTTTTCACATGTTAAAAAAGTGATAAAAATATAGATGTCATTTTCTTGTTTAATTTGTTCTTTTTGACCTAATTTTTGTGAATTTCTTGCCATATTTTTCCTCATAAATTTTGGCACATGTTATGAACAATTAGTATACAATTTTATGATAAATGTGATGTTGATTTTATGATTGTGCTACTGTTTTGGTATGATTTGTGTGTTTCTTGCATTTCAAGCAACTTTTCTTCTCAATATGTCTTGGTTATTTTCACCATTTCTTCACCATTGCATTGATTACTTTCTCTATCACTCATGTTATATTTTTCATCTTATTTTGCTAACATTGTTGACTCATGTTTCACTCATCTCATAGCATCTCACCACATCATTCTCATTTCTACTAGATTAGGTTTTATTTCTTGCAATTTTCCTTTTTTGTATTTCCAATGGTTATGTAATATTTTAGGCTAGTTTACATTCATCCTTTAAATCCTTGCAAGACCATAGCATGTATTTAGGACTCGATGTAAAGGACTATGGACACTATAAGTGATGTACACCGACACATGCACACACCCCACATGGATGTTCTAGATGTATGATTAGGGAATGTATGTTTAGATTTTACAACGCTTAGACAAAAATCATTTTCCCAAAAAATGTGAATAACCTCACTTGAAAACCTTTTTTCCAAAATAGGAGTCAAAACTCCTCATTTTCCTTTTGTTTTCTTAAGTAAAAAATCTTAATGAATTTTAATCATACTTAGACTTTACTTTTGCAAAATAACTACTTCCACCTTACATTTTCCAAATCTCATGCCCTTGAGGCCTCTCATCTCCATTCTTCAAAATTCCTTTTTCAAACTTAAAATCAACCAACAAAAACAAAAACAATTTTCGAGAATGAACTACGTTTGGTTTTGATCCCTTAAAAGGGTGCGTAGGCAATGAGTTAAAACTCCTCCAAGCCAAGTAAAATAAAATCTCAATCATCTTCTCTCCCCCCATTCTTCACTCAAATAAAACTTCTTTTTTTAATAAGTAGGCAATAAAAATAAAGCGTAAAAATAAACTTAGGAGAACGGTTCTTATGGAATACCATAATCGTTCCGGGTGCCTAACACCTTCCCGTAGCGAAAACGACCCCCGAACTTAGACTCTAAGGGTTTTTCTCAATTTTGCCCTTCCCAAGAAAAAATAGAGAATATCAAAGATTGAAAGGTTCAAGCCTAATTAATGACTTGACACCCGAAAATCGCGATAACAGAAATGGCAACTTCACTGGGGATATTTCTTTAAGCGGGTCACGCCTAGTTTTCCTTAGTTTATATTTACGCTTTGTTTTATTGCTTACATATGTGAATACTTGTTTATTTTCATTTGACGTGTGGGGTGAGAATATCAAAAGTCCTATACTCGGGCTGAGTGAACTTATGAATAGATAGAGATATAATCGACAATTCGATCTGAGGGTTGCCTCGTGTATTGGGTTATGCGATCAATCTCACATAGCTGAGGCATTTTGGAAGTAATATTGTCGGCGTGTGTTGTCATGCTTAGGCACTTTGCTTTCAATTGTTCGACGATGCTATGGACCGTAGTTACCAAACCCATCCCTGGCTTTTTTTTTAGGACGTAGTGCGGTGGCTAAACCGAGTGTTGTCTCGAGTTTTAGTCGTCACGCGATACTACACTCAAGCTAGACCTTCTTGCGAATAAACATGGAACGGACGTTGTCCCGTGCTACCATGATATACATAAGAAAGGTTGCAGTTTGGGAACTTGATTAGAACCTTGGTTACTATTATCCTAAGCCTTAGTTTACCGGGCACCGTGTCCGCCCGTGGCTCCTCGACTTTTAATCTCAACCCTCCATGTTTTCTCTGTAATTGAAAAAAAAAAAACAATCATGCATACATGCATTCATGCATAAATTTTTCTCATGCATTCATCGAAGGATTGGACAAATTAAAAACTTTGTAAACATTACAGGTATGAAGAAGACTAAATCCTACAAGTTCAAGGAGGTTGATTTGGTTAGTTTGAGAGATTTGGCACTCAAGGTTAAGAATCAAACAGGTTTCCAACTCCGATATGGTGGTGTGCTTACTATTCTCCGGACTAATGTTGAAGAGAAGCTAGTGCACACTCTAGTGCAATTCTATGACCCGAGTTTCCGTTGCTTCACTTTCCCGGATTTCCAGTTAGTCCCTACTTTTGAGGCTTATTCCTACTTGTTAGATTCACCTATAGCCGAGAAGACGCCTTTCACCGGTCCCGGGACTTCTCTTACTCCTCTGGTTATTGCTAAGGATCTCTATCTCAAGACTTCTGATGTCTCCAATCATCTTACTACTAAGTCTCACATCCGAGGGTTCACTTCGAAGTATCTACTTGAACAGGCTAATCTCAAAACCACTTGTCACGACACACTCGAGGCTATTCTTGCATTGCTTATCTACGGGCTCATTCTCTTTCCGAATCTCGACAACTTTGTGGATATGAATGCTATTGAGATCTTCCATTCCAAGAATCCGGTTCCTACCTTGCTAGCTGACACATACCATGCTATCCATGACCGGACTCTCAAAGGTCGTGGGTATATCCTTTGCTGCGTGCCTCTCCTATATAGGTGGTTTATTTCTCACCTTCCGAGCTCTTTCCATGACAACTCGGAGAATTGGTCCTACTCACAACGGATTATGGCTCTCACTCCTAACGAGGTGGTCTGGATTGTAACGCCCACTTTCGTTTAATCGTTATTTAATCGAGTTTAGGTGATTATATTATATTTATATAATATATGTATGATTTTGATATGTTTTGATAAATTGTGGTGATTTTGGTGATTTGATTGATGACGTGTTAGGTTATGAGTTTTGGAGGATTTGATAAGATTAGAGAATTTATTTTATTGTTAAATAAAATAAAGATTTGAAAAATATTTAGTTGAGGGCTGTTTTGATATTTTAGATAGTTTTGGGGGAGAAAGTGAGATAAGATAAGTTATTAGAAAGAGGTATAAATAGGAGAAGACCTAATATTTTAGAAACTCATTGTAGTGAAAACTTTTGGAAAAGGGAGAAAAAGCTTAGAAGGGAGAAGAGCATAGAGAGAGCTGCGATTTCTTCATAACCAGGTAAGGGTGAGACTAATAATTCAATAATGTTAATTACTGTAATTCTGATGATTAGTTGACCATGTTAGGATTGATTTAGAAAAGTTTTGGAATTAGGTCAAAGCCCTAAAAATTGATGATCAAACGGTAAAACTTGTTTAGATTGATGTAAGAACCGTCCTATAACCTTAGAACATGTTTAGGATGAATTCTGGAATCAAAATTAGGCTTTGAACCATGTTGTGTGAGGGATTTTTGAGAAAAACCCTAGTCTGCCCGTGCTTCTGTTCATCGCTCGCCACGGCGAGTGATGATCCTCGCCTCGCGAGTGATGAACTTCATCGCTCGCCACGCGAGCCCCTTTCCTTCGCCTCGCGAGTTGTTTGGTTCAACTCGCCATGGCGAGCAACCTTCCTCGCCTCGCGAGCTTAGGCAGAGTGCATGTCATATTTCGTGTTTCGACCTTTTTAGTTGAATCTTGTATGCCTTTGAGTACCTGAACTTACCTAGTATTGATTAGGAATGAATGTAGGATCAGAGGGAACCCAGAACAAGCTTAGTTTGTGAGTTGAGTGGTGCTCGCCATGGCGAGTAAGTACTCCCGCCTCGCGAGTACAACCAGGATGAACTTGATTATGTGTTTGTGCGATCTGTGTCGCACTTTTTGGTCCAGAGTGAACCCCTAATTGGTAATGAAACCTTATGATAACGTTTAATGCAGTCTGTAAAACTATTGAGTTAAGTTGATATTATTTGAGCATGATTAAGGTATTATGCAAAATGTAAGATATAATTGAAATGATTATGATTCTAGTAAATTGTTGTTGATATATTGATATCTCCTTGCTGTTATGCGACTTGACTATGCTGCTGCTGTTATTTAACTGAGTATGCAATGTTTATATATGAATATAATGAAAATGATGACGTTTTGCATCAAGTTATTGAATGCACATGATTACGATGATTATGATGTTTTGTTCATATGTGTCCATGCATAGCATATCATTGAGCTTAGTCCTCACCACGAAAATTAGGAGCTTTGTCCTCCGCACGTTTTATAGGAGCTTTGTCCTCCGCACGATTAAAGTATATTAATACTTATGATGACGATTGGTACCACATGCATATAAGGAGTCTAGGAGCATTGTCACATTGTCATGATTAAGATGCCTTGTTGATAATGAATGAATATGTGATTATGTGATAAGTGTTTATTGATTATGTTACGTTGTTCATAATGAATTGGATATATGATTACGTGATAATTGTTTAGCATTTATGCAAAGTTAATAATGGAATGATTATGATGTTAATTTATGATTCGCAATTACATTGATTAATGTTATTTTATTATGAAATCTCACCCCTTCTGCTTGAAAATGTTGCCCTTCGTATGGGTAACTTGCAGGTGATCGTGCTTAGTGTGCAGTTGCTTCGTGAGTTGGCCTTGCCTTCACTGTGTCGTCTAGGTCGCTCTGATACGTAACGGGATGGGGTTTTATGCTATAACATGCTTCATTCTTTTACGTGAACTGCTTATGTTTTGATAAACTCTTTTGAGATACTTATTGGGCCTGCGTGCCGAAAACGTTTATGATTTATGTTTATGATTTTCCGCTGCTATGTTAAAGATAGTTGTGAAGGTTAAATCATTATTTAACTGTTTTGGATTACGTTTCTATGTGATATCCCGTTTATGGTTTTTACTCTGATAATTGTTTAAGAAATTTGTATATTGGGAAAACGGGGTGTTACAATTGGTATCAGAGCAGGTCGATCCGTCCGGTCAATTAGAGAGTCGTGTCGAGTCTTAGTAATATTTATATTACTATCTTATGTTGTTGTTGCTACTTTTGTAGAATATCCGAAATGGCTGGAAGGAATGATGCTGCGTTAGCTGCTGCTCTTCAAGCTGTTGCCCAAGCTGTGGGACAACAACCTAACGTGAATGCTGGTGCAAATGCTGAAGCTAGGATGTTGGAGACGTTCATGAAGAAGAACCCTCCGACTTTCAAAGGACGTTATGACCCTGATGGAGCCCAGACGTGGCTTAAGGAGATTGAGAGGATTTTCCGAGTTATGCAGTGCACTGAAGATCAGAAGGTGCGGTTTGGTACTCATCAGCTGGCCGATGAAGCTGATGACTGGTGGGTTGCTATTCTGCCTACCCTCGAGCAGGAAGGAGCTGTTGTGACTTGGGCTGTTTTCAGGAGAGAGTTCCTGAGAAGATACTTTCCGGAAGATGTTCGCGGGAAGAAAGAGATCGAATTCCTTGAGCTGAAGCAAGGAAATATGTCCGTGACAGAGTATGCGGCCAAGTTCGTGGAGCTGTCTAAGTTCTATCCGCACTATACTGCAGAGAATGCTGAGTTCTCGAGATGCATCAAGTTCGAGAACGGTTTGAGGCCCGACATCAAGAGGGCGATTGGATACCAGCAGCTGAGAGTTTTTCAGGATTTGGTTAACAGCTGCAGGATCTATGAGGAGGATACCAAGGCTCACTACAAGGTAGTGAATGAAAGGAAGGGCAAGGGACAGCAGAGTCGTCCTAAGCCGTACAGTGCCCCCGCTGACAAAGGGAAACAGAAGATGGTCGATGTTAGGCGGCCTAAGAAGAAGGATGCTGCAGAGATTGTGTGTTTCAATTGTGGTGAGAAAGGCCACAAGAGCAACGTCTGCCCTGAGGAAATCAAGAAGTGTGTCCGGTGTGGTAAGAAGGGTCATGTTGTAGCTGATTGCAACCGTACAGACATTGTTTGCTTTAATTGCAATGGAGAGGGTCACATTAGTTCACAGTGTACTCAGCCTAAGAGGGCGCCGACTACTGGTAGGGTCTTTGCTTTGACTGGGACTCAGACAGAGAATGAGGATCGTTTGATCAGAGGTACTTGCTATATTAATAATACTCCTTTAGTTGCTATTATTGATACTGGTGCTACGCATTGTTTTATTGCTTTCGATTGTGTTGCTGCTTTGGGTCTTGTTTTGTCTGATATGAATGGAGAGATGGTTGTCGAAACTCCAGCTAAGGGTTCGGTGACTACTTCTCTCGTATGTTTGAAATGTCCTTTGTCTATGTTTGGTCGCGATTTTGAAATAGATTTTGTTTGTCTACCTTTGAGTGGTATGGATGTGATTTTGGGTATGAACTGGTTAGAGTACAACCACGTTCTTATTAATTGTTTTAGCAAGTCAGTACATTTCTCTTCCGTCGAAGAGGAAAGTGGTGCAGAGTTTTTATCTACTAAGCAGCTGAAGCAACTGGAACGCGACGGTATCTTGATGTTTTCGTTAATGGCTACTTTATCTATTGAGAATCAAGCAGTGATTGACAGGTTACCGGTGGTGTGTGAATTTCCTGAAGTTTTTCCAGATGAGATTCCTGATGTGCCTCCAGAGAGAGAAGTTGGGTTTTCTATTGATCTTGTTCCTGGAACGAAGCCGGTCTCGATGGCACCTTATCGTATGTCTGCTTCTGAGTTATCTGAGTTGAAGAAACAGTTGGAAGACTTGCTTGAGAAGAAGTTTGTTAGACCAAGTGTTTCACCTTGGGGAGCGCCGGTTTTGCTAGTAAAGAAGAAAGATGGTAGTATGCGGTTGTGTATTGATTATCGGCAGTTGAACAAGGTAACTATCAAGAATAGGTATCCACTTCCGAGAATTGATGATTTGATGGATCAGCTAGTGGGTGCACGAGTTTTCAGCAAGATTGATTTGAGATCAGGCTATCACCAGATTAAAGTAAAAGACGAAGATATGCAGAAGACGGCTTTCAGAACGCGTTATGGTCACTATGAATATAAAGTTATGCCTTTCGGTGTGACCAATGCACCTGGAGTGTTTATGGAGTATATGAATCGCATCTTCCATGCATTTTTGGATCGGTTCGTAGTTGTGTTTATCGACGATATTTTGATCTACTCCAAGACTGAAGAAGAACATGCTGAGCATCTGAAGATTGTCTTACAAGTGTTGAAAGAGAAGAAGCTTTATGCTAAATTGTCTAAGTGTGAATTCTGGTTGAAAGAGGTGAGTTTCCTTGGCCATGTTATTTCCGGAGATGGTATTGCAGTGGATCCGTCTAAAGTTGAAGCGGTATCACAGTGGGAGACTCCAAAGTCCGTTACTGAGATTAGAAGTTTCTTGGGTTTAGCTGGTTACTATAGAAGGTTTATTGAAGGGTTTTCTAAGTTAGCTCTTCCGCTAACGCAGTTGACTTGTAAAGGTAAAACTTTTGTGTGGGACGTTCATTGTGAGAAAAGTTTCGGTGAATTGAAGAAACGGTTGACGACTGCTCCAGTGTTAATTTTGCCGAAGTCGGATGAACCTTTTGTGGTTTATTGTGATGCGTCCAAGTTGGGTTTAGGAGGTGTACTTATGCAAGAAGGTAAAGTGGTAGCTTATGCTTCAAGACAGTTGAGAGTTCATGAGAAGAATTATCCTACGCATGACCTCGAGTTGGCGGCTGTAGTCTTTGTATTGAAGATCTGGAGACATTATTTGTATGGTTCGAGGTTTGAGGTGTTTAGTGATCACAAGAGTTTGAAGTATTTGTTCGATCAGAAGGAATTGAATATGAGACAGCGAAGATGGCTCGAATTGTTGAAGGATTATGACTTTGGTTTGAATTATCATCCAGGTAAAGCTAATGTTGTTGCAGATGCCTTGAGTAGGAAGACATTGCATATGTCCGCCATGATGGTCAGAGAGTTCGAATTGCTTGAACAGTTCCGAGATATGAGTTTGGTTTGTGAATGGTCACCTCAGAGCGTGAAACTGGGTATGCTGAAGATTGATAGTGAATTTCTGAAAAGTATCAAGGAAGCACAGAAAGTTGATGTAAAGTTTGTGGACTTGTTGGTTGCTAGAGATCAGACTGAAGACAGTGATTTTAAAATCGATGATCAAGGAGTGTTGAGATTCCGAGGAAGAATTTGTATCCCAGACAATGAAGAGATTAAGAAGATGATTCTTGAAGAGAGTCATAGAAGTAGCTTGAGTATTCATCCGGGAGCTACGAAGATGTATCATGATCTAAAGAAGATTTTCTGGTGGTCTGGTTTGAAACGAGATGTGGCACAGTTTGTGTATTCCTGTTTAGTTTGTCAGAAGTCGAAAGTCGAGCATCAGAAACCCGCTGGGATGATGGTACCTTTAGACGTGCCAGAATGGAAATGGGATAGTATATCCATGGATTTTGTGACGAGTTTGCCAAATACTCCGAGAGGGAGCGACGCAATTTGGGTTATTGTTGATAGGTTGACGAAGTCAGCTCATTTTCTACCTATTAATATTAGCTTCCCTGTTGCCCAGTTGGCAGAGATTTATATCAAGGAGATTGTGAAGTTGCATGGTGTTCCTTCGAGCATTGTATCAGATAGAGATCCAAGATTTACTTCTAGATTTTGGAAAAGTTTGCAAGAGGCCTTGGGTTCGAAGTTGAGATTGAGTTCGGCGTATCATCCACAGACAGATGGTCAGTCGGAGAGAACAATTCAGTCGCTAGAGGATTTGTTGAGAATTTGTGTTCTTGAGCAAGGAGGAACTTGGGATAGTCATCTTCCGTTGATCGAGTTCACATATAATAATAGTTATCATTCTAGTATTGGAATGGCACCGTTCGAGGCTTTGTATGGTCGGAGATGCAGAACTCCGTTGTGTTGGTTTGAATCAGGAGAAAGAGTGGTCTTAGGACCAGAGATTGTTCAGCAAACTACTGAGAAAGTTCAGATGATCCAAGAGAAAATGAAGGCGTCGCAGAGTCGACAAAAGAGTTATCATGATAAGCGCAGAAAAGATCTTGAATTCCAAGAAGGAGACCACGTGTTTTTGAGAGTCACTCCTATGACTGGTGTAGGACGTGCTTTGAAGTCAAAGAAGTTGACCCCGAAGTTCATTGGTCCGTATCAGATATTGGAAAGAGTTGGAACGGTGGCTTACCGAGTGGGTTTACCGCCGCATCTTTCGAATTTGCACAACGTTTTCCATGTGTCGCAACTTCGAAAGTATGTTCCGGATCCATCTCATGTAATCCAAAGCGACGATGTGCAAGTTAGAGACAACCTTACGGTAGAGACTTTACCGGTAAGGATTGATGATCGTAAAGTGAAGACGTTGAGAGGCAAGGAGATACCTCTCGTAAGAGTCGTTTGGTCGGGAGCGACTGGTGAAAGCTTGACGTGGGAGCTTGAGAGTAAGATGCTGGAGTCTTATCCAGAGTTGTTTGCTTGAGGTAAATTTTCGAGGACGAAAATCTTTTAAGTGGGGGAGAGTTGTAACGCCCACTTTCGTTTAATCGTTATTTAATCGAGTTTAGGTGATTATATTATATTTATATAATATATGTATGATTTTGATATGTTTTGATAAATTGTGGTGATTTTGGTGATTTGATTGATGACATGTTAGGTTATGAGTTTTGGAGGATTTAATAAGATTAGAGAATTTATTTTATTGTTAAATAAAATAAAGATTTGAAAAATATTTAGTTGAGGGCTGTTTTGATATTTTAGATAGTTTTGGGGGAGAAAGTGAGATAAGATAAGTTATTAGAAAGAGGTATAAATAGGAGAAGACCTAATATTTTAGAAACTCATTGTAGTGAAAACTTTTGGAAAAGGGAGAAAAAGCTTAGAAGGGAGAAGAGCATAGAGAGAGCTGCGATTTCTTCATAACCAGGTAAGGGTGAGACTAATAATTCAATAATGTTAATTACTGTAATTCTGATGATTAGTTGACCATGTTAGGATTGATTTAGAAAAGTTTTGGAATTAGGTCAAAGCCCTAAAAATTGATGATCAAACGGTAAAACTTGTTTAGATTGATGTAAGAACCGTCCTATAACCTTAGAACATGTTTAGGATGAATTCTGGAATCAAAATTAGGCTTTGAACCATGTTGTGTGAGGGATTTTTGAGAAAAACCCTAGTCTGCCCGTGCTTCTGTTCATCGCTCGCCACGGCGAGTGATGATCCTCGCCTCGCGAGTGATGAACTTCATCGCTCGCCACGCGAGCCCCTTTCCTTCGCCTCGCGAGTTGTTTGGTTCAACTCGCCATGGCGAGCAACCTTCCTCGCCTCGCGAGCTTAGGCAGAGTGCATGTCATATTTCGTGTTTCGACCTTTTTAGTTGAATCTTGTATGCCTTTGAGTACCTGAACTTACCTAGTATTGATTAGGAATGAATGTAGGATCAGAGGGAACCCAGAACAAGCTTAGTTTGTGAGTTGAGTGGTGCTCGCCATGGCGAGTAAGTACTCCCGCCTCGCGAGTACAACCAGGATGAACTTGATTATGTGTTTGTGCGATCTGTGTCGCACTTTTTGGTCCAGAGTGAACCCCTAATTGGTAATGAAACCTTATGATAACGTTTAATGCAGTCTGTAAAACTATTGAGTTAAGTTGATATTATTTGAGCATGATTAAGGTATTATGCAAAATGTAAGATATAATTGAAATGATTATGATTCTAGTAAATTGTTGTTGATATATTGATATCTCCTTGCTGTTATGCGACTTGACTATGCTGCTGCTGTTATTTAACTGAGTATGCAATGTTTATATATGAATATAATGAAAATGATGACGTTTTGCATCAAGTTATTGAATGCACATGATTACGATGATTATGATGTTTTGTTCATATGTGTCCATGCATAGCATATCATTGAGCTTAGTCCTCACCACGAAAATTAGGAGCTTTGTCCTCCGCACGTTTTATAGGAGCTTTGTCCTCCGCACGATTAAAGTATATTAATACTTATGATGACGATTGGTACCACATGCATATAAGGAGTCTAGGAGCATTGTCACATTGTCATGATTAAGATGCCTTGTTGATAATGAATGAATATGTGATTATGTGATAAGTGTTTATTGATTATGTTACGTTGTTCATAATGAATTGGATATATGATTACGTGATAATTGTTTAGCATTTATGCAAAGTTAATAATGGAATGATTATGATGTTAATTTATGATTCGCAATTACATTGATTAATGTTATTTTATTATGAAATCTCACCCCTTCTGCTTGAAAATGTTGCCCTTCGTATGGGTAACTTGCAGGTGATCGTGCTTAGTGTGCAGTTGCTTCGTGAGTTGGCCTTGCCTTCACTGTGTCGTCTAGGTCGCTCTGATACGTAACGGGATGGGGTTTTATGCTATAACATGCTTCATTCTTTTACGTGAACTGCTTATGTTTTGATAAACTCTTTTGAGATACTTATTGGGCCTGCGTGCCGAAAACGTTTATGATTTATGTTTATGATTTTCCGCTGCTATGTTAAAGATAGTTGTGAAGGTTAAATCATTATTTAACTGTTTTGGATTACGTTTCTATGTGATATCCCGTTTATGGTTTTTACTCTGATAATTGTTTAAGAAATTTGTATATTGGGAAAACGGGGTGTTACATGGATCACTCCCGCCGCTCAGGTTAAGGAAATTATTACTGGTTGTGGAGATTTTCTCAATGTACCTCTTCTTGGTACCCGTGGGGAAATCAACTACAATCCTGAGCTTGCTATGAGACAGTTTGGGTTCCCAATGAAGGCAAAGCCCATCAATCTTGCTACATCTCCAGAGTTCTTCTACTATTCGAACGCCCCCACCGGACAAAGGGAGGCTTTCATAGAGGCTTGGTCTAAGGTCCGTAGGAAGAGTGTGAAGCATTTGGGTGTGAGATCTGGTATTGCTCATGAGGCCTATACTCAGTGGGTAATAAATCGAGCTGAAGAGATTGGTATGCCTTACCCTGCTATGAGATATGTGTCTGCATCTGCTCCATCTATACCTTTACCTCTACCTCCCACAACTCAGGGAATGTATCAGGAGCATCTAGCCATGGAGAGTCGTGAGAAACAGATGTAGAAAGCCCGATACAATGAAGCTGAGAATCTAATCATGACTTTGGATGGTAAGGACGAGCAGAAGACTCATGAGAACCTGATGTTGAAGAAGGAATTGGTTAAGGTCCGAAGGGAACTTGAAGAAAAAGATGAGTTACTTATGCGGGACTCCAAGAGAGCTAGAGGACGACGCAACTTCTATGCTAGATACTGCGGTTCGGATTCGGAGTCTGATTCTGAGGATCATCCCACCACTTCCTATGCTTGAGAGTTTTATTTGTTTATATTTCAAAGTCTTCCCTTGGCTTAGTACTTCAAAGGGATTCACCTTGTAAACACTTTGTTTTGCTTTGCTTGTTTAGATATTGTTTACAAAGCTCCTGATTTGTCTAAAAATCCTTCGATGTCCAAAAAAAGAAACTTTTTTGCATTTGCATTTGTACATATCATGCATCATGTGCATCATTCATCAAGTCACAAAAGGTTTCCAAGTGCTCACTGCCTCCTGGTTCTTCTGCCACAGATTGAAAGGTGGCTCGTGCTCGGAAAATTTACGAACCTGACAGAATACATCGGACTAGACTCTACAGAAAGAAGAATTTGGTAGCTATGGAAGAGGAAAATGCTCAGCTCCGTACCGAGTTAGCTTCTCTGAGGGAAGAATTGGCTAAGGCCAATGATACCATGACTGCTCTGCTAGCCACCCAGGAACAATCAGCCACAGCTATCCCTATAGCCGCAGCTATCCCTATAACTACAAGTGCGATCCCAACTGCATCTACTGACGCTCGCTTCGTTATGCCAACTGGGTTTCTGTATGGACTTCCACCGTTTTATACTCCTAGTACTGCAGCAGGCATTTCTGGTACTGCTAACAATGGTCCGATTCCTGCAACGAACGCTGTCTCCATCAATACTACTTTGCCTCAGACAACGGCAACTGTCACTGAGCCTCTTGTGCATGCCATACCTCAAGGTGTTAACATCAACACACATCACGGAAACATACCTGTGATCAAAACCATGGAAGAAAGGATGGAGGAACTTGCTAAAGAACTCCGTCATGAAATCAAAGCTAACCGATGGAACGGGGACTCTTTCAAGACTCATGATCTCTGCTTGGTACCAAAGGTGGATGTTCCTAAGAAGTTCAAGATCCCGGATTTCGACCGATACAATGGGCTGACTTGTCCCCAGAACCACATCATCAAGTATGTCCGAAAGATGGGTAACTACAAAGACAATGATTCACTGCTTCCAAGATAGCTTAATGGAAGATGCTGCAGAATGGTATACTAGCTTGAGCAAGAATGACGTCCATACCTTTGATGAATTAGTCGCTGCTTTCAAAAGCCACTATGGGTTTAATACCAGATTGAAGCCAAACAGGGAATTCCTCATATCTCTTTCCCAAAAGAAGGAGGAAAGCTTCCGTGAATACGCACAGAGATGGAGGGGGCAGCTGCCCGCATTACTCCCGCTCTTGATGAAGAAGAAATGACCCAAACATTCCTAAAGACTTTGAAAAAGGATTATGTTGAGAGAATGATCATCGCGGCCCCGAATAACTTCTCGGAGATGGTCACCATGGGAACTCGTTTGGAAGAAGCCATCAGAGAAGGAATCATTGTATTCGAGAAAGCTGAATCCTCTGTGAATGCATCAAAGAGGTATGGTAACGGACACCACAAGAAGAAAGAAACGGAAGTAGGGATGGTGTCTGCCGGAGCCGGTCAATCCATGGCTACCGTTGCTCCTATTAATGCTGTAACGCCCACTTTCGTTTAATCGTTTATTTATTCAAGTTTAGGTGATTATATTATAATTATATAATATGTGCATGATTTTGGTATGTTTTGATGATTTATGATGATTTGATTGATGACGTGATAAGTTATGAGTTTTGGAGGATTTGATTATGTTATGAGATTTATTTTATTGTTAAATAGAATAAAGATTTGAAAATAATATAAAATATTTAGTTGAGGGCTGTTTCGATATTTTAGATAGTTTTGGGGGAGAAAGTGAGATAAGATAAGTTATTAGAAAGAGGTATAAATAGGGAAGACCTAATATCTTTAGAAAACCATTGTACGTGAAAACTTTTGGAAAAAGGGAGAAAAGCTTAGAGAGGAGCAAGAGACCAAGAGTGCTGCGATTTTCTTCAAACAAGGTAAGGGTGAGACTAATAATTCAATAATGTTATTTACTGTAATTCTGATGATTAGTTGACAAAGTTAGGATTGATTTAGAGAAGTTTTGGAATTAGGTCAAAACCCTAAAAATTGATGATCAAACGGTAAAACTTGTTTAGATTGATGTAGAAACCGTCCTTTAACCTTAGAACATGTTTAGGATGGATTATGGAATCAAAATTAGGCTTTGAACCATGTTGTGTGATGGATTTTTGAGAAAAACCCTAGTCTGCCCGTGCTTCTGTTCATCGCTCGCCACGGCGAGTGATGATCCTCGCCTCGCGAGTGATGAACTTCATCGCTCGCCACGCGAGCCCCTTCCCTTCGCCTCGCGAGTTGTTTGGTGCAACTCGCCATGGCGAGCAACCTTTCCTCGCCTCGCGAGCTTAGGCAGAGTGCATGTCATATTTCGTGTTTCGACCTTTTTAGTTGAATCTTGTATGCCTTTGAGTACCTGAACATACCTAGCATTGATTAGGAATGAATGTAGGATCAGAGGGAACCCAGAACAACCTTAGTTTGGGAGTTGAGTGGTACTCGCCATGGCGAGTAAGTACTCTCGCCTCGCGAGTACAACCAGGATGAACTTGTTTATGTGTTTATGCGATCTGTGTCGCACTTGTTGATCAAGAGTGAACCCCTAACTGGTAATGAGACCTAGTGATGTCGTTTAATGTAGACTGTAGAGTTGTTTAAGTTATATTAATATTAATTGAATATGAACTATTGTATTGTATATTCATGCAAGATAAGAAGATGTGATAATGATACAAATTATGTGCTTTGATATAATGATATCATCTTGTTATGTGACCTGTTTATGCTGCTTCCGTTATTTAACTAAGTGCATAATTATATGATGAAGTTTAGCTCCAAATTATTGGATGCATGTTGATAAGTTGATTACGATGTTTTGTTCATATGCGTCCATGCATAGCATATCATTGAGCTTAGTCCTCACCACAAATATTAGGAGCTTTGTCCTCCGCACGTTTTATAGGAGCTTTGTCCTCCGCACGATTAAAGTATATTAATACTTATGATGACGATTGGTACCACATGCATATAAGGAGTCTAGGAGCATTGTCACATTGTCATGATTAAGATGCCTTGTTGATAATGAATGAATATGTGATTATGTGATAAGTGTTTATTGATTATGTTACGTTGTTCATAATGAATTGGATATATGATTACGTGATAATTGTTTAGCATTTATGCAAAGTTAATAATGGAATGATTATGATGTTAATTTATGATTCGCAATTACATTGATTAATGTTATTTTATTATGAAATCTCACCCCTTCTGCTTGAAAATGTTGCCCTTCGTATGGGTAACTTGCAGGTGATCGTGCTTAGTGTGCAGTTGCCGTCGTGAGTGGCCTTGCCTTCACTGTGTCGTCTAGGTCGTTCTGATACGTAACGGGATGGGGTTTTATGCCATAACATGCTTCATTCTCTTACGTGAACTGCCATGAATATTTACTGTTTTGATTAACTCTTTTGAGATACTTGTTGGGCCTGCGTGCCAAAACGTTTCATGAATTATGGTTAAGATTTTCCGCTGCAAATGTTTAAGATATTGGTTAAATTATTATTTAACTGTTCGATTACATTATATGTGATATCCCGTTGTTTGATGTTTACTCTGATAAATGTTATGTTTTTAAAGAAATTTTAAATATTGGGGAAAACGGGGTGTTACAATTGGTATCAGAGCAGGTCGATCCGTCCGGTCAATTAGAGAGTTGTGTCGAGTCTTAGTAATATTTATATTACTATCTTATGTTGTTGTTGCTACTTTTGTAGAATCTCGGAAATGGCTGGAAGAAACGATGCTGCGTTAGCTGCTGCTCTACAAGTTGTTGCCCAAGCTGTAGGACAACAACCTAACGCAAATGCTGGTGCGAACGCGGAAGCTAGGATGTTGGAGACGTTCATGAAGAAGAACCCTCCGACTTTCAAAGGACGTTATGACCCTGATGGAGCCCAGACGTGGCTTAAGGAGATTGAGAGGATTTTCCGGCTTATGCAGTGCACGGAGGATCAGA
Organism: Medicago truncatula; assembly: GCF_003473485.1. Taxonomy (NCBI): domain Eukaryota; kingdom Viridiplantae; phylum Streptophyta; class Magnoliopsida; order Fabales; family Fabaceae; genus Medicago; species Medicago truncatula. The sequence continues at coordinate 17,467,072 of NC_053045.1, forward strand.
AAGTGCGGTTTGGTACTCATCAGCTGGCCGAGGAAGCTGATGACTGGTGGGTTGCTCTTCTGCCTACCCTTGGACAGGAGGGAGCTGTTGTGACTTGGGCTGTTTTCAGGAGAGAGTTCCTGAGAAGATACTTTCCGGAAGATGTTCGCGGGAAGAAAGAGGTCGAATTCCTTGAGCTGAAGCAAGGAAATATGTCCGTGACAGAGTATGCTGCCAAGTTCGTGGAGCTGTCTAAGTTCTACCCGCACTATACTGCTGAGAATGCTGAGTTCTCGAGATGCATCAAGTTCGAGAACGGTTTGAGGCCCGACATTAAGAGGGCGATTGGATACCAACAGCTGAGAGTTTTTCAGGATTTGGTTAATAGCTGCAGGATCTATGAAGAGGATACGAAGGCTCACTACAAGGTAGTGAATGAAAGGAAGGGCAAGGGACAGCAGAGTCGTCCTAAGCCGTACAGTGCCCCCGCTGACAAAGGTAAACAGAAGATGGTCGATGTTAGGCGGCCTAAGAAGAAGGATGCTGCGGAGATTGTGTGTTTCAATTGTGGTGAGAAAGGCCACAAAAGCAACGTCTGCCCTGAGGAAATCAAGAAGTGTGTCCGGTGTGGCAAGAAAGGTCATGTTATAGCTGATTGCAATCGTACAGACATTGTGTGCTTTAATTGCAATGGAGAGGGTCACATTAGTTCACAGTGTACTCAGCCTAAGAGGGCGCCGACTACTGGTAGGGTCTTTGCTTTGACTGGGACTCAGACAGAGAATGAGGATCGTTTGATCAGAGGTACTTGCTATATTAATAATACTCCTTTAGTTGCTATTATTGATACTGGTGCTACGCATTGTTTTATTGCTTTCGATTGTGTTTCTGCTTTGGGTCTTGATTTGTCTGATATGAATGGAGAGATGGTTGTCGAAACTCCAGCTAAGGGTTCGGTGACTACTTCTCTCGTATGTTTGAAATGTCCTTTGTCTATGTTTGGTCGTGATTTTGAAATGGATTTAGTTTGTCTACCTTTGAGTGGTATGGATGTGATTTTAGGTATGAACTGGTTAGAGTACAACCACGTTCTTATTAATTGTTTTAGCAAGTCAGTACATTTCTCTTCCGTCGAAGAGGAAAGTGGTGCAGAGTTTTTATCTACTAAGCAGCTGAAGCAACTGGAACGCGTCGGTATCTTGATGTTTTCGTTAATGGCTACCTTATCTATTGAGAATCAAGCAGTGATTGACAGGTTACCGGTGGTATGTGAATTTCCTGAAGTTTTTCCAGATGAGATTCCTGATGTGCCTCCAGAGAGAGAAGTTGAGTTTTCTATTGATCTTGTTCCTGGAACGAAGCCGGTCTCGATGGCACCTTATCGTATGTCTGCTTCTGAGTTATCTGAGTTGAAGAAACAGTTGGAAGACTTGCTTGAGAAGAAGTTTGTTAGACCGAGTGTTTCACCTTGGGGAGCGCCGGTTTTGTTAGTAAAGAAGAAAGATGGTAGTATGCGGTTGTGTATTGATTATCGGCAGTTGAACAAGGTAACTATCAAGAATAGGTATCCACTTCCGAGAATTGATGATTTGATGGATCAGCTAGTGGGTGCACGAGTTTTCAGCAAGATTGATTTGAGATCAGGTTATCACCAGATTAAAGTAAAAGATGAAGATATGCAGAAGACAGCTTTCAGAACGCGTTATGGTCACTATGAATATAAAGTTATGCCTTTTGGTGTTACCAATGCACCTGGAGTGTTTATGGAGTATATGAATCGCATCTTCCATGCATTTTTGGATCGGTTTGTGGTTGTGTTTATCGACGATATCTTGATTTACTCCAAGACTGAAGAAGAACATGCCGAGCATCTGAAGATTGTTTTGCAAGTGTTGAAAGAGAAGAAGCTTTATGCTAAATTGTCTAAGTGTGAATTCTGGTTGAAAGAAGTGAGTTTTCTAGGCCATGTTATTTCTGGTGATGGAATTGCAGTGGATCCGTCTAAAGTTGAAGCGGTATCACAGTGGGAGACTCCTAAGTCAGTTACTGAGATTAGAAGTTTCTTGGGTTTAGCTGGTTACTATAGAAGGTTTATTGAAGGGTTTTCTAAGTTAGCTCTTCCGCTAACGCAGTTGACTTGTAAAGGTAAAACTTTTGTGTGGGACGTTCATTGTGAGAAAAGTTTCGGTGAATTGAAGAAGCGTTTGACGACTGCTCCAGTGTTAATTTTGCCGAAGTCAGATGAACCTTTTGTGGTTTATTGTGATGCGTCCAAGTTGGGTTTAAGAGGTGTACTTATGCAAGAAGGTAAAGTGGTAGCTTATGCTTCAAGACAGTTGAGAATTCATGAGAAGAATTATCCTACGCATGATCTCGAGTTGGCGGCCGTAGTCTTTGTATTGAAGATATGGAGACATTACTTGTATGGTTCGAGATTTGAAGTGTTTAGTGATCACAAGAGTTTGAAGTATTTGTTCGATCAGAAGGAATTGAATATGAGACAGCGAAGATGGCTCGAATTGTTGAAAGATTATGACTTTGGTTTGAATTATCATCCGGGTAAAGCTAATGTTGTTGCAGATGCCTTGTGTAGGAAGACATTGCATATGTCCGCCATGATGGTCAGAGAGTTCGAGTTACTTGAACAGTTCCGAGATATGAGTTTGGTTTGTGAATGGTCACCTCAGAGCGTGAAACTAGGTATGCTGAAGATTGATAGTGAATTTCTGAAAAGTATCAAGGAAGCGCAGAAAGTTGATGTAAAGTTTGTGGATTTGTTGGTTGCTAGAGATCAGGCTGAAGACAGTGATTTTAAAATCGACAATCAAGGTGTGTTGAGATTCCGAGGAAGAATTTGTATCCCAGATAATGAAGAGATTAAGAAGATGATTCTTGAAGAGAGTCATAGAAGTAGTTTGAGTATTCATCCGGGAGCTACGAAGATGTATCATGATTTAAAGAAGATTTTCTGGTGGTCTGTATTGAAACGAGATGTGGCACAGTTTGTGTATTCCTGTTTAGTTTGTCAGAAGTCGAAAGTTGAGCATCAGAAACCTGCTGGGATGATGGTACCTTTAGACGTGCCATAATGGAAATGGGATAGTATATCCATGGATTTTGTGACGAGTTTGCCAAATACTCCTAGAGGGAACGACGCAATTTGGGTTATTGTTGATAGGTTGACGAAGTCAGCTCATTTTCTACCTATTAATATTAGTTTCCCTGTTGCCCAGTTGGCAGAGATTTATATCAAGGAGATTGTGAAGTTGCATGGTGTTCCTTCGAGCATCGTGTCAGATAGAGATCCAAGATTTACTTCTAGATTTTGGAAAAGTTTGCAAGAGGCCTTGGGTTCGAAGTTGAGATTGAGTTCGGCGTATCATCCACAGACAGATGGTCAGTCGGAGAGGACAATTCAGTCGCTAGAGGATTTGTTGAGAATTTGTGTTCTTGAACAAGGAGGAACTTGGGACAGTCATCTTCCGTTGATCGAGTTCACTTATAATAATAGTTATCATTCTAGTATTGGAATGGCACCGTTCGAGGCTTTGTATGGTCGGAGATGCAGAACTCTGTTGTGTTGGTTTGAATCAGGAGAAAGAGCGGTCTTAGGGCCAGAGATTGTTCAGCAAACTACTGAGAAAGTTCAGATGATCCAAGAGAAAATGAAGGCGTCGCAGAGTCGACAAAAGAGTTATCATGATAAGCGTAGAAAAGATCTTGAATTTCAGGAAGGAGACCACGTGTTTTTGAGAGTCACTCCTATGACTGGTGTAGGACGTGCTTTGAAGTCAAAGAAGTTGACCCCGAAGTTCATTGGTCCGTATCAGATATTGGAAAGAGTTGGAACGGTGGCTTACCGAGTGGGTTTACCGCCGCATCTTGCGAATTTGCACAACGTTTTCCATGTGTCGCAACTTCGAAAGTATGTTCCGGATCCATCTCATGTAATCCAAAGTGACGATGTGCAAGTTAGAGACAACCTTACGGTAGAGACTTTACCGGTGAGGATTGATGATCGTAAAGTGAAGACGTTGAGAGGCAAGGAGATACCTCTCGTGAGAGTCGTTTGGACGGGAGCGACTGGTGAAAGCTTGACGTGGGAGCTTGAGAGTAAGATGCTGGAGTCTTATCCAGAGTTGTTTGCTTAAGGTAAATTTTCGAGGACGAAAATCTTTTAAGTGGGGGAGAGTTGTAACGCCCACTTTCGTTTAATCGTTTATTTATTCAAGTTTAGGTGATTATATTATAATTATATAATATGTGCATGATTTTGGTATGTTTTGATGATTTATGATGATTTGATTGATGACGTGATAAGTTATGAGTTTTGGAGGATTTGATTATGTTATGAGATTTATTTTATTGTTAAATAGAATAAAGATTTGAAAATAATATAAAATATTTAGTTGAGGGCTGTTTTGATATTTTAGATAGTTTTGGGGGAGAAAGTGAGATAAGATAAGTTATTAGAAAGAGGTATAAATAGGGAAGACCTAATATCTTTAGAAAACCATTGTACGTGAAAACTTTTGGAAAAAGGGAGAAAAGCTTAGAGAGGAGCAAGAGACCAAGAGTGCTGCGATTTTCTTCAAACAAGGTAAGGGTGAGACTAATAATTCAATAATGTTATTTACTGTAATTCTGATGATTAGTTGACAAAGTTAGGATTGATTTAGAGAAGTTTTGGAATTAGGTCAAAACCCTAAAAATTGATGATCAAACGGTAAAACTTGTTTAGATTGATGTAGAAACCGTCCTTTAACCTTAGAACATGTTTAGGATGGATTATGGAATCAAAATTAGGCTTTGAACCATGTTGTGTGATGGATTTTTGAGAAAAACCCTAGTCTGCCCGTGCTTCTGTTCATCGCTCGCCACGGCGAGTGATGATCCTCGCCTCGCGATTGATGAACTTCATCGCTCGCCACGCGAGCCCCTTCCCTTCGCCTCGCAAGTTGTTTGGTGCAACTCGCCATGGCGAGCAACCTTTCCTCGCCTCGCGAGCTTAGGCAGAGTGCATGTCATATTTCGTGTTTCGACCTTTTTAGTTGAATCTTGTATGCCTTTGAGTACCTGAACATACCTAGTATTGATTAGGAATGAATGTAGGATCAGAGGGAACCCAGAACAACCTTAGTTTGGGAGTTGAGTGGTACTCGCCATGGCGAGTAAGTACTCTCGCCTCGCGAGTACAACCAGGATGAACTTGTTTATGTGTTTATGCGATCTGTGTCGCACTTGTTGATCAAGAGTGAACCCCTAACTGGTAATGAGACCTAGTGATGTCGTTTAATGCAGACTGTAGAGTTGTTTAAGTTATATTAATATTAATTGAATATGAACTATTGTATTGTATATTCATGCAAGATAAGAAGATGTGATAATGATACAAATTATGTGCTTTGATATAATGATATCATCTTGTTATGTGACCTGTTTATGCTGCTTCCGTTATTTAACTAAGTGCATAATTATATGATGAAGTTTAGCTCCAAATTATTGGATGCATGTTGATAAGTTGATTACGATGTTTTGTTCATATGTGTCCATGCATAGCATATCATTGAGCTTAGTCCTCACCACGAATATTAGGAGCTTTGTCCTCCGCACGTTTTATAGGAGCTTTGTCCTCCGCACGATTAAAGTATATTAATACTTATGATGACGATTGGTACCACATGCATATAAGGAGTCTAGGAGCATTGTCACATTGTCATGATTAAGATGCCTTGTTGATAATGAATGAATATGTGATTATGTGATAAGTGTTTATTGATTATGTTACGTTGTTCATAATGAATTGGATATATGATTACGTGATAATTGTTTAGCATTTATGCAAAGTTAATAATGGAATGATTATGATGTTAATTTATGATTCGCAATTACATTGATTAATGTTATTTTATTATGAAATCTCACCCCTTCTGCTTGAAAATGTGTCCCTTCGTATGGGTAACTTGCAGGTGATCGTGCTTAGTGTGCAGTTGCCGTCGTGAGTGGCCTTGCCTTCACTGTGTCGTCTAGGTCGTTCTGATACGTAACGGGATGGGGTTTTATGCCATAACATGCTTCATTCTCTTACGTGAACTGCCATGAATATTTACTGTTTTGATTAACTCTTTTGAGATACTTGTTGGGCCTGCGTGCCAAAACGTTTCATGAATTATGGTTAAGATTTTCCGCTGCAAATGTTTAAGATATTGGTTAAATTATTATTTAACTGTTGGATTACGTTATATGTGATATCCCGTTGTTTGATGTTTACTCTGATAAATGTTATGTTTTTAAAGAAATTTTAAATATTGGGGAAAACGGGGTGTTACAAATGCTGCCCAAATGCCTCCGTCGTACCCATATGCGCCGTACTCTCAGCATCCTTTCTTTCCGCCATTCTATCATCAGTATCCTTTGCCACCAGGTCCACCTCAGGTACCCGTTAATGCAATTGCTCAACAGATGAAACAACAGTTACCGGTTCAACAACGACAACAACATCAACAAGCTAGACCTACCTTCCCTCCGATACCGATGTTGTATGCTGAGTTGCTTCCGACTTTACTCCTTAGAGGGCATTGTACAACCAGACAGGGCAAGCCCCCACCTGATCCGTTGCCTCCCAGGTTCAGGTCCGACCTCAAATGTGATTTCCATCAAGGCGCCCTGGGTCATGATGTCGAAGGGTGCTATGCTTTGAAGTATATCGTGAAGAAGCTCATTGATCAAGGAAAGCTGACTTTTGAGAATAATGTCCCGCATGTCCTCGACAATCCTCTTCCAAATCATGCCGCTGTGAACATGATTGAAGTATGTGAGGAAGCTCCTAGACTCGATGTCCGTAATGTCGCAACTCCTCTGGTGCCACATCAAGCTGTGCAAAGCTTCTCTGTTTAGCCATGATCATGCCAAGTGCCTAGGATGCCTTCGTAATCCTTTGGGTTGCTATACTGTTCAAGATGACATCCAAAGCTTGATGAATGATAATTTTTTGACTGTTAGTGATGTCTGCGTGATTGTGCCAGTTTTTCATGATCCGCCTATCAAGAGTATGCCTTTGAAGGAGAATGCTGAGCCTCTAGTGATAAGGTTTCCCGGACCGGTACCTTATACTTCAGATAGGGCTATCCCGTACAAATACAATGCTACCATGATCGAAAACGGAGTAGAAGTGCCTCTGGTGTCTTTGGCCATGATGAGCAACATCACCGAAGGAACTTCAGCAGCCCTGAGAAGCGGAAGAGTCTTTCCACCGTTGTTTCAAAAGAAGGCAGCTACGCCTACCATGCCACCCATTGACAAAGCAACCCCGACTGATGTTTCTCCTGTTACCAGAGACGCGAGCCAACCAGGCCATTCTATAGAGGATTCTAATCTGGACGAGATTTTGAGGTTGATCAAAAGAAGTGATTACAAGATTGTGGATCAGCTGCTGCAAACTCCGTCGAAGATATCCATTTTGTCTCTACTCCTGAGTTCCGCTGCTCAGAGAGATACCCTTTTGAAAGTATTGGAGCAGGCTTATGTGGATCATGAGGTCACTGTGGATCACTTTGGTAGCATAGTGGGGAACATTACCGCCTGCAGCAATCTGTGGTTCAGTGAAGATGAATTGCCCGAAGCAGGAAAGCATCATAATCTGGCCTTGCATATCTCCGTGAATTGCAAGTCCGACATGCTATCAAATGTGTTAGTGGACACTGGCTCATCTTTGAACGTGATGCCTAAGTCAACGCTGGATCAGCTGAGTTACCGGGGAACTCCCTTGAGGAGGAGCACTTTTCTGGTCAAAGCCTTTGATGGAACCCGCAAGAGCGTTCTCGGGGAGATAGACTTGCCAATAACTATTGGCCCCGAAACCTTTCTAATCACGTTCCAGGTCATGGATATTAATGCCTCTTATAGCTGTCTCTTGGGAAGACCGTGGATACATGACGCTGGGGCGGTGACCTCTACCTTGCACCAGAAGTTGAAATTTGCAAAAAGCGGAAAGCTTGTTACAATTCATGGAGAGGAAGCATACCTGGTTAGCCAGTTATCATCTTTCTCTTGCATAGAAGCAGGGTCTGCAGAGGGAACCGCTTTTCAAGGATTAACTGTCGAAGGTACGGAGCCCAAAAGGGATGGAACTGCTATGGCTTCTTTGAAGGATGCACAGAGAGCCGTCCAAGAGGGTCAAGCTGCCGGCTGGGGCAGGTTAATACAACTCCGTGAGAACAAGCATAAGGAAGGTCTTGGATTTTCCCCAACTTCAGGAGTCTCCACCGGAACATTCTACATTGCTGGGTTTGTCAACGCAATCACAGAAGAAGCAACTGGATTTGGCCCTAGGCCTGTATTTGTTACACCAGGAGGCATTGCGAGAGATTGGGATGCCATCGACATTCCATCAATCATGCATGTTTCTGAGTAATATACCTTGTTGCTTAAGTATCTTGTTTTTCAAAATAACAATCCTCTCGCTCTACCCAAACCGAGAGTGATATTTTCTGTAAAGGCATGTTTGTTTTGGCATTGCCGTTGATTAATAAAAAATTGTCGTTTCTTTCACGACTGTTATTTTTTTTCCAGTGCTTTTTTCTTGGAAATAATGGTAATGCCAGAAAAAAACCAAAATATCTGTATTTTCTTATTAATTTCAAAAATCTGCATAAAAAACCTCTTTCTAAAATCATCCAACCATTTTACGCAGATTGAACTATAATAAACCCGTTGGGCACAGTAACCCTGCATTCCCTCCGAATTTTGAATTCCCAGTGTATGGAGCCGAAGATGAGGAAGGTGATGACATACCGTATGAGATCACTCGGCTACTTGAGCAGGAAAAGAAAGCCATTCAGCCTCACCAGGAAGAGATTGAGCTTATCAACATAAATACCGAGGAGAACAAGCGAGAAATCAAGATCGGTGCTGCTCTAGAGGAAGGGGTTAAAAAGAAGATCATCCAGCTCCTCCGGGAATATCCGGATATTTTTGCATGGTCGTATGAAGATATGCCAGGTCTAGATCCTAAGATTGTGGAGCATCGGATCCCCACAAAGCCTGAATGTCCTCCCGTCAGGCAGAAATTGAGAAGGACTCATCCAGATATGGCTCTCAAGATTAAGAGCGAGGTTCAAAAACAGATTGATGCGGGTTTCCTCATGACAGTTGAGTACCCTGAATGGGTTGCCAATATTGTACCTATGCCAAAGAAGGATGGTAAAGTCCGGATGCGTGTTGACTTCAGAGACCTGAACAAAGCCAGTCCAAAAGACAACTTTCCATTACCTCATATTGATGTGCTTGTTGACAATACTGCTCAGTCCAAGGTGTTCTCCTTCATGGATGGTTTCTCCGGTTACAATCAGATCAAAATGTCCCCTGAAGATAGAGTAAAGACGTCTTTTATCACTCCATGGGGTACTTTCTGCTACAAAGTGATGCCATTCGGCCTAATAAATGCTGGTGCCACCTACCAAAGAGGGATGACTACTCTGTTTCATGACATGATTCACAAAGAGGTCGAAGTATATGTGGACGACATGATTGTAAAGTCAACAGATGAGGAGCAACATGTTGAATACTTGACTAAGATGTTCGAAAGGTTGAGAAAGTACAAGCTTCGATTGAATCCTAACAAATGTACATTTGGCGTTAGATCCGGAAAGTTATTAGGCTTCATTGTCAGCCAAAAGGGCATTGAAGTCGATCCTGATAAAGTCCGGGCCATCCGAGAAATGCCAGCTCCACAGAACGAGAAGCAAGTCAAAGGTTTCCTCGGACGGTTGAATTACATCTCCCGATTCATATCTCATATGACCGCAACCTGCGGACCGATCTTCAAGCTACTCAGGAAGAATCAGCCTATTGTATGGAATGATGAATGCCAAGAAGCTTTTGATAGCATCAAGAATTACCTGCTGGAACCACCTATCCTTGTCCCACCCGTGGAAGGAAGGCCTTTGATTATGTATTTGGCAGTATTTGATGAATCCATGGGATGCGTACTTGGTCAACAAGATGAGACTGGAAAGAAAGAACATGCTATCTACTATCTAAGCAAGAAGTTCACCGATTGTGAAACTCGGTATACGATGCTTGAGAAGACTTGTTGTGCTCTGGCCTGGGCCGCTAAACACCTGCGTATATTTGGTGAATCATACAACTTGGTTGATATCCAGAATGGATCCGATAAAGTATATCTTTGAGAAAGCTGCTGTTACTGGGAAGATTGCACGCTGGCAGATGCTTTTGTCTGAATATGATATTGTGTTCAAAACTCAAAAGGCAATCAAAGGTAGCATTCTTGCCGATCATCTTGCCTACCAACCTCTTGATGATTATCAACCAATTGAGTTCGATTTCCCCAATGAAGAGATCATGTATTTGAAATCAAAAGACTGCGAAGAACCGTTGATTGGTGAAGGTCCAGATCCCAATAGCAAGTGGGGTTTAGTCTTTGATGGTGCTGTCAATGCTTATGGTAAAGGAATTGGGGCAGTCATTGTATCCCCGCAGGGGCATCACATTCCTTTTACCGCCCGGATTCTGTTCGAATGTACAAACAATATGGCTGAGTATGAAGCATGTATCTTTGGGATCGAGGAAGCAATTGACATGAGAATCAAACACCTCGACATCTATGGAGATTCTGCACTCGTCATCAACCAGATAAAGGGTGAATGGGAGACCCACCATGCCAAGTTGATTCCTTATCGCGATTATGGGAGACGTTTGCTGACATATTTTACAAAGGTTGAGCTGCACCATATTCCTCGTGATGAGAACCAAATGGCTGATGCTCTTGCTACTCTATCTTCCATGTTTCGAGTGAACCATTGGAATGATGTGCCAATAATCAAAGTGCAACGCCTTGAAAGACCTTCGCATGTGTTCGCTATTGGGGATGTGATCGATCAGGCTGGTGAAAATATGGTTGACAATAAACCCTGGTACTACGACATCAAACAGTTCTTGCTAAGCCGAGAGTATCCGCCGGGTGCTTCCAACAAAGACAAGAAGACCCTGAGAAGATTGTCCAGTAGATTCCTGTTAGATGGAGATATTCTGTACAAGAGAAACTATGACATGGTATTGTTAAGATGTGTTGATGAACACGAAGCGGAGCAGTTAATGCATGATGTACATGGCAGTACCTTCGGGACCCATGCTACAGGGCATACTATGTCAAGGAAGTTGTTACGAGCAGGTTACTACTGGATGACCATGGAGCATGACTGCTACCAGCACGCCAGAAAGTGCCACAAATGTCAAATCTATGCTGATAAGATTCATGTGCCTCCGCACGCTCTCAATGTTATTTCATCCCCATGGCCGTTTTCAATGTTGGGCATCGACATGATTGGAAGAATTGAACCGAAGGCTTCAAATGGTCATCGTTTCATCTTAGTGGAAATTGACTACTTCACCAAGTGGGTTGAAGCAGCATCTTATACCAATGTGACCAAGCAAGTGGTAGCTAAGTTCATCAAGAACAACATCATCTGTCGATATGGTGTTCCCAGTAAGATCATTACCGACAATGGTACTAACCTGAACAACAATGTGGTGCAAGCTCTTTGTGAAGAATTCAAAATCGAGCACCATAACTCTTCTCTATAGACCTCAGATGAATGGTGCTGTTGAGGCCGCCAACAAGAATATCAAGAGGATTGTTCAGAAAATGGTAACCACTTACAAAGACTGGCATGAGATGTTACCCTATGCTCTACATGGCTACCGTACTACAGTGCGCAGTTCAACCGGGGCAACCCCTTTCTCTCTTGTATATGGTATGGAAGCAGTTCTTCCTTTGGAAGTGGAGATCCCATCTCTCCGTGTGATCATGGAAGCAAAGTTATCCGAGGCCGAATGGTGCCAAAGCCGGTATGATCAGTTGAATTTGATTGAGGAAAAGCGTATGGATGCCATGGCTCGTGGACAGTCATATCAAGCAAGAATGAAGACTGCCTTTGACAAGAAAGTCCATCCTCGAGAATTCAAGATAGGGGAACTTGTATTGAAGAGGAGGATAAGCCAGCAACCCGGCCCAAGGGGCAAGTGGACGCCTAACTATGAAGGTCCTTATGTTGTCAAGAAGGCCTTCTCTGGTGGTGCTTTAATTCTTACACATATGGATGGTGTAGAACTTCCAAATCCAGTGAATGCCGATATAGTCAAGAAATACTTTGCCTAGAAATATGAAAAGAACAGCGTGGTAGGTCGAAAACCCGAAAGGGCGGCCTAGGCAAAAATGCGCTTCCCGTTGGATCGAAAACCCGAAAGGGCGGTCCAGGCAAAAATAAGGGACAAAAAATATATGAAAAATCTCGCTGAGATTGTACGCAACTCAGGCAAGAATGAGCATCTCGATGAGCCGAAAACCCGGAAGGGCGGTTCATGCAAAAATGAGATCGAAACAAGAGGCAAGTAACTATATCTGGCCAACCACCGTTCCCTTGGGGCATCTGCAGCTGTTAATGACCATCTTCATCAAAGGCTCCTATGCTTGCGAATTCAAAGTTTCTAGGAAATGTAATGATTGCTGTGTTCAATGTACCACCAACCAATAAAAATTACCATTTTCCAAGCTTTGTAAATCCGTGGAGTTACGCCTTCGGCTGACCACCACTCTTATACATCAATTTGAGCCTGTGCTTTTGTTTGAAACTCTACTTTCTTTTTACTTTCAAAGTTATGTACAAAAACATTTTCCTTCTATTTTTAATAATGACAAATGCTTGAAACAAACATCTTGAAAATTGAAAAAGTTTTTGAAAGCAAACCTGAGCAACAGGGTACATTCAAACGAACGTGCATGAGCGAGTGTATGTTGGTGTCTATTTCAATATATGTTACAAGCAGGTTCTCCTCCAGGATAGTCTGTGGTCAATGGCAAGAATGAAAAAACAGAATGAAAATGCATGAAAATGAATAGGCTCACTAAGTTGAAAACCCGGAAGGGCGGCTTAGGCAAAAATGAGCACCCCGCTGGATTGACAACCCAAAAGGGCAGTTCAGGCAAAAATGGGGCATTGAAAAGAATTTATTTCCCCGGTGGATCGAAAACCCGAAAGGGCGATCCAGGCAAAAATGGGATGCAAAAAAAATGATGAATGAAAAATTGATAAAATAACATGCAAAAAGCATTGACCACAGATGCGACATCCACAGTCCACCCGGCACTGAAATGCCCGGCGGTGACGGCATTATCCCCAGTAGAGCCTTCCGAGATTCTATCCCCAACAAGTTGCATAGCTACCTGCCCTCAGTCATGGTTCTGATAAGTCTCCCAACGACGTTATCTCCAAAGAGGATTTCCAGGAATGTGTAATATAGCACGAGCCATTACGTGCCCAATACTCCCGTGTCTTGTCTGTCTCTGCGGAACTGTGTCTACAAATCGCCAAAAGTCATGCATTACAAGCATTCATACATGCATAATCATGCATATTACGTGCCCATGCATTTAATGAAACTGTTATATCATTCATGCATATTGCATTTCCAATGTCAACATCAGTCTCAATTCAATACTCATGTCAGGTTCTCTGTCAAAACCTTGTGAGCCAATAATATCGGTCAATTTCTACCTTTCAAATCAAATCGACGTCAAGTCAATCTCAATCTATATTTTGTCAAAAAAAAAATAACAATCCCCAGTGAATATGTTTCTGTTTGGTCAAGTAACCAGTTCGCATCCAAGAACAACTTGCACCCGTTTACTTTTCAATGATGTCGGTCGAGTTACCAGTTCAAATCCAAGAACAGCTTGCACCTGTCTATCTGTTTCGGTTCGGTCAAGTGGCTAGTTCAAGTCCAAGAACAGCTTGTACCTGTCTATCTGTTTCTGTTCGGTCAAGTGGCTAGCTCAATCCAAGAGCAGCTTGCACCTGTCTATTTGTCTTTGTCTCCGGTGGAGTAACCAGTTCGCATCCAAGAACAAGCTCGCACCTGTCTATTCGCCTTTGCTTTCAGCCGAGTGACCAGTTCGAATCAAGAACAACTCGTACTTGTCCACCTTTTCCATGTCCCCGGTCGAGTGACCAGTTCGAATCCAAGAACAACTCGCACCTGTTTGTCTGCTTTTATTCCCGGTCAAGTGCCCAGCTCAATCCAAGAGCAGCTTGTACCCGTCAATTTGTTCCTAGTCCCCTATCTATTCTGTTATCTGTTATCTTGCCAATGTCTACCAATCCCTCAATGGATACGACATCTTTTGTTAATTCCAGCTTTCGTTTGTCTCGCATTCATAATCCAAATGTTGCATGGCATTCATGATATTGGAAAATGTACAAACGTATTTTTACGTCCAAACACAGTGCAAATGTTAATATTTAAGTATCTTCGTCCCGTCAAGCCAAAGACTCCGTCTCTTGACCCTCAGGACAAAGAAACTTAAATAGGGGCAGCTGTTATACCCTGATTTTGGACCTAAAAATACTCATTTAAATTTCTTTTTTTAACACTGATACTTGTCAATTCGCTGTTGTTTTACTCTGAACCCTTACTCTCTTTTCAAGCGTATTTTACTGTCTCTGTCTGTCTTTTCTTGTATTATAAGTCATTTAAAAACTCTCTGAAACATCGCATTACTTTTCTTGCGTTTTATTTCAAAAAAATCATACAAAAGGGTATTTTGGTCTTTTCTTGCAGTGGAACCCGTTTCAGCCCCTGTGTTTGCCTCTGAGTCTTTTCAACTTGTCTGTACAAATCATTGTTGAGTCTTTGTTTAAAAATCATTTCAAAAATTTTTGCATCTGAGTCAGGTTGAGTCATTTTAGTCCCTAGGGGCATTTTGGTCTTTTCCTGTCAAAATTTTGACAGGGAGGTATTTTAAAATACCTCATGTTAGTATTTGGTTCATTTTAGTCCTTTTGTTGATTTTATTTTTTGTTTCACTTTACGTTTTTTTCAATTTACCAATTTTAGTCCAATTTTATTTTAATTACATTTTAGTCCCTGAAACAGTTTCCAGAATTGCATTTTAGTCCAAAACTTTTTAAATTTGCTTTTTAGTCTTTTTTTCTTATTTGCTGTTTAGTCCTTCAAGTTTCTTATTTTACAGAAAGGTCCCAAGTTCATTTTAGCCCAAGGCCGAGCCAACCAAATTCATAAACAGGTGTCACCATTTCATTGGGTTTCAATCACACATGGCAGCCTATAAATAGTGCACAGTGCCACACAGATCCATAGATTTCACGCCACCTCAACAAACAGATTCAGATTTTCTCTCTCTTTTCTGTTAGATCAAAGCTCAGAAAATCACAAAGAACACCAAGAACATTCATAAACCCTAATTCTCCAGAATCAAAAATCAACACAAGATTCAACAAATTCATCACAGTTCTCAGTGATTCATTGAAGAATCATCATCATCGAACTGATTTCTCTGCAATTCAAGTGCGAATCCGTCACCGTTTGGCGACAAATCCAAGCACGATCACAGAGAATCCGTGAGAAGAAGAGAGAAAGAAGACGAAGAAGATTGAACCGGTGAAGAAGAAGAAGATATCAAATCAGTGAAGAAACACCGATTTATTTTCGGTTTCAAAGCCAGAAATCAACAAACAAAAATCAAGTTCAAGTGTTTCCGAAGATCTTCGCTCAAAATCTCCAACTGAAAACCACAGGTAAACACGTAAACTCCACTTTCTTTCTCAAAATATCAATAAGGACGAATCTATGTAGATCATCAAAGCTTCAAACAGTTTTCTTTCAGAAAATTCGAAAACCTAAAAAAAGATTTTTCAAAACCGTAAACAAAACGTAGATCTACAAAGATTCAAGCCTTGCATGTGATTTCTGGCTTTAGATTCATGTTTAGGGTGAAGAAATGAATAGATTGATGTAGAAATCTTGAAGTTCCGGTGAGTTTAGAGGTCGCCGGAAACTGGAGATCTCACCGGAGAAGATGAAGATTCCGGCAGACCTATGAAGGTTCCGGCCAGATCTTCATCTTCCCCAGCCATTCATCCAGGAATCCGGTGGAGGGAGAGAGGAGAGAGGCGAGAGCTTCTCTCCTGGCTGTTGGATCTAGGGTTTCCCTCTCTGGATCAATCCAACGCTCCCTGTGCTTCCAGACTTTTAGGTTTTGGTTTGGGCCTATTTCCTGTACGTTTTTGCTTTTTCTTGCTATTCACACCCTGTTTTCTTGCTGATTGAACCCCTACTTGCTCAATTTTTTCTCTCAAAAATTCTAGAAAAATTCCTATTGTTTTTAATTCATTTTTGGTTTATTTTGTGATGCTTTTCACATGTTAAAAAAGTGATAAAAATATAGATGTCATTTTCTTGTTTAATTTGTTCTTTTTGACCTAATTTTTGTGAATTTCTTGCCATATTTTTCCTCATAAATTTTGGCACATGTTATGAACAATTAGTATACAATTTTATGATAAATGTGATGTTGATTTTATGATTGTGCTACTGTTTTGGTATGATTTGTGTGTTTCTTGCATTTCAAGCAACTTTTCTTCTCAATATGTCTTGGTTATTTTCACCATTTCTTCACCATTGCATTGATTACTTTCTCTATCACTCATGTTATATTTTTCATCTTATTTTGCTAACATTGTTGACTCATGTTTCACTCATCTCATAGCATCTCACCACATCATTCTCATTTCTACTAGATTAGGTTTTATTTCTTGCAATTTTCCTTTTTTGTATTTCCAATGGTTATGTAATATTTTAGGCTAGTTTACATTCATCCTTTAAATCCTTGCAAGACCATAGCATGTATTTAGGACTCGATGTAAAGGACTATGGACACTATAAGTGATGTACACCGACACAAGCACCGACACATGCACACAGCCCACATGGATGTTCTAGATGTATGATTAGGGAATGTATGTTTAGATGTATGCTTAGGTTTTACAACGCTTAGACAAAAATCATTTTCCCAAAAAATGTGAATAACCTCACTTGAAAACCTTTTTTCCAAAATAGGAGTCAAAACTCCTCATTTTCCTTTTGTTTTCTTAAGTAAAAAATATTAATGAATTTTAATCATACTTAGACTTTACTTTGCAAAATAACTACTTCCACCTCACATTTTCCAAATCTCATGCCCTTGAGGCCTCTCATCTCCATTCTTCAAAATTCCTTTTTCAAACTTAAAATCAACCAACAAAAACAAAAACAATTTTCGAGAATGAACTACGTTTGGTTTTGATCCCTTAAAAGGGTACGTAGGCAATGAGTTAAAACTCCTCCAAGCCAAGTAAAATAAAATCTCAATCATCTTCTCTCCCCCCATTCTTCACTCAAATAAAACTTCTTTTTTTAATAAGTAGGCAATAAAAATAAAGCGTAAAAATAAACTTAGGAGAACGGTTCTTATGGAATACCATAATCGTTCCGGGTGCCTAACACCTTCCCGTAGAGAAAACGACCCCCGAACTTAGACTCTAAAGGTTTTTCTCAATTTTGCCCTTCCCAAGAAAAAATAGAGAATATCAAAGATTGAAAGGTTCAAGCCTAATTAATGACTTGACACCCGAAAATCGCGATAACAAGATGATTTATGTGATATGATGATTTTTATGAGGAGATGAGACTTATTTTGTTGTTTAATAAAATAAGATTTGAAAATAAAATAAAATATTTAGTTAGGGGCTGTTTTGAGATTTTAGAGAGTTTTGGGGGAGAAAGAGAGATAAGATAAGATTTTAGGAAGAGATATAAAAAGGAAAGACCTAGGTTTTTAGAAACACTTTGTACGTACGACTGTTTTTGGAGAAAAGGGAGAAAAAGCCAAGAGAAGAGCAAGAGAGACCTAGGGCTGCGATTTTCATCTCTAAGGTAAGGGTGAGACTAACTCTTTAATTTTATTAATCGTGTAATCCATCTGGTTGTATTTAGCAAGAAATAGGATTGAATTGGAGAAGTCGAGAATTAGGTTGCTCTGATACGTAACGGGATGGGGTTTATGATTGCATGCTTCATTTCCTTTACGTATTTGACTATGATATTATGATTTAAGTTGTTTAACTGAGATATTATGATGAGGCCTGCGTGCCAAACTTATTTATGATTGATGACATAATTCCGCTGCGATGATTGAAGTATTTTGTTGAAAGTTAAATTGTTATTTGACTATTTACGATTATGTTTAAATGTGATATCTCGTTTTATGATGTTTACTCTGATAATTGTTAAGAAATTTTTATGTTGGGAAAACGGGGTGTTACAATTGGTATCAAAGCAGGTTGGTCCGTCCGGCCAATTAGAAGAGTCGTGTCGAGTCTTAGTAATATTTGTATTACTATCTTATGTTGTTGTTACCTGTTGTGTAGAATCTCAGAGATGGCTGGAAGAAACGATGCTGTGTTAGCTGCTGCACTACAAGCCGTAGCTCAAGCTGTGGGGCAACAGCTAGAGCTGTCAAAACGGGCTACCCGGCCCGTTTCGGGCCGGCCCGGACGGGCTTCGGGCTTTTTAGGGCCGGGCTAAAAAGCCCGGTTTAAATACGGGCTGAAATAATAGAGCCCGAGCCCGGCCCCATATGGGCTCCCGGGCTAACGGGCCAGCCCACATATATATATTTTTTTTGTCCTTGCACAATCTATGAAGTTTGAAGTAGATTAGTCTAAAAATACATACTAATGACAGTAAGCAATAGTTCAATTGTTGATACTCCAGTGTAAATTGTTTGGTGTTTTTCAACGAGAAACCATAACTAAAGATAACTCACAGTGCGGTTAACGCCTGAATTGGGACGAAGTTCAGATATTGCAGTGTCAAATTCTTTCCCATATTTAGTAGTAAACAAGTTGTTGATGTGCAATAAGTCTGGTATAGTTTGATTAGGAAAACAATTTGCTCTAAATTATACAAAACAAATAAGTGGTTGTTTGAAAACTCAACAAGTACTGAGTATTGTAACACCCCGTTTCCCAAAAATCAATTAATTAATAAAACATGCATCAGAGTAATTCCCCAAACGGGCATGTCACACTACGTTTTCAAAATTTCTTAAATAGAATATAAAATCTATTTAATAAACATCCTTCAAAGTCATCATTAAATTTGCAGCGGAAAATTTGCATCAAAACAACAACAGCAACAGTTAAAATCTCCATAATTAAATCTTGGCATAAAAGCCTTAACAACATAAATTCAACAACCATAGGGCTACGTCAGCAATATTCAAAAATTGATACATAGGAATGAAAAACAATAAGAAAATCCCATCCCATACGTATCAGAGCCCTAGACACTTTGAGCCACCACTTCTAATAAGCTTCAATACCTGCAAGTTACCCATACGAAGGGCAACTATTCCAAGCAGAAGGGGTGAGATTCACAAAAATAATAATAATAGATATATAAATCATCAACTTAATTAAATAACGTAATAAGCAACATATATTCCAAAAATAATATTCATACTTCTTCAACTTTAATAACTCTTACTAAAATCAACCAACAACGACAACAACAACTCGACCACAACAACAATATCTCCATCGACAACCACGACCACAACACAACCTACACAACGACAATAGCACCATCAACGACAACGACAACATCATCCACTACATCAACGACAACAACGACGTGGTACTATTTTCAACACATTGAATGACTAAGCATTCCGAGGCATAAGCCCCCAACAATTTGAATGATGAACATTCCAGGGCATGAGCCCTCAACAGATTGAATGACAAGGCAATTCCAGGGCATAAGCCCTCAACATTTGAATGACAAAGCATTCCAGGGCATGAGCCCTCAACATTTGAATGACAAAGCATTCCAGGGCATGAGCCCTCAACGGTTTCCTAATCATGAAAGGACTCAACTTGTGTATATCAACATACAACTCAACTACGACAGCAACAACATAGGCAACGACAACGATCGTGCATAATATCTGACTCACTTCCCAACTTGGTCAACATCGACAACCTATGACCCGTTACTTAGGAACGACAACTCGCCACTTACAACTCGGACCAACACATAGTACATTCTAATTGAATGCAACTAAGTATAAACCAGCGATCATTAACAATCATAATCAATCAACAGCAGCACAACAGTATACGTCAACATGATATGACAATATCTTATACAATCCAACGATGTCTAGCATTTTCACATAAACCAAGTATTACTTATACAATTTTATCACATTAATAACCTCAATTTGCCATAACCAGCTTCACAGTTCATCATTTATATTCTATACATCTTTCATTGCTATCTCAAAGTTCAACTCACAACCTCTCGTGCGACAAAGTCACATGAAATCCTAAACAAAGCAGTTTGTCAAGCACTAGCTCGCGAGGCGAGAGCCTCTACTCGCCACGACGAGTTAGGGTAAAACACTCTAGAATCCATCCTGACTCTATTCTGAGTTCAAACTCAATCTAAAACTTTGCCTAATCATTAAGGTACATGATCAGGCCCTCATAAACACCCAAGGTTAAACTCATAGCTCAAAAACACAAAATCTTGCAAGCTCTCTGCCCACACTCGCTACGGCGAGTAAACTTGCTCGCTATGGCGAGCTGCGAAATGCAACTCGCGAGGCGAACAACTCCTGCTCGCGAGGCGAGCTATGATCTTCATCACTCGCTATGGCGAGGATCATCACTCGGGAGGCGAGCGATGAATAACAGTACGGCCAGGTTACAGTTTTTCTCAAAAATTCACCCAATCCCATGGTTCTAACCCCAAAACCGATTCTAAACATCATTACATGAAACATCTAATGTCTGTTCATCATTTCTACCTCAATTCACCCTAATTCCAACATTTAATCATCAATTCTCAATCATAACCCTAATTCCCAATTCTCCAAATTTGTTCATAATCTTTATTAAAACAGAATCAGAATTATATAAACTAAACTCATTGCAAGTTAGCCTCACCCTTACCTTAATTCAGATGATCAAAGCTCTACAAATCTGATTCTCTTCGCCTGGCTCTCCCTTGGTTCTCTTGCTTTCTCTTGTTTTCTCCCAAAACTGATGTACGTGAAAAACAGTTTCTCTCTGACTTCTCCCTTTTTCTTAACTCCCCACTTATTTCAATTTAACTCCCCAATCAATTCTATTAATTATTAATTAACCCCACAACTCCAATAATTACTAATTCTCACTTATTCTATTAAATAGTAAAATAACTCATTTAATAAGATATAACACACCACATAATCAACATAATTATATAAAAATCATATATAAAAAGACTTTAAATCAACCAATAATAATTAAATAAAATTGGGGCGTTACAAATATAAATATTCTGAGCACTAAAATGATTTACTGTAGCATATTTTGAAATTAATAATACTTCCCAAGTTTGAAATAAGGGAAAAAGTGCTAAAAAATTCAATGAAATATGCTACAGTAAGCGAGATAATGAAACTAAGTAAACCTGTTAAACTAAGATAATAAGGTTAAACATTTTAGTGAAATACATGAAAAAGGTTAAACAAGAGAGCAAAAATTGGGTAAAACACACCACACATAAGTGAGCTGAATTTTTTTACGCGGGCTATCCGTGGCCCGTACGGGTAAGCCCGGTCGGGCTACGGGCTTTTACGGGCCGGGCTAAAAAGCCCTAAAAAAATTCGGGCTGCAATTTTTAGGCCCAAGCCCTACGTTTTATTCGGGCTTTCGGGCCGGCCCGTTTTGACAGCTCTAGCAACAGCCTAATGCAAATGCTGGTGCGAATGCTGAGTCGAGGATGCTGGAAACCTTCCTGAGGAATCATCCTCCTACTTTCAAGGGAAGATATGACCCTGATGGAGCCCAGATGTGGCTTAAGGAGATTGAGAGAGTTTTCCGTGTGATGCAGTGCACCGAAGTTCAGAAGGTGCATTTTGGTACTCATCAGCTGGCTGAGGAAGCTGATGATTGGTGGATTAGTCTTCTACCTACTTTGGAGCAAGACGGTGCTGTTGTGACTTGGGCTGTGTTTAGGAGGGAGTTCCTAAACAGATACTTTCCGGAAGATTGTCACGGGAAGAAAGAGATAGAGTTCTTTGAGCTGAAGCAAGGAAACATGTCTGTGACTGAGTATGCTGCCAAGTTTGTGGAGTTGGCAAAGTTTTATCCGCACTACACCCCCGAGACTGTTGAGTTTTCAAAATGCATTAAGTTTGAGAACGGGTTACGTGCTGAGATCAAGAGGGCAATTGGTTACCAGAAGATCCGAGTTTTCTCCGAGCTGGTGAGCAGTTGCAGGATTTACGAGGAGGATACCAAGGCTCATTACAAGGTCGTGAATGAGCGGAAGAGTAAGGGCCAGTAGACTCGCCCTAAGCCTTATAGCGCCCCTGTTGATAAGGGCAAACAGAGGATGGTCAAAGATAGGCGGCCAAGGAAGAAGGATGTTCCTGCTGAGATTGTTTGTTTTAATTGTGGTGAGAAAGGCCACAAGAGCAATGCTTGTCCGGGAGAGGTAAAAAGATGTTTCCGATGCGGTAAGAAGGGTCATACACTAGCTGAGTGCAAACATAATGACATTGTGTGCTTCAATTGTAATGAAGAGGGTCACATTGGTTCTCAGTGCAAGCAGCCTAAGAAGGCGCCGACTACTGGTAGAGTTTTCGCTTTGACTGGTACTCAGACCGAGAATGAGGATCGCCTGATCAGAGGTACATGTTATATTGATAATACTCATTTAGTTGTTATTATTGATACTGGTGCTACGCATTGTTTTATTGCTTTCGATTGTGCTTCTACTTTGGGTCTTGTTATGTCTGATATGAATGGAGAGATGGTTGTCGAAACTCCAGCTAAGGGTTCGGTGACTACTTCTCTCGTATGTTTGAAATGTCCTTTGTCTATGTTTGGTCGTGATTTCGAAATGGATTTAGTTTGTCTACCTTTGAGCGGTATGGATGTGATTCTGGGTATGAACTGGTTGGAATACAACCATATTCACATTAATTGTTTTAGCAAGTCAGTGTATTTCTCCTCAGTCGAAGAGGAAAGTGGTGTAGAGTTCTTGTCTACCAAACAGCTGAAACAACTGGAACGCGATTGTATTTTGATGTTTTCCTTGATGGCTTCCTTGTCTTTTGAGAATCAAGCAGTGATTGATAAGCTACAAGTGCTATGCGATTTTCCTGAAGTTTTTCCAGATGAAATTCCTGATGTGCCTCCTGAGAGAGAAGTTGAGTTTTCTATTGATCTTGTTCCTGGAATGAAGCCGGTGTCGATGGCACCTTATCGCATGTCAGCTTCCAAGTTAGCTGAGTTAAAGAAACAGTTAGAAGATTTGCTTGAGAAGAAGTTTGTTAGACCAAGTGTTTCACCTTGGGGAGCGCCTGTTTTGTTAGTAAAGAAGAAAGATGGTAGTATGAGGTTATGTATCGATTACCGCCAGTTGAACAAAGTAACTATCAAGAATAGGTATCCACTTCCCATAATTGAGGACTTGATGGATCAGTTAGTGGGTGCACGTGTTTTCAGCAAGATTGATTTGAGATCAGGTTATCACCAGATTAAAGTAAAAGATGAAGATATGCAGAAGACAGCTTTCAGAACGCGGTATGGTCACTATGAATATAAAGTTATGCCTTTTGGTGTTACCAATGCACCTGGAGTGTTTATGGAGTATATGAATCGCATCTTCTATGCATTTTTAGATCGCTTTGTAGTTGTCTTTATCGATGATATTTTGATTTACTCCAAGACTGAAGAAGAACATGCTGAGCATCTGAAGATTGTCTTGCAAGTGTTGAAAGAGAAGAAACTTTATGCTAAATTATCTAAGTGTCAGTTCTGGTTGAAAGAGGTAAGTTTTCTTGGCCATGTTATTTCTGGTGATGGTATTGTTGTAGATCCCTCTAAAGTCGATGCAGTATCGCAATGGGAGACGCCTAAGTCAGTTACAGAGATTAGAAGCTTCTTGGGTTTAGCTGGTTACTACGGAAGATTTATTGAAGGATTTTCCAAGTTAGCACTTCCGCTAACGCAGTTGACTTGTAAAGGTAAAGCTTTTGTGTGGGATGTTCAATGTGAGAGCAGTTTCAATGAATTCAAGAAGCGGTTGACGACAGCTCCGGTTTTGATTTTACCAAAGTCCGATGAACCTTTCGTGGTATATTGTGATGCGTCCAAGTTGGGTTTAGGAGGTGTACTTATGCAAGATGGTAAAGTGGTGGCTTATGCTTCAAGATAGTTGAGAATTCATGAGAAGAATTGCCCCACGCACGATTTAGAGTTGGCGGCTGTGGTCTTTGTATTGAAGATAT
Organism: Medicago truncatula; assembly: GCF_003473485.1. Taxonomy (NCBI): domain Eukaryota; kingdom Viridiplantae; phylum Streptophyta; class Magnoliopsida; order Fabales; family Fabaceae; genus Medicago; species Medicago truncatula. Next base: position 17,491,256 of record NC_053045.1, read on the forward strand.
GGAGACATTACTTGTATGGTTCGAGGTTTGAGGTGTTTAGTGATCACAAGAGCTTGAAATATTTGTTCGATCAGAAAGAATTGAATATGAGGCAGCGTAGATGGCTAGAATTGCTGAAAGATTATGACTTTGGTTTGAATTATCATCCAGGTAAAGCCAATGTTGTTGCAGATGCCTTGAGTAGGAAGACATTACATATGTCCTCTATGATGGTTAGGGAGTTTGAGTTGCTTGAACAGTTTAGAGATATGAGCTTAGTTTGTGAGTGGTCACCTCAGAGTGTGAAACTGGGAATGCTGAAGATTGATAGTGAATTTCTGAAGAGTATCAAAGAAGCACAGAAAGTTGATGTCAAGTTTGTAGACTTGTTGGTTGCTAGTAATCAGACTGAAGATGGTGACTTTAAGGTCGATGACCATGGTGTATTGAGATTCCGAGGTCGAATTTGCATTCCTAATAATGAAGAGATGAAGAAAATGATTCTTGAAGAGAGTCATAGAAGTAGCTTGAGTATTCATCCGGGAGCTACGAAGATGTATCATGATCTAAAGAAGATATTTTGGTGGTCTGGATTGAAACGCGATGTGGCACAGTTTGTGTATTCTTGTTTGGTTTGTCAGAACTCGAAGGTTGAACATCAGAAACCTGCTGGTATGATGGTATCTTTAGATGTGCCAGAGTGGAAATGGGATAGTATATCTATGGATTTTGTGACGAGTTTGCCGAATACTCCTAGAGGGAATGACGCAATTTGGGTGATTTTTGATAGATTGACGAAGTCGGCTCATTTTCTTCCGATTAATATTAGTTTTCCTGTTTCTCAGTTGGTAGAGATCTATATTCGAGAAATTGTGAAGTTGCATGGTGTTCCTTCGAGCATTGTGTTAGATAGAGATCCAAGATTTACTTCTAGATTTTGGGAGAGTTTGCAAGAGGCTTTGGGTTCTAAGTTGAGATTGAGCTCGGCGTATCATCCACAGACAGACGGTCAGTCGGAGAGAACGATTCAGTTGAGCAAGGAGGAACTTGGGATAGTCATCTTCCGTTGATAGAGTTCACGTACAATAACAGTTATCATTCCAGTATTGGAATGGCACCTTTTGAGGCTTTATATGGTCGGAGATGCAGAACTCTGTTGTGTTGGTTTGAGTCAGGAGAAAGAGTGGTCTTAGGACCAGAGATTGTTCAGCAGACTACTGAGAAAGTTAAGATGATTCAAGAGAAGATGAAAGCGTCGCAGAGTCGACAAAAGAGTTATCATGATAAGCGCAGAAAAGATCTTGAGTTTCAAGAAGGAGACCACGTGTTTTTGAGAGTCACTCTTGTGACTGGTGTTGGACGTGCTTTGAAGTCAAAGAAGTTGACTCCGAGATTTATTTGTCCGTATCAGATATCGGAAAGAGTTGGAACGGTGGCGTATCAAGTGGGATTACCACCGCATCTTTCGAATTTGCATGATGTCTTTCATGTGTCCCAACTTCGGAAGTATGTTCCGGATCCATCTCATAAGATCCAGAGTGATGATGTGCAAGTAAGAGACAACCTTACGGTAGAGACTTTACCGGTGAGGATTGATGATCGAAAAGTGAAGACGTTGAGAGGCAAGGAGATACCTCTTATGAGAGTCGTTTGGGACGGAGCGACTGGTGAAAGCTTGACGTGGGAGCTAGAGAGTAAGATGCTGGAGTCTTATCCAGAGTTGTTTGCTTGAGGTAAATTTTCGAGGACGAAAATCTTATAAGTTGGGGAGAGTTGTAACGCCCACTTTTATTTAATTAATTATTTAATGGAGTCTAGACGAGTTATATTATATTTATATAATATATGTGTGATTTACGATGATTTGAGATGATTTATGTGATATGATGATTTTTATGAGGAGATGAGACTTATTTTGTTATTTAATAAAATAAGATTTGAAAATAAAATAAAATATTTAGTTAGGGGCTGTTTTGAGATTTTAGAGAGTTTTGGGGGAGAAAGAGAGATAAGATAAGATTTCAGGAGGAGATATAAAAAGGAAAGACCTAGGTTTTTAGAAACACTTTGTACGTACGACTGTTTTTGGAGAAAATGGAGAAAAAGCCAAGAGAAGAGCAAGCGAGACCTAGGGCTGCGATTTTCATCTATAAGGTAAGGGTGAGACTAACTCTGCAATTTTATTAATCGTGTAATCCATCTGGTTGTATTTAGCAAGAAATAGGATTGAATTGGAGAAGTCGAGAATTAGGTTGCTCTGATACGTAAAGGGATGGGGTTTATGATTGCATGCTTCATTTCCTTTACGTATTTGACTATGATATTATGATTTAAGTTGTTTAACTGAGATATTATGATGAGGCCTGCGTGCCAAACTTATTTATGATTGATGACATAATTCCGCTGCGATGATTGAAGTATTTTGTTGAAAGTTAAATTGTTATTTGACTATTTACGATTATGTTTAAATGTGATATCCTGTTTTATGATGTTTACTCTGATAATTGTTAAGAAATTTTTATGTTGGGAAAACGGTGTGTTACACATTTTATCCCGATCAATATTAGTTTTCCGGTAGCTCAGTTAGCGGAGAATTACATTCATAATATTGTGAAGTTGCATGGGGTTCCGTCGAGTATTGTGTCGGATAGAGATCCGAGGTTCACTTCAAGGTTTTGGAAGAGTTTGCAAGATGCCTTGGGTTCTAAGTTGAGGTTGAGTTCGGCTTATCATCCGCAAACAGATGGTCAGTCGGAGAAAACGATTCAGTCGTTAGAGGATTTGCTGAGAGTGTGTGCACTTGAGCAAGGTGGAGCTTGGGATAGTCATCTACCGTTGATAGAGTTCACGTACAACAACAGTTACCATTCGAGTATTGGTATGGCACTGTTCTAAGCTTTGTATGGTCGGAGGTGCAGGACTCCATTGTGTTGGTTTGAGTCGGGAGAAAGTGTAGTGTTGGGACCAGATTTAGTTCATTAGACTACGGAGAAGGTTAAGATGATAAGAGAAAAGATGAAAGCGTCGCAGAGTCCACAGAAGAGTTACCATGACAAGCGAAGAAAGACCCTTGAGTTTCAAGAGGGAGATCATCTATTTCTGAGAGTCACTCCTACGACGGGTGTAGGTTGTGCGTTGAAGTATAAGAAGTTGACTCCGAAGTTTATAGGTTCATACCAGATATCTGAGAGAGTTGGAACAGTGGCATACAGAGTGGGTTTGCCACCACATCTTTCGAATTTGCATGATGTGTTTCATGTGTCGCAACTTCGGAAGTATGTAGCGGATCCTTCGCATGTGATTCCGTGAGATGATGTGCACATTAGGTACAACCTTACAGTTGAGACCTTACCGTTGAGAATCGAAGACCGTGAGGTGAAGAAGTTGAGAGGCAAGGATATACCTCTAGTGAAGGTTGTTTAGGGAGGTGTAACTAGTGAAAGTTTGACATGGGAGCTGGAGAGTAAGATGCTGGAGTCTTATCCAGAGTTGTTTGCTTGAGATAATATTTCGAGGATGAAATTCTCTAAGTTGGGGAGAGTTGTAACGCCCTAGTCGTTATTTAATTATTTCTGATTTATTTAGAGTCTTTTATATGATTTTAAATAATTATTGTTGGTGTTGTGGTGTGTTATATTTTATTAAATGATTTATTTTTAGTATTTATTAGAATAATGTGAGAAATAGAATTATTTGGAGTTTTGGGGGTTATATTTTAATTAAAGAAATTAAGTGGGAGTTAAGTGTTATAATTAGGGAGTTAAGAATAGGGGAGAAGTTAGAAAACTGTTTTACGTACAAACAGAGGTTTTGGGGAGAAAACAAGAGAAAGCTAGGAGAAGAGCCAAGAAGGGAGATTCTGAGTTTTGGAGAGTTATGTTCATCAAATCAAGGTAAGGGTGAGACTATCTCTCAATGATAATGGTTATATAATTCTGATTTTGGTTTAGCATAGTTCTAGTTGAAATTGGGAATTGGGGATTAGGTTTTTGGAGTATGATTTTTGGATTGAAAAGGTGTAGAGACCATTGTAATAGTGTTAGAATGCATTCAGGTTGTAGACAGCAATTTATTACACTTCTGTAAATTGTTTTAGGAATTGAAATTAAGGAAATTGGGATTTTTGGGAAAAACCTGCATTCTGCCCGTACAGGATCTTCATCGCTCGCCCCCGCGAGTAACTTGTCTCGCCTCGCGAGTGAACAATCTTCATAGCTCGCCTCGCGAGCAAAACCACTCGCCATAGCGAGTAAGTGAGTGAGAGATCATGATTTTCAAATTGTTGTTATAAGATGTAAGTTGGATAGTTTTGAGTGCCTGGATGTTTTTAGGGAGGACTGGGACAATTTTTAGATTAAAAAGATGAAAGGGAGCTTAAAAATGAAGATTTAGTGAGAAAAATGTCAAAACTCCCGAGAGCACCATTTTTCGTACTCGCCACGTACTCGCCATAACGAGTAACCCATTTCTTGAGTTCGCCATAGCGAGTAGATGTACTCGCGAGGCGAGTTGCCCAGTACTTGAAGCCGTTTGCTATGTATTTGAATACTGTTGGTTGGATCTTGTGTAGGACAATAGTTATGATTAATTGTGTTATTTTACTGGAGTTGTTGAATTAAGTTTGATGAATCGTTGATGGCTGTTATGTATATTTATACTTAAATAAATTATACATGTTGTTGAATTTCATTTCAAAGATTGAAGTATCATTAGTTGAAGGGTTGAGGTGTAAGTCATATTCATATATATGCATTGTCGAGTAGTAGTGGTTGTCGTTCATGTTGTCGTTGTGTTGTAGTTGAGTTGTATGTTGATATACACAAGTGGAGTTCATTGCATAATCATAAATTGGAGAGGGCTTAAGCCCTGGAACGCCTTGTCGTTCAATTGGAGAGGGCTCATGCCCTATGAATGCTAGTTCATTCAATTGGTGAGGGCTCATGCCCTGTGAATGCTTTAACCATTCAAATTGGAGAGGGCTCATGCCCTGGAATGCCTTGTCATTCAAACACGTTAAATGGTACCACATGCATGTGCATTGTCGCATTTTGTTGTTGAGTCATAGCAGTGTTGTTATGTCATTGCATGGGTCGTTGTGGTTGGTTGAGTAGTTATTCCTGTTGTTGATTGAAATCGAATATGTTGATAATGTTGTTGACCATGAAATATATATGTATAATGAAGTATTGTTGATATTTAGGGTGTTAGATTCAATTGACGAATTATATATCTATTATTGTTGTTTGTGAATCTCACCTCTTCTGCTTGAAAATGTTGCCCTTCACATGGGTAACTTGTAGGTGATCCAGAATAGTAGAAGTGGTGGCTCAAAGTGTCTTAGGGCTCTGATACGTAACGGGATGGGATATTGTTGTTATATTTTCATTCCTTATGTATCAATTTTTGAAACATGTTATTGGAGCCTTTATTGTTAACAAATGTTGATGACTATTTATGTTGAGGCCTTTGTGTCAGAATTTATTGTTGGATGTTTTATTCTAAGTGATTGAAAAATATTCCGCTGCAAAGTATTGATATTTTATCAAGATTGATTTTGATAAATAATATTTTATTCTATTTAAGAAATTTTGAAAAGCAGTGTGACATTCCCGTTTGTTTGTTGAAGTATGATTATTTTATTTAATATTTAGCTGTTGGGATAACGGGGTGTTACAAATGGTACCACATGCATGTGAATTGTCACATTTTGTTGTTGAGTCATAGCAGTGTTGTCATGTCATTGCATAAGTCGTTGTTGTTGGTTGAAATTGCCAAATGTTGGTAATGTTGTTGATCATGAAATATATAAGTATATTGAAGTATTGTTGTTATTTAGGGTGTTAGATTCAATTGATGAATTATATATCTATTATCGTTGTTTGTGAATCTCACCCCTTCTGCTTGAAAATGTTGCCCTTCGTATGGGTAACTTGCAGGTGATGAAGAGTAGTAGAAGTGGTGGCTCAAGTGTCTTAGGGCTCTGATACGTAACGGGATGGGAAATTGTTGTTATGTTTTCATTCCTTATGTATCAATTTTAGAACATGTTGTTGAACAAATTGTTTATGACTATTTATGTTGAGGGCTTTGTGCCAGAATTTATTGATGGTTATTTAATGTTCAATGATTGAAAAACATTCCGCTACAAAGTATTGATTTATCTATCAAGGTTGATTTTAATAAATAGCATTTTATTCTATTTAAGAAATTTTGAAAAGTAGTGTGACATTCCCGTTTATTGTTGAACTCTGATTTATTTTATTTAATATTTAGATGTTGGGATAACGGGGTGTTACAATTCCAATCATTAGGGACAACTCATATTCTTCCTCAATAAAAAAGGGACAGACTGGACCCACATATGCGTGCTATGTACGACCCGGCTAGCGTCCCAGGATGATGCAGCTTTCCACATCTTTAGTGATACATCTTCAATCCATGCTGCAACTTCCTACATCTTCAAAGTCATTCCTTAACCTACATCATCAAACAACATAAATAAGCATTACTAGTTCCAAAGTACTAAAAGCACATAAAACTATAAAAATCCTAAAATAGACACTAATTAGATGTTAAAGACAATGCAATCACTCAACAACTTGTCCAATATAGGGGTTTAGTGCAACATGATAACCAACTGATTTGCCGGTTATCAAGCACCTAGGAAGTCTCAGTCAGTTCTGATTGAGCTAGGGAAGTCCTTAGGAGTTGTCCTAAAGTAAAGAGAAGTCTCTTGGAGTTGTTCTTGAGCAAGAAGTCTTTAGGTAGTGTCCTAGAGCAGGAAATCGATTGCAGTTGTGCTTGAGCATTAAGAAGTCTCTTGGAAGAGTCCTTGAGCAATTTGTAATCATGAGTGATTATAGTGAAATCTCTTAGAACTGCAAGGGGAGTGGACTACTCCTGTGTTGTGGAAGGAACTAGTATATGATTGTTTTGTGTCTGCTATCTCTCTCTATATCTCTTTATCTTTGTGTTATATACTTAATCCACAATATTCAGACTCTTGAGTCACAATCTGCATACCTCAGATTCTGACCAAGTTTTTAAACACTCAGAAAAAGAAACTGCAAAAAACCAACACAATTCAACTTCCCTCCTTATGTTTTTCTCACGTTCAACTCACTTCGATCTAATGTAGATGATCCTCAAGCTTCTGCCGTGATGCAGAATATTAAACTCTTCAAACTATTAACCCATGAATAAAATTTTGTTTGGTCAGTATCCATGCGGAGATGGTGCAATTTCTGTGGGAAATTTATTAGGAATTCCGTGTAGATTTAAAAACATAAAAGTGTTCACAATTCAACACAAATAGACTTTTTCCCTTCTTTTTTATTTACGACTCAACACAAATAAACTAATAATAACAGTACTTGTTCAAACATTATTTGATTAAAATAAAGTAACTGATATCATTAAGCTTTTTTTTTTAGTGGTTAGATATAGATTAATATTGGTAGTGGTTACGTTGGTAATCACGTATGAAGTAGAAGGCTATTTTTTTGTCTCGTTCGTTTCAAGTTCAACAATTAAAAAACTAATACGCATCAAATTCGTGGTTGAAATTCTTTAGCACACAGTTACATGAATTAATTAATGTTACTTAGTGTCACAATGATACCTTGAAAATCACTAACTGAATGGTTAGTGACTCTGAGTCATCCACTACGAGTGAATTAAATATTCTGTGTGATGCAAACATCTCCACAAATATTAAGGAAGGTGTACATGTGAATAAGAACACTAAAATCCACTACTAAAAATACTTGATACCGAAGTAATGTACTATTATTGTCATTGACATCGATTTCATTGCTTGCATTATTGGTAGCCAGCCATAAATAATAATTCTATCAATTTTTGGCAGACACGCCACCTTTGTTTGGATGATTTACACCCCCTAGTTCAAAGGTGGCCTTTTCCCATGGATTATAACATTCACATTCATCCATAATTGGTCCCCTCACCCTCATCTTCTTTGTACTCTTTTTTCGTCGGCTCTAAATTAATATTTGGATGATATAGGCATCACTTCCCAAGTATTGTACCCATATAAATTATTAATTTTGTCTTTTTTAGTGTTTTCTTATATTGCAATAGTCGTGCTTGTGTTGTGTTTCATTTCTATAAAACTTATCTTTGCTCTTCCAAAAAATAAAAAATAGTTGTATTAGTGAGAGCACTAGTTAAAAAAAAAAAAGAAGTAAGTTTTGTATTGCAAAAAACATTTTCTACATTTTTAAATATTTGATTACACAAATTTTAAGAAATTATTACTATATTTGTTTCCTTAATTAGTGTTCATAAGACACTAGTTAGCATTTTTTTAATATTTTAATTATCAAACCAAATGAAACTACTTGCACAAAATTTATGACATATAGTCTATCATAAACTTATTTTTAAGATTGGAATCTAGTCTTTTAAAAGTTTAATGTTACATGTTAGCTTGATTAAAAGCATATTGCTTATAAACATATTTAAATAGGATAATAAATTAATAGATCAATAAGATTAAACTCTCATTGACATTTAAAAAAAAATTGAATATTCATTATGTTATATTTCAATTCTAATTTATAATAATATATTTAAATGCGTAAAAAAAAATTATCTAAACTAATAAACTTAAAATTAGTGAAAAAATTGACAGATTTATAGTTTGATAGAAAGTACAAAATTTAATCTAATAATTATAAAAGAAATTCTATAAGTAATTTATTGTAAAAGAAATAATTGTAAGAAATTAAATTAGCCCACTCAAATTGACATCAGAGATAATCGAACCTGAAATCTAAGGAGAATCACACTCCTAAATTCCAAATCCATACCACCAAAACAACTAAAATGGGTTCATATTAACTTAAAAAACTAGTTTGATAGGTCTAAGACTCGCATTCTAATCCACTTAGCTAAACTATACTTTAAAAAAACCTTAATTTCTCTATTTGACATGACCTAGATCTGACATAGGCGAAGCTGGCCTGACTTATTCTAACACCTATTTGTGGCTCAGATTTTCATCCGTATGCTTCCAAGAGTGATACACTACATGTATGAACAAATCCTTTTGGCACCACAAAATTTATTTATTACAAAACATAGTTCTTAAACCCATTCTATTCCCATGACTCGTCACGCATCACAACACAACAATCATTCTTGAATCTTGTCATCGGTACTTCATTTTTTTTTAAAGTGCTTAAAAATATTTGTATGGCGTCAATTCCATGGTGAACCATATAATCCAAACAATGAATTAAAGGACATAAGTAGATAAAATATGGAAAATGTTACTAAACTCTCTAAGAGTATTTGTTAAGAAGTTTAAAGTTTTTTTATAATATAATAATAAATTAAATAAGTAAACAATTAAATCAAATAAGTAATAATAATAATAATAATATCTTTCAATAATAATAATAATAATAATAATAATATGGTTAGTTATGCATCATATGTAAGACTCAAATATAATATCACGAAGACAATCGCCCAACGGAAGCTATTACTACAAAGACAAATGCATTAAACTATTGTCGCAAAAAAATCGCACGAAACTATTACCACGTAGATAAGATGTGAATGATTCAGATTTAAATTCAAATTCGTGTAGTAAATTTTATATTCTTGCTATCTCAAACTGTGTGAGTTGGTAACTAAAAGATATACTCAGTTTAAAATAAAAGAAGTCATTTAATAATTAACGCAAAATCAATCATCAAACAACGAAAAACTGTTAAATGATTAGAATAAAAACAAATCAAGCAAGGAATGACCATTCTATCACACATTCACATCAAATTGATCAACTAAAATAAACTAAATAAATAAGGATTCTAATTAAATTATTAAAAATAGAGGGTTTTACACAACCAACTAGGGTTGGAGGGTTGGAACATTTACGTTTTGTCATAGGGTCTAAGTTAGACGCGAGAGCTAACAGATCATTTAGCCACATTGCCTCGACTGGGGGCTATTGTTCTAATACATTAACTCGACACTCATCAATCCATTGGAATGTCTTTTAACTCGACACAAAACTGTAATAGCTTACACAAGGCCCATAGTAAATAATACCTGGAGAAAATGATGCAATATATTTGAGGTCGAAACATTTATGTGTCAAGTATAGGTTTTAAGCCACACTCGAGGGCGGACAAGTCATTTAGCCCCTTAACCTCGACCGAGCAGCTATTGTTGTTGTACTCCACAAAGTCTCACATTGTTTGAAAATTGAAAGGCTAATGTAATTTATAATCACTTATATAACATTTATACTTCTTAACCTATCAATGCATCTTTTAACTAACAACAAATATGTGAGGGCTAATACTGTTAGCTTGTAATTTCGACAGGCTCATTTAATGTGGTCAACATTTAGTTGACTTTTAACTTTGCAGGAATCGAAGGTTTTCGCATTTTAACTTGAGGAACTCGACAAGATAGCAAGCCTAGCGCACATGGTCAAGAGTTCGACAGAGCAAGGCTGAAAGCAAAATTGCGTCGAAGTCAAGCAATCAAGGCGGGAAAGATTCGACTTCAAGCTCAAAGGCGGTTTCTTTAGTGGAAACGTGAGGACAAACGATTGTCCCAGATGGAGGAAGTGATGATCATGAGATTAGTCTTTTTTGAAAGTGAGAAAAACACAAGAAGAAGGGGTTGAATTGTGTTAGCTTTTTCTTCGTTTTCTCCTAATCTGAAAACACTAATCAGAAGCAAATAGAGTTCTGCTTCTGAAGTGATTTCCAGAACTAAATAGCAGCGGATAAAACAGAGAGAGAGAGAGAAAGAAGAAAGACACAAAGCAATTATATACAAGTTCCTTCCACAAACTGGAAGTAGTCATGCCCCCCTTGCACTTCCAAGGAGAGTTCACTAAAATGTAATATCTGATTACAACTGCTCACTGCTAAAACTAGCAAGAGACTTCAAATGCTCAAGCACAACTGCAAGAGCCTTCTTATGCTCCTGAACACAATCAAGAGACTTCTAATGCTCAAGCACAACTGCAAGAGACTTCCAAATTCAAATAGAATTACAAAGAAAAATGTTTGAGGTTGAACACTTGACATACAATCAGTGGTGTTCACAATACAAATCACATACAGAAATTCTAAGATATGAACTTTGATAAGAAATTCTAAGTGAACTTTTGATGCAGAACAATTTTGACAAAGTTTAGGCGCTTTCAAATTGTTATTGAGTCTTTTTAATTCTCTAAGTCTTCATTCCTTTATATAGAGGTGTAGGAAAGAGATGTTGTCAAATTGCCAGCACATCAAAATAGAGTCGTTTGAAGCTTTGATCAATCACCAATGATCTTTTGCCTGATATGGTTATTGTCCTATGAAGGATCAATTTCAAATCCATTCCATATATGTAGGAGCATTCTTGCAGGCAGAGTTGTTATCCTTGTCTTGTAGCAGAGACACAAACTGAGTAGTGGAGATAGTGGTTGTACACTTGGTACAATTGTACTTTGTCAATGCTCTTCAAAGAACAAGCATCCAATGCCTTCAAATCCTTTCAATATAGTCGTTGCTTCACTCTTCCGGTCTTCTGCAATGCTTAGACGAGATTAAATCCATTCAACAACATTTGAAGTTTTAAGTCTTGCATCTCCTGATGAACTATAACTTCTGGTGATCTTCAGCTTCTGATGAGATGCTTCTGATGAACTTGCTTCTGATGACGTCATCACTTCAGGAGCACTACTCTTCAGACACTTTAAGCTTCCTTTTAGTTGATTCCTTAGCTCTCTTTTGTTCTTCCAGAACCTAATAAAGATATCAAATTTTTGTCTATAGTCATGTATACTTGAACAAAAATTAGCATATCCAATTGACAATTTTTTAATATCTTGTTATCATCAAAACTCTTAAAGGGTAATGTTAAACACATTTTGTTCCAACATTTTTCCAGTTATTTTCCTTATGTATAAATAAGAGTTTCCTAGTCGGAAAATGGGTTGCAAATCATTTATAGAAATTTTACAACACTCAAACTACCGGCGCACAGGGAAACGAGTTATAAAGAATGTATGTAAATTGATTTGTAAACCATTTTACTTTTAATGCAATGCATTTTACATTTCCTTTAAGATATATGTTTGAGCTTTTACCCTTTTCTTTAAGTTTACTTTGCTTTTACTTGCAATCTCAAACCTGTCGAGAGATAGTGCCCTTTTTTACTCTAAAACTCGTCCTTCTCTCTAAGTAACCTAGGTGCATTTCGTGGCCTTTTTCAAACCGTTTTTTTTATCGAAACCTTTGCACAACATGTTCTGAGATTTCTAGTTCGGTCTCGCTTGTAAAAATCAGAACTAGCCCATAGTTTGCCAAAAACACCGGTAAACAAATACTCAAGCCAAAGCAAAAAATACCTAAAAGAATCGGTACAATAGACTCGAGTTCATAAACATACTTGAAAAGTAGAAACAAAATTGCAAGCTGTTTTAGAACCTTCTACAAAGATAACGAGCATTGCTTCATTTCTTATTTGATATGTTCATGCAACAAGCTCGGAGTAATTTTCAAAGTAATTGCCTAGGTTAACCACAACAACAAAGTAATTAGCAAGTTAGTAGTGTTGTTCAATTTCTGACAAAATTAACAAGGTTGCTGACCAATCATATTCTAACATCATTGTTGGATGAAAAATCCAAACTCAGAGAATGAGGAGCAAAAGGACAAGTTATGCTCCTCAAACTAGTCCAACAGAGATGCATGAACCAAAATCCAAAAAAGTATGGAGCTTATCTTTAGCAGCTATTTTGTATTTTCAGTTTGGTGCGAGCACCCATTAAGCCATTGAAATATGCTACAAATATCATTTTGTAAACTCAACTTTCATTCTTGATCTCCAAATTCTAAACAATGTGGTTGTTTTCCAAAATTCAAAAGCTACAAGCAGTTCTTGAAGGGTTGGAACTATACTAAAATGGGTAATTGGGTATATATCACATAATGTACAAACAAACATTCTCTACATTTTTAAACTGATTGGCCATGCTCCTTGTAAGTATAATGACCTGAACCTATGAACGACAAGTGTTCATAGGCCGTCTTGGAATAATCATGCAATCACAAACACAGTATTTATTTTTATACATCAAGTGAACATTCCGGCGTTCTATTAGACCTTGACTCTTCGATCTTTGTGGCCACTTCTGACACTACAAGCTTGGTGAGAAACAGCCCTGCAATTAAAGCTGAACCCATCAACATTGTGAAAACTGCACTCCAGCTTTTTGCAGAGATATACCCTGTTAATAAAGGTCCAATTGCAGCTCCAATAGAACCTGTTCCATCAATAATAGCCGTGACGGTTGCCAGAGCTCGTGAGTTTCCCTTCAATGACTTGTGTGTTCCCAGGTCAGCCGAAACTGCAGTTGTTATAAGAGCATACGGCCCATTTACAAACATACCAGTGACGAACATCAATGTTCCATTTACAACCAATGAAATGTGCCCATAGCTTCGATAGAAGAACAGAGCAGGGATTGCACAGTACATGAAACTTGCTGCTGTTATGGCTCTAGCATTTAAGCGGTCAGAAATGTGGCCTGCTAGAATTCCTCCTAGCACTCCTCCAACATCAAATAAAGTGGACAGTGAACCCGATGTCTCACTAGATAGAAATTTTCCATCAATAGCTGCATTATAATGAGCATCAATTAGAAACTAAAGATTTTAATAATGTAAATGTGGAGTTATAATATGGGCCTGATTTGGATTAACTTGTTTGAACTTATTTACGGACTCAAACTTACTTCCTGACATAAGCACTTGTGAAATAGTGTATAGCTTACATTAAAACAGTTAGACTTTATTTTATCTTGTCGTAGAAATAACTTATACAAATGCACATATATGATAAGTTATAGAATAAGCGCTTAATTAAGCTTTTTATCCAAACAAGACCTAAGAGTATGAGTTTTTCTGCAATTGTATAAAAGTTGATTTGATGTAGATTAAATATAAATAAAAAAATTGAAATGAGTAAGAAAGTTTCAGTACCTGTGTGACTAACATAGAATGGTAGCCAATAGAGAAAGGTATATGCAACCAATTTGGCGAAAAACAGACAAAAAGCAAAAGGAGCGACCCCAGGAATTCTCCATGCCTCGATAAACCCAACTGCTTTCTCTTTCTCTTCAGCAGGAGTTTCTTGCCTTAAGAGAGATTCTGTGACATCATCTCCGCTTTTCTTAGGACAACTATAATCATCTTCTTCAACTCCGGCAGACTCAGGTGAGACAGGCAATATTAGGAAAACCACCAAACCAAGGAAAGACATTATTAATCCAGGCACAACAAAAGACCATCCCCATCCATATCCCAACATAGCAGAAGCAATCAAAGAACCAGCAATGTTCCCGACAGAAGTATGAGCATTCCAAATTCCCATGATCAACCCTCTCTTCCGCTTTCCAAACCAGTTACCCAAAACCGCAACTACGGATGGCCATCCAGTGGATTGAAACAAACCAGCAATCATTTGAATGACTAAATAATAGTAGAAATTGTGATTGTTTCCCCAAAACCCTACACCAAAGAGTGAAGTGAAAACACCAGTTCCAACCATCCCAATAGTTAAAAAAATCCTCAAATTACACCTGTCACCAAAATGTCCAGAAAAGTACATCCCAAATGCATAAACTGCGAGAAAAGCAACATCCAATTGGCCAAGAAGGGATGTCCCGTCGGATCCATTAAATGGAGCCCAGCCATCTCCAAGTTTCCAAGAAAGTTTTGTAACCCTCGTACTCGAAGGAAAGAAATTGAAGCCTAAATTTGTTGAAGATGATTGGGGATCAAGCACACTCTTCACAATACTAGTGGTTTTTCTAGTGGCGTGATAACTAGCATAAGCTAGAAATGTTACAATCAGAACAATTGCTTGGTGGGTTTTGTGGGAAACAGGACTTCCTTTTACATACTCAAGGAACCTTATTCCAATGAGTTTATTGCTACTGCTACCCCTCTCTTCTGCTGCTGAACCCATTTTCAATAAACAGGATCAACTTCACTATTTTCCTTTGTCAAATTCAACTGCAAAAGTTTCAAAAAACAGATTAATTAATAACAATCTGATTACATCGTAAAACAGTGTCATAACCATTAATGAATGAATGAATAATAAAATTCTATCATTTTTTATGTATCAAACAAAACAAAAAAGAAGGATCAGTTGATTTTTTTTTTTATGTCCACTATAATATAATTTATGTAAAATACAAAAATCCAACTAAAAAATATAAAAATAGAATATTATTCAGTTTAACCGTTTGTATCAAGCTTCAAATGAATACAGAAAAAGAATAGCGAAGAAGAAAATCAGCATCATCAAAATTTACTTCATAAGAATTTAAGCTAATAAAAGCAAAAGTTAACCGATTAACCAACAATAACATCACAACGATGGAACTAATTTCCCAAGACAAAAACGCATGAAGAACAATACTAAACGCACACCAACGCAAAGAGGGAAAAGAAAAAGAGAAATTATCATCGTACCCGTCAAGAACAAAAAAAAAGCGAAAATGGAGATTGTTGTGTTGTGTATGTTCTTTCTTTCTCTTACGTTGGAAATTCTTTCCGAAAGTTCTAAATGTTTCACCTTGTAAGAAGACTTCAGCGACAAGAGAGAGTAACAAACTCAATTCAAGGAAATAGCATTTGATACGCCAAGAGTGGCTACGTGTGATTACTTATGCTTCACGAGAATATTATTTTATTCTTTTTTGGATTTACCTTTTTTGCCCTTTAATGTACACCAATTGCCGCGATTTCTACGTTCCACTATAATACCATTTCTTCAATTAAATTGACCAAAATGTCCTCTCACACCTAACTTCTCTTTTTGTTGTTTCACTTGTCCACATTAAACACCCGCCACATAAAACACATAGACTTAAAAGGATGTGTTTGGTTTGCAAAACAGCAAGTACTGAACAGAACAGTACAACATAAGGCAGAACAATATAGAATAAATTTTTTATGGCATTGAGTAATTTTTTGTTTTATACGATTTTTGAGGGACAAAATGATATTTTGGTATTTTAGACAACTTGTACGTGGGACAAAAAGTTGTGTTATGGTTTGGTGAGGGACAAAAATATGAGTTTTTGTCATATCCCTTGTCTCCAGTTTTTTCTGTACCTGAAACAGTTTTACAAATCAAACATTTGACAACTAAAATTGTTCTGTCATATCCTTCATTTTTTAGCAAATAAAACTTCTAAAATAGGAAAAAAATAAAAAGAACTTTCGTGGTGCAAGTTGACAAAAAGGTGGCAAACTGGGTTCTCCAACTAAAGAAGGGCATTTAAGTCAAACTGATAAAAAAAATAGAAGCAGGATTAGATTGTAAATATATCCAATAAGAAGGGGTAAAATGGGTAGGTTGTTGCCAACTTGAGACGGCTAAAATTAAAAGAGTATATGCGAATATCCGACAGAGATTATTCTTTACGGGAAGCGGATATTCGCCTGAGGAAAACATGGGCCATAATGTCCTACGTGTATCATTACAATATGACGTGGCAAAACAAGTGGACGGAAGTAACATGCTGCTTGGCGAACTTTGTATGCACGTGTCACAAAAAAAAGATTTGTTTGTTTATGTTTTTGTTGTTATTTTTACCTTCCCACTATCAAAATGTTTAGCAAATTTGCATGAGAGACATAAATTAAAGTTGGAAACGTGTTGGTTTGAGTCTGAAAGTAAAAACCATTGTTGAAGATTTTGACCTTGAAAACAATCAAGGTCATAAATTTCCAATTTTTATATTTTTCATATTGTTATAATAATAATAATGACGTATAATGTTTTTAGTGGTTGTGATTAAATATGACGTGTTAAGTGAGAGCTTACGCAAGAATTTTTCAAATTTATAAGAACATTTTTATAAAATATTATTTCATCTGTTTTTTGGTTTTGTTTTTATATTGTCATTTTTGACATTTTACATGTATCAAAATAAGGATTTGGATCCTCTCTAGCATTTTTTGTGCAGCCCCCTCTCCTTTTTTGATCCAACGGTTGATTGGTTCATAAATGAACAAAAAGCAGCACTAAAGAGAAAGAAAATATGTGAATAAATGACTTAGATTATGGCAGGACAAATAACATGAGAGAAATAGTTGGAGAGGATCCAAATCCATCAAAGAAATCAATAAATTGTACCAAAAAAAAAATCAATAAATTGGATACTTTTACATAATATGTATACTTTTTCTACAATACTCACAAACAGTTTTTTTTTTTGAAGTAAGAGAAAGAACAGACAGACATTTGACAAAATCAGGTACAAAAATCAGCTTTTTAAAAGGACGTTTTCCACCATTTTAAGCCATTTTAAGGTTCCAAATCAATCTCAAACACACCCAAATCATCATACTAATGTCACCTAATCCCTTATACATTAATCCCACCATAATCAACTTAATTTTACTCAGCAAAATTAAACTTCTTCATTTTCAACCCATTTTCACAAAACTCAACAAACAACAACAACAACGATCTTCATCACAACAACACCATTAGAGATACACAAGGCATGAATCTTCATCAACAACACAACACAACACAACATCATTCATAGCATAATTTCGTAGTTTCATCAACAATCAAAAACAACACTTCATTCTTACCACTTTAAGCAAAAATCATCAAAACAACTTATCAACAACAATAACCATGAGTTTTAAGCACATAACACATCAATTTCATGAAGTTTATCATACCCTTAAATTCACATGAATTAAGAGCACGGATTTCATCATGAAAGTTACAAAAAAATCACAATTAACAAAAAAGCACTTAAACCCATAATTGAAAATATGTGATTATGACTTAATTATGAAAAGCATTATCCCCCTTACCTCTAGTTCTTCAAGAATCCAAACCCTAACTTCACTTTAGCTCCTAGCCTTCAATCCCAAGCTCTCTCCCTCTAGCTCCTCTTTTCTCCTCTTCATTCACTTTCTCGCTCTACCTCTCTCTCAAAATGTTTGTGAAATGAGTGAATGAATGTAATGACCTAATTTTCTCACAAGGTTGTGTTTATATAGTCACTAAATAAATGGGCTTAGCCTCTAGTTGTCTTAATGAGTTCAATATTCTTACCAACTAATTCACCAAAGTTACTACACACATAAACCGTCAAAATAACGAATAATTACCGTCTCCTAAATAATTACCCTAACTCACTAGGAACTTAGTAAAAATAATCATTCCCACATAAAACACGAAAAATAACCCTCTTAATAAAATGACTAAAATACCCTTTTAAGCCAAAATCCACTAATCCCAAATAAAATACACACAGGGACAATTAATCACACATAAACACGTATAAACACATATAATAAACAATTAAAATAATTCTAGCGAAAAATGGGCTGTTACAACTCTCCCCCACTAAAAAGAATTTTCGTCCTCGAAAATTACCTGAAGAAAACAACTCCGGATATGAAACCCTCATCCTACTGTCTGATTTCCAGTTGGTCCAACCCAAATCATCTTCACCAAAACGATCTCTTTGTCTCTTAAACGCTCCTCAATCCTAACTGTCCAAGTCTCTACGGTCAAATTATCCCATACTTCCAAATCATCCACTTGAATCACGCGAAATGCATAAAATACATACTTCTGCAACTGAGACAAATGAAACACATCATGAAGATTCGACAATGACGGGGTAACACAATCCAATACGCTACAACTCCAACCTTATCAACAATCTCAAATGGTCCAACAAAACGCGGTGTCAACTTCCAACACTTCAAAGCTCATCCAACACCGGTTACAGAATTCACTCTAAAAAACACATGATCACCAACCTGAAACTCAATATCCTTTCTCCTCTTATCATGACTAGCGAAAAGACGGGCACTCTGTTTGCCTGTGATTTTGGCAAACGGGGCTAGTTCTGATTATTACAAGCGAGATCGAACTAGAAATCTCAAGAATGTTGTGCAAAGGTTTTTTTATAGGAAAAGATTTTGAAAAAAGGCCACGAAATGCACTCAGATTGCTAAGAGAGTAGGACGGGTTGGAATAAAGAGGCACTATCTCTAGACAGGTTTGAGTTTTGATGAGTTAATTATTATCTATTTTTATATGTTATTTAGTTTTTTTTTTAATTAGATTTTATTTTATTTTATATTAGTATTATTTCCTTTTTAAGATAGTTTACTACAAATTGCATTTTATTTTATTTCAGGAATGAATATTGAATGGATTGAGTCTTGGAGCAAAAGAAAGGGACTTGAAGCTGATTTAGTACGAAAATACAAAGATTCAGAGACAAAAATATGTCTCCCCCAAAGTCAGAAGCTTGGCACGGCCCGTGCTAGCATTGGCACGGCCGTGCCACCCTCCAGAGTCACTTTTGCTGCTTTTGCTTAGATTTTAAGCTACTCTATTTTACCCCGCAGTTTCTTGTGGAACATTCTAGTAATGTAATTGCTTAGATTTTAAGTCGAATTTATGCTATAAATAGAGTAGCTAGCCATCACAAATATTCATCTTTTCTTGGAATTCAATAAGTGACAATTGTCTTTCTAATAAAAGTTCTTTTCTTTTCTTTTACTTTCTAGTCATTTACTTTTATGCTTTCTCTCTTCTTCCCCATGTCTACGATGAACATGACTGAACAGACTTCTCTTTGTCTTGGGATTGTTGGATAAGTCTAAATGACATAATCCTAATCAAACCAAGCTCTAAGCCCTAATCTTATGTAACCCTAATTTCTTATCTAAATTCACCGCTTTAACATGGATCAACCATTATGAAACTGTGGAAACGAAAGTGGAGGGTTTGATAATTGTTTATCCATCATCTCAAATATCAATTCATAAAACGAAAGTGGAGCTTTGATATTCGAACAAGTGAATTTAGACAAGGATTTCAAAGGCAGCGAAATAGTCTTTGAAATCTTTGAGACATATAGTTTCAATCTTCAAGGGAACTAATAATGATCAAGTCAGCGAAATAGGCTTGGTTGTTAGAGGAACCAAAATCTAATAGTAATCAAGTCAGCAAAATAGGCTTGGTTGCTAGAGGAACAAAAGAGAAACTGTCTTGAGAAATTAGGTCTAACATAAAGTTATAAGCTTATAGTTTGGTTTGTGAAGGACTTGCCATTTAGATGAACCGATGATCCCAAGACTCCTTTTATCTTATTATCTTTCAATCGTTTGAAAACCCCAACTTACAACTCGTTTCTCCTCTAATCATCATCAAAGGTTAATTGAATTAAACTACTCCCTGTCGGAACGATACTCTTTTCATACTACTTCGGTAAGACCGTGCACTTGCGGTTTTATCTCATCAAGTTTTTGGCGCCGTTGCCGGGGAGTAAACTAATTTAATTAACTCTTTCTTTGTGATTAGAACTCTTTCTTCTTCCTCTTTTCTTCTACTTCTTTCTTTCTTTGTGTTACCATTAACTTCTTGGGTTCTCGATTTCTTATGCGAAGAAGTAAAAGTCTCGGAGAATTTATTCCTGAGATTGAAAGATATTTGCATAAGAAAAAGAGAGAGGCACAATATAATATTGCTATGGCTGAACGCACTCTCAAAGAGTATTTTACTCCTTCACGGAAGAGCCACAAGCTATTATCGTGTACCCGACGGTTGAGGGTAACAATTTCGAGATCAAGCCTGCACTACTCAATTTGGTGTAGCAAAATCAGTTTTCTGGATCACCCACTGAGGATCCAAATCTCCATGTTTCTTCCTTCTTAAGACTCAATGGCACTATAAAAGAGAACCAAGAAGCCGTAAGACTTCATCTCTTTCCCTTTTCCTTAAGGGATAGAGCTAGCGCTTGGTTCCATTCCCTAGAAGTCGGTTCCATCACTTCATGGGATCAAATGAGGCGAGCATTCCTTGCCCAATTCTTTCCCCCCTCTAAAACCGCCAAACTAAGAGACCAAATCATGCGGTTCAACCAAAAAGATGGGGAGTATCTCTATGATGCGTGGGAGCGTTTCAAGGAAATGCTTAGACTTTGTCCCCACCATGGTTTAGAAAAGTGGCTCATAGTCCAAACTTTTTATAATGGCCTAACTTATACCACTAAGATGTCTGTTGATGCAGCTGCAGGTGGAGCCTTGATGAACAAGAACTATACGGAGGCTTACGCATTGATTGAAGACATGGCTCAGAATCACTACCAATGGACCAACGAAAGAGCCATCACCGCCTCTACGCCCTCCAAAAAGGAGGCAGGTATGTACGAGGTCTCTGATTTTGATCACCTTGCTGCTAAGGTTGATGCCTTAACTAAAAAATTTAAAAAACTCAATGTTAATGCTGTCACACCTTCTACTACATCTCCTCCTTGTGAAATCTGTGGTATTTTTGGTCAAATAGGTGTTGATTGTCAGCTAGGTAGTGCTGCCAATGGTATTGAACAAATGAACTACACTCAATACAACCAAGGAACTAGACCCAACCAAAATTTTTATAAAAATCCCCAAGGTTCCTATGGGCAAGTAGCACCACCTGGCTATACAAACAACCAGAGGGTGGCTCATAAATCAAGTTTGGAAATTTTGTTGGAAAATTGCATGATGAATCAAAATAAACAACTTCAAGAACTGAAAAACAAAACATGATTTCTGAACGACTCTCTCTCCAAACTCACTACCAAGGTTGATTCTATCGCCACACACACTAAAATGCTCGAGACCCAAATCTCCCAAGTGGCCCAACAAGTGGCCACCTCTTCTCAAACACCGGGAGTCTTTCCCGGTCAAACCGAAACAAACCCCAAAGCTCATGTCAATGCTATTTCTCTTGGGGGTAGTAAGTTAGAAGAGACCGTTGCTAAAGCCAAAAGTGTCAAGGGAGAGAGTGTTAAGCTTCTAAGTGAGAAGGATGTGATAGAGAAACCACTTGACAAGAACAAAGCCCTTTCCCCATTAAGGCTTGTTAAGCTTAACTTGGAGGCTCAATTTAATAAATTCTTAAACATACTTAAAAAGATTTGCATTAAGATTCCCTTTGCTAAAGCTTTGTCTCGTATGCCTCTATATGCCAAGTTTTTAAAAGAAAATTTTTCAAAGAAAAAGGCTATAGAGCACAATGAGACAATAACCTTGACAAGAGAAAGTAGTGCAATCATCAAGAAGCCACCTCCAAAGCTTAGAGATCCAGGAAGTTTTGCCATCCCTTGTATGATAGGGAGTGAAACCTTAAACCAAGCCTTATGTGATTTAGAAGCTAGTGTTAGTTTGTTGCCCTTACCCCTCTTTAAAAGGATGGGAATAGGGGAGTTGAAACCTACCGAAACAACATTAAAGTTAGCCGATCGTTCTGATATCCAACCTGTCGGATATGTTGAGGACATCCCCGTTAGAATAGAAGGGATATACATCCCAACTGATTTCATGGTGCTTGACATAGATGAGGACAATGAGTGCCCTATAATTCTAGGACGACCCTTTCTCGCTATTGCGGGTGCTATAGTAGATGTTAAGAATGGTAGGATTGTTTTTCAAGTGAGTGATGAGCTGATAGGATTTGAGTTGGAGAATTTTATGAAAGGTCCCGCTCTTTATTCTTGTAACATGATTAAAGGTCATGATGTGAAAGAACGCTCATTAACGTCATCTACACAATATGACCTCTTTGATCCTTTCTAAGGACACTTTCTTAACGTCAAGCTAGTGACTATAAAGAAGCGCTTCGTGGGAGGCAACCCACGCATTTAACTGTTTTTGTTTTGTTGTTTTAAGTTGTTTTGTAGGTAATTGTCCGAGTATGATTCAAGAAAGCGGAAAATTTTGAAGCTCCTTTGTCTAGAACCTTGGCATGGCCGTGCCAGACCTTGCCACACCAAAACCATGAAAAAAAAAGCCAGGAACTTGGCACGGCCCGTGCCAACCTCAGCACGGCCGTGCCAACCTCAACACGGCCGTGCCCAACCCCAGGTAAGGATTATCCTTATTTTTTCTCATCTTTTCCTTCCCTCATTCACCAAACCAATCATCTCTCATCCTTCCATTTTCTCTCTAAAACCTCCATAACCACAAAACCTCAAACCTCCATATCTCCCTCAAAACTTCACCAATTCACACAATTTCTCCACCCAATCAATCACAAACACCATTCCAATCATAACCGTCCATTCAAAAACAACTTTCATCCATCCAAACCAAAATCACCCAAATTCGTAACCCCCATTAACCTAACCCAAAAACCAGAAATTCATCACCAAACTCCACAACCCAACTCTTAAAACTCACTTAACCCTTAACCCCATCACTAAACCAACCATTTCCACCAAATGTAACACCCCGTTTTCCCAATACGAAATTTTCTTAAAACATTTATCAGAGTAAGCATCGTAAACAACGGGATATCACATAAACGTAATCCAAAACAGTTAAATAATGATTTAACCAAATATCTTAAACATCGCAGCGGAAATTATGTCATAGTCATAAAACGTTTTGGCACGCAGGCCTCATCTTAAATCCTAAAAGAAATTAGTTCATAATCATAAACAGCATAAAAGTCACGTAATTGAATGAAGCATGCATAGTCATAAAGCCCCATCCCGTTACGTATCAGAGCGACCTAGACGACACAGTGAAGGCAAGGCCACTCACGACGTAAACAGCACACTAAGCTCGATCACCTGCACGTTACCCACGGTCGAGGTAACATTCAAACAGAAGGGGTGAGATTTCATAACAGAATAGCGTTAATCAATGCAATTAAGAATCATAAATTAACATCCTAATCAATCTTGATCATAATCATTTTAAACATAATCGTCATTGTATCCTTAATAAGCATTTATCACGTAATCACATAATCAATCATCATCAACAAAGCATAATAGACATGACAATGTGACAATGCTCCTAGACTCCGTATATGCATGTGGTACCAATCGTCATCATAAGTATAAATATACTTTAATCGTGCGGAGGACAAAGCTCCTAATAATCGTGCGGAGGACAAAGCTCCTAATAAAACGTGGTGAGGACTAAGCTCAATGATATGCTATGCATGGACTCTTAACAACAAAACATCGTAATCATGTGCATTCAATAACTTGAAGCGAAACGTCATCATTTTCATTATATTCATAAATAAACATTGCATACTCAGTTAAATAACAGCAGCAGCATAGTCAAGTCACATATCAGCAGGGAGATATCAATATATCAACAGCAATTCAATAGAATCATAATCGTTTCATTATATCTCACATATTGCATAATACATTAATCATGCTCAATTAATATCAACATATCTTAATAGCTTACAGACTGCATTAAACGTTATCATAAGGTTTCATTACCTATTAGGGGTTCACTCCTGATCAAAAGGTGCGACACAGATCGCACAACCACTCAACAGCTACATTCTGGACTTGCTCGCGAGGCGAGAGTTCTCACTCGCCATGGCGAGTACCACTCAAATTCCCAACTAATGTTGTTTTGGGTTCAATCCTGTCCTAAAATCATTCCTAATCATCTCTAGGTATGTTTAGGCACTTAAAGGCACTCAAGGTCCAACTAAAAAGTCGAAACTACAGAATATGACATGCACTCTGCCTAAGCTCGCGAGGCGAGGAAGGGTTGCTCGCCATGGCGAGTTGCACCAAACAACTCGCGAGGCGAAGGGAAAAGGCTCGCGTGGCGAGCGATGAACTTCATCACTCGCGAGGCGAGGATCATAGCTCGCCGTGGCGAGCGATGAACGTTGCTACGGCCAGGCTTCCTAAAAACACAAAAATCCGTCGATTCACATGGTTCTAAGCTTGGTTTTGATTCCAGAATTCATCCTAAACATATTCTAAGGTTAAAGGACGGTTCTTTCATCAATCTAAACAAGTTTTACCGTTTATTCTCAAATTTTAGGGTTTTGACCTAATTCCAAAACTTCTCTAAATCAATCCTAACTTTGTCAACTAATCATCAGAATTACAGAGATTAATGTTACTGAGTTATTAGTCCCACCCTTACCTGGTTATGAAGAAATCGCAGCCCTCTTTGGTCTCTTGCTCCTCTCTAAGCTTTTTCTCCCTTTTCCAAAAGTTTTCACGTACAAAGTGTTTTTTCTAAACCTAGGTCTATTCTTTTATATCTCCTCTTAAAATACTTATCTTATCTCACTTTCTCCCCCAAAACTATCTAAAATATCAAAACAGCCCTCAACTAAATATTTTATATTATTTTCAAATCTTTATTCTATTTATCAATAAAATAATTCTCATATCATAATCAAATCCTCCAAAACTCATAACTTATCACGTCATCAATCAAATCACTAAATTCACCACAAATCATCAAAACATATCAAAATCATGCATATACTATATAATTATAATATAATGGCCTAAACTCGATTAAATAACGATTAAACGAAAGTGGGCGTTACACCAAACACTTCCCCAAAACCCAACCTTTACCAACATCACAAAAGGTCAAACCAAGGTCAAGGATAATGGCATCTAGGAAAGGTGGAGCAAGCTCTTCCGGAGGACCACAATCAAAGAAGAAAACGCAAGCCAAGAATCATGGCATAATGTTCAAGGACACCAAGCAAAGGGACAGATATAAGATTCTTATCTCTAAACCTTTACACCCTTGTCGATATCCCGATTCTTATACTTTGAGTGTGCTAGGACTAAGGGATAATGTGTTTAGCTTACTAGGAAATTTAGGATGGGTTGATATGCTTAGACCTATGCAAGGTTTTGAAAATTTCACTTATGAATTCTTAAGTTCTATTGAATTTACGAAGGATAAAGTGAACTTTGATAACCCCGACCATAGAGTCTCCTTCCGACTTTTGAATATAGATTACGAGATGTCTCTTGAAAATTTTTGTTTAGAGATGGACTTCGCAAATGCAGGGTTCATCCATGACTCTTGGAATCCAAATCTCAAGTCGGAAGACTATGACCCCACTAGCTTTTGGAAACGCATTATGTAACGCCCTCTTTGAATTATTTGTTTTATTTATTTATTTATTTGAGTTTAGAGTCTGTTCTTCTAGAATTTAATTAACTTATTTGATAAGTGATATTTTGTTATATGTTGATATATATATTAGTAGCCTATATTTGTTTATTTAATTATTTTAATGAGATAGAGTCTAATTATATGATTTATTTGATTATGTGGTATGTTGATATTTTATTAAGTTGTTTTATTTTATTATTTATTAGAATATGATTAAAAAATAGAATAAGTAGACTTAGGGGGCTGAATTAGAAATTAAAGAAGTTTAGTGGGCTTAAGTAGAATTAAGAGAAGTGGTTAGTGATATAAAAGAGGAGAAATTAGGTTAGAATAGTTTTTACGTGAAAACAAGGATTTGGGAGAAAACAAAGAGAAGAGAAGAGTCAGAGAATGAGAAGTCTGTACAACCTTGCTGTCAATCAATCTAAGGTAAGGGTGGGACTGACATTCAATAATCTTGAGTCTATGATTCTGAAAATTGTATTTAACATGTTGTAGCTTTAGTTTTTGAGAATTTGAGAATTAGGGTTAAGAGTGATGATTGTGATGATTTTGAATGAAAGTGAAGTTGAATAATATAGGTTGCTTTTTCTGATTTTTCTTTTCATCTCTGCCCCGAATTTGAAATGAAAACTGGTATTGATTGGTACATAATTGGTCTTAGGTGTAAACACAAAAGTAGTAGGTATGGAAGTTAGCTTTCTAATGCCGTTGGTCTGACGTCAAAACGATTTATAGAACTTGAGTTATAGTCAACTTACTGCACGTAGGTCACATTGAATTTTTATGAATTTCAGCACAACTTTGTCCGAATTTGAAATGAAAACTGGTATTGATTGGTACAGAATTGGTCTTAGGTGTAAACATGAAAGTTGTAGGTATGGATGTTAGCTTTCTAATGCCGTTGGTTTGACTTCAAAAGGATTTATAGAACTTGAGTTATGCTCAAATTACTGTACGTAGGTCACAGTGAATAATTGAATATGATTGATGAATTAGTATATGTATGTATATGTTTGTGAATACGATATTGTTCATGATTGATGAAGTGTTATATGAATGTATATGTTTATGAGTATGATGTTGTTTATGATTGATGAATTAGTATATGTATGTATATGTTGTGAATACGATATTGTCTATGATTGATGAAGTGTTATATGTATATATGATGTTTTAAGATGTTGATTATTATTTGATGTTGTTATATCTTGAAGTGTTTAAGTGCTGCCTATGTTACTGTTGTTGGTTATGTGAAATGTTCATATGCCTTATGTGGAGAATTTATGATTTACTTTGATGATTAATGTGAGAATATTTATATATTCTGAAAGATGTTGATATGAAGTTGTAATGATTGTATTAGATGATTATTGTTGATGTTGACTTACTGTAAATTATTTGATAGTGTTGCCTTGCTGATGTGATGTATTAATATCATTAAGATGCTAATGTTGGTTTAAGTTGTTTAAGTTGTAAGATGTTGATCCAAATTATTGGATTCATAAGAGATGTCTAAGTTGTAAAGTTGTAAGTTGTCTTTCCAAAGTATTGGAATCTTAAGTTGTTAATGTTGTCTAAATTGTTGAAGTCGTAGTTGAAGTTGTTATTGGGGACTGTCTATGTTCAGGTGTTTTGTGAGAGGTGGTGTACTCTTAAGTTGTTATTTATAAGAGGTGGTGTACTCTTATGTTGCGTTTATAAGAGGTGGTGTACTCTTACGTTGTTATTCTTTAAGAGGTGGTGTACTCTTATGTTGTCGTTTATAAGAGGTGGTGTACTCTTCCGTTGTTATTCTTTAAGAGGTGGTGTACTCTTACGTTGTTGTATTATAAGAGGTGGTGTACTCTTACGTCGTCGTATTATAAGAGGTGGTGTACTCTTACGTTGTTGTTTTATAAAAGGTGGTGTACTCTGATGTCGTTGTTTCATAAGAGGTGGTGTACTCTCACGTAGTTGTATTGACAGGTTGACGTTGTCGTCGTCGAATCGTTGAAGTTGTTGTTGATGACAAACCATGAAATGTTAATGATTATGTTGTCGTTTATATTATTATGAGATGATGAATATGTTGTTGTTATATTATTATAAGATGATAAATATGTGTTGTTATATTATGATGAGATGATGAATATTTTGTTGTTATGTTATTCTAAGATGATAAATATGTGTTGTTATATTATGATGAAATGATGAATATGTTGTTGTTATATTATTATAAGATGATGAATATGTGTTGTTGTATTATTATAAGATGATGAATATGTGTTGTTTATATTATTATTAAGTGATGATTATGTTGTGTTGTATATGATTATTATTATTAAGTGATGATTATGTTGTGTGGTCTAAGTTATTACGAGATGATGATTACGTTGTGTGTTAAAGATTATAATTATGATGTGATGATCTATGTTGGTTATGATTTGGTTATTATGTGCTATATGATGAAGTTTATAATGTGATGAATATGAAGTTAATGATAATTAGAAGTTGGTTGAGTTATTAAGAATCATTACATAAAGGATTATTATTACTAATAGATGAAGTTATTTATGTTGTTAAATATAATTAATGAATTATATGCTTGATATTATTGTTTTGTGAAATCTCACCCCTTCTGCTTGGAAATGTTGCTCTTCGTATGAGTAACTTGCAGGTGATCGAGTTTAAGTTGCTGTTAGATTGCTGTCGTGAGTGGATTATCTCTCATGTGTGTCTTTAGGTGCTCTGATACGTAACGGGATGGGAACTTTGTTGCATGCTTTTCTATTCCTTACGTATTGCTTATGAATTTACATGATTAAGTTGTTAATTGGATTTTTATGAGATACTTTGATGAGGCCTTCGTGCCAAAATTATTTTTAGATGTTTGAATACATTCCGCTGCGAAGTATTAAATATTATGTTATTGAATTTTGAAGGATAATTAGTTAATTATTCCGTTTATGATTTTAAGAAAAGAAGTGTGACATTCCGTTTATGTGAATTACTCTGATTAATTAAATGAAATTTTTACGTTGGGAAAACGGGGTGTTACACATTACCGGGTTAAGACAATATAATCCTCGTAACAATAAAGCTAGTAACATTCACAACC
Organism: Medicago truncatula; assembly: GCF_003473485.1. NCBI lineage: Eukaryota > Viridiplantae > Streptophyta > Magnoliopsida > Fabales > Fabaceae > Medicago > Medicago truncatula. The sequence continues at coordinate 17,520,338 of NC_053045.1, forward strand.
CAGTGCTTAGATACGTCCAAAGAGTCATGGCTTGTACCATTTGGGGTAGAAAAGAGGTAGGAACAACTAGGACGGATGAACTCTTTATGCTTTGGGCAATGCTTAGTAACAACCCCGTTCATACTTGCTTCTACCTACTTGATTACCTTTTTTCCATAGGTGCTAGGCCTGATAATAGAGCTGAGGTAGTAGTCGGTGATATCATTACCTTCATCGCTAGGAAGTTTGGAGTGGGTGAGGACGAAGGGATAAATCCAATTGAGGGCAACAATAGGCTTAATATTGAAAGCCTTGTTTCTATGAATTTCATTAAGCTTCATCCACCCATGACTTATGCACTTCAACTTCGTATACCTCTTTTGTTTCTGCTTCCTAACCCATCTCGGACTAACACCGAGGTGGAGGAAAATTTGTTGTATGTTGGTGATGGATTACCGGTACATGAAGAGCATAATCAAGGTGAAGAGGAAGGTGCAAACATGCACCATGAAGAGGAACCTCATGACCATAATGTCGACAATGAAAGATGGGCATGGATGCAAACTGAGGTACAAAGGATAAGCACCAAGCATCAAAGGCAAGGCGTTGAATTATCCGAGCTAAGAAATGATGTCCTAAGGGGCAACCACATATCCGAAGAGAATAACCAAATGCTTCGGAACATGATGCAACACTTCCACCTCCAAGGTCCTCCCTATGGACCTCAATAAAAATGTGAGCTTTCCTCTTACTCTCTTTCACCTTATCTCTTCAATCTCTATCTCGTTCTACTACTTCTTCTCCTTCCTCTCTTTCTTCTATTTTGAATCATTGAGGACAATGCTTCTCCTAAGTGTGGGGGGAGCCTAATAAAGTGTCTTTAGTCGTAGTGTTTTCAAACTCCCTCGAACTTTATTCTTTTGTTTTGTTTTATTGTAAAAGGCATGGCTAAGAAGCTTGTTTTTAATGAAATAAATCATGACATAAAATTTTTATTGTCTCCTCTTATTGGTCGTTTCTTGTACATGAAAGTAAACTCTTGTGTTTTAAGTTCTCCTGATATACCCACATCTTGTTTTAAAGTGAATAAAACCTCCAATGAGAAATGCACAAGTTGCTTCCCTTGAGTAAATGTATGAATAGGTATTTTAAGGAAATGCGTTCTAATTTTAGTGGTACGTTAACCTTTAAAAATTCTCAAAGTAAAAATAGTATAAGTTAATATAAAGGAGTTTATAAAAAGCCAAGCCAAAATTTATTTCAAGGTTGCATTATTGAATCTAGATTGGGGAAGGAGGTAGGCCCTCCGACTTCCTACGTGAAGGTAATGTTATCTTGAAAAACTTTAAAAGGCATCATTGAATCTAGATTGGGGAAGGGGGTAGGCAACACTCATCTCTCTTATATGAAATGAAGAAAGAATTTTTCTTGGTTGGTTTAGTACTAGGATTAGAACATGTTCCTCATTATATCTATCTTATACAGGAGCAAGAAAAGGGTTGGACTACACACGCACACACTCACTTAAGACTTGATTGTTGGGTTGAAAAAGGATTACAAGAAATGCTTGAGTTTGTGATTAGTGTACTCTTGAAATAAAAGCCTTTGAGGAGACATGTGCTTTGATTAAATTGTCATATGATAATGTTGTTTTATGCTACCATGTTTATGCCTTTTGCTTGAGGACAAGCAAAGATTCAAGTGTGAGGGAGTTTGATGAGTTAATTATTATCTATTTTTATATGTTATTTAGTTTAGTTTTAATTAGATTTTATTTTATTTTATATTAGTATTATTTCCTTTTTAAAATAGTTTACTATAAATTGCATTTTATTTCATTTTAGGAATGAATATTGGATGGATTGAGTCTTAGAGCAAAAGAAAGGGAGTTGGAGCTGATTTAGTACGAAAATACGAAGATTCAGAGACAAAAATATGTCTCCCCCAAAGTCAGAAGCTTGGCACGGCCGTGCCACCCTCCAGAGTCACTTTTGCTGCTTTTGCTTAGATTTTAAGCTACTCTATTTTAGCCCGCAGTTTCTTGTCGAACATTCTAGTAATGTAATTGCTTAGATTTTAAGTCGAATGTATGCTATAAATAGAGTAGCTAGCCATCACAAATATTCATATTTTCTTGGAATTCAATAAGTGACAATTGTTTTTTCTAATAAAAGTTCTTTTCTTTTCTTTTACTTTCTAGTCATTTACTTTTATGCTTTCTCTCTTCTTCCCCATGTCTACGATGAACATGAGTGAGTAGACTTCTCTTTGTCTAGGGATTTTTGGATAAGTCTAAATGACATAATCCTAATCAAACCAAGCTCTAAGCCTTAATCTTATGTAACCCTAATTTCTTATCTAAATTCACCGCTTTAACATGGATCAACCATTATGAAACTGTGGAAACGAAAGTGGAGGGTTTGATAATTGTTTTATCCATCATCTCAAATATCAATTCATAAAACAAAAGTGGAGCTTTGATATTCGAACAAGTGAATTTAGACAAGGATTTCAAAGGCAGCGAAATAGTCTTTGAAATCTTTGAGACATATAGTTTCAATCTTCAAGGGAACTAATAATGATCAAGTCAGCGAAATAGGCTTGGTTGTTAGAGGAACCAAAATCTAATAGTAATCAAGTCAGCAAAATAGGCTTGGTTGCTAGAGGAACAAAAGAGAAACTGTCTTGAGAAATTAGGTCTAACATAAAGTTATAAGCTTATAGTTTGGTTTGTGAAGGACTTGCCATTTAGATGAACCGATGATCCCAAGACTCCTTTTATCTTATTATCTTTCAATCGTTTGAAAACCCCAACTTACAACTCGTTTCTCCTCTAATCATCATCAAAGGTTAATTGAATTAAACTACTCCCTGTCGGAACGATACTCTTTTCATATTACTTCGGTAAGACTGTGCACTTGCGGTTTTATCTAATCAAGTTTGCAAGTAAAAGCTTATAATAAAGCAAGATAAAAGTAAGTTTACGCACGTAAACTCAAGGAAAAGGTAAAATGCATTACATTAAAATAAAAGGGATGGTCTACAAATCAGTTTACATACATTCTGTATAACTTGTTTCCCTAGACGTCGGTAGTTTGAGTGTTGTAGAATTCGGTATATGATTGGCGAACCACTAAGCCCATGATCAACACTTCCTCCATCTTAGACAACTACTTGTCCCACGTTTTCCACTCAAAGGAAACTGTCTCCTTGCTTGAAATCGTGCTTTCCTGCCTTTTGCTTGTCTTCGACGCGAAACATCCTTTCAGCCTTGCTTTGTCGAGATTCTGACAATACACTCTAGGCTTGATCCTTTGTCGAAGCTCTTCAATTTATATACGAAAGCTCTTCGATTCCTGCAAAGTTAAAGGTCAAACAAATGTTGTCCATATTAAATGAGCCTGTCAAATTTACACGCTAACAAATGCCCCCCATAAATGCCATTTTCGACTAAATAACTCAATAGAGGAGAACATTGGCAATTTTTAGACTATTCTTGAGTCATCTTGAAGCGTGACGTCACCCCATTCATTACTCTCCAAACATGATCTTTTTAGTTTCTTTCTTTCTGATCATCTAGATTTGGTGGCCCACGTCTTTTCCCTGGCAAAACCGCCTAGAGATTTATTTATGAACCTATAGGCGCCATTTGTCGTTTTTAACTATTTAGGTGTAAATCTTCGCAACTTCCCATGTAACACCTTGTTTCACAACTTTGGTGTAGTACAAAGGAGTAATCAAACTCACACACAGTCCTAACAAGTATCACAAACGATACAAGAAGAACACAGTAGATTCTAAACTTGCATCACACAGTAGATCCTAACAAGTATTCTAAAAATACATGAAGACCCAAACCCTAAAAATCTAACTTTTAGAATGACGGCTTGAATAATCAATTAGGTTTTGAAGTCTTCCTTATATACTAAAGCAGCTTGGGCTAAATAATTTGATGGGCTTCAGTAACAATGCAGATCGGTTCAGCTTAATCTTCAAAACAAGAATCAGAAACAAATCTGGAAAATCCTAAAATGTCGGAACATTTATAGGATCGTTCCAAACATGATTTGTAGATTCAGCTTTTACTTCATCATCTGAGTCATCCCCATCTGACCATGAGACAGCTAGACTTTTCTTTTGTTTCTTCATAAAAGTAGCACACTCTGTTCTAATATGCCCATATCCTTCACATTCATGACATTGAACACCTTTGTGAGAGTTCTTCTCATCAGACCTTACTATCTTCTCTTTACTGGGTTGATTGTCAATGTTTGGTCTGATGTTCTGACCATTTGGTATGGACCTTTTATCAAACTGTTTGAAGATTCTCTTGAACTGCATTTGATGAGTCATTTATTATCTATTTTAATATGTTATTTAGTTTTGTTTTAATTAGATTTAAGTTTATTTTATTTTAATATTAATTCCTTTTTGAGCTATTTTACTACAATTGCATATTGTTATATTTCAGGAACTAATATTGGATGGATTGAGTCTTGGAGCAAAAGAAAGGGGTTTTGGAGCTGATTTGGTACGAAAATACGAAGATTCGGAGACAAAAATATATCTCCCTCAAGTCAGAAACTTGGCACGGCACATGCTAGGCTTGGCACGGCCGTGCCACCCTCCAGAGCTACTTTTGCTTAGATTTTAAGCTACTCTGTTTTAGTTTACTTGTGGAACATTCTAGAGATTGCTTAGATTTTAAGTCGAATGTAAACTATAAATAGAGTAGCTAGCCATCAGAAATATTCATCTTTTCTTGGAATTCAATAAGTGACAATTGTCTTTCTAATAAAAGTTCTTTTCTTTTCTTTTACTTTCTTGTCATTTACTTTTATGTTTTCTCTCTTCTTCTCCATGTCTACGATGACCATAAGTGAGTAGACTTCTTATGTCTTGGGATTGTTGGATAAGTCTAATGACATAATTCTAATCAAGTCAATCCTTAAACCTTAGTATTATGTAACCCTAGCTTCTCTTCTAAATTCACCGTTTAAACATGGATTAAATATTATCAAACTGTGGAAACGAAAGTGGAGGGTTTGATAATCGTTAATCCATCATTCCAAATGTTAATTCATAAAACGAAAGTGGAGCTTTAATATTCGATCAAGTGAATTTAGACAAGGATTGCGATACATGAAAATAGTCTAGTGAACCTTGAGACTTATAGAGTTTCGATCTTCAAGGATTCTAATAGTAATCAACCATGAAAATAGGCGTTCTTGCTAGAGGAACACACTCACTGAGACCGATAGGAGATGTGATAGGCTTAAGAGAAACTCGTCTTTAGAAACTAGGTCTAAAATAAGGTTTAGGTTTATTTCCCTTTGTTTTGTAGGTAAAATGTCCAAGTATGATGAGAAAATGCAAGAAAAATTGAAGATACAACAGTAGAAAGGTGGCACGGCCGTGCCTGCATCCAGCACACAAATTCCATGAAATTGGTAGGGAGTTGGCACGACCGTGCTTAAGTTGGCACGGTCGTGCCAACCTGACAGGCCTCCAGGGTTGAAATTTTAACATCTTTTGACAAATTGTGAGCTTCCCGCATCCTTTCTCATTCTTTCTTTTGTTTCTTCTTCTTCTCTTTCATTTTTCTTATTTTGAATCATTGAGGACAATGCTTCTCCTAAGTGTGGGGGGAGCCTAATAAAGTGTCTTGAGTCGTAGTGTTTCCAAACTCCCTTGAACTTTATTCTTTTGTTCTGTTTTATTGTGAAAGGCATGGTTAAGTAGCTTATTTTTATTGAAAAATATCGTGACATAAATTTTTTTATTGTCTCCTCTTAATTGGTTATTTCTTGTACATGAAAGTGAACTCTTGTATTTTTAGTTTTCTCGATATACCCACATCTTGTTTCAAAATTCTCCAATGAGAAATGCACAAGTTGTTTCCCTTGAGTAAATGTATGAGTAAGATATTTTTAGGAACACGTTCTGATTATTAAGGTAAATTAACCCTAAAAAATCCTCAAAGTAAAAGTAGTATAAGTTAGTATAAGGGAGTCTATAAGAAAGCCAAAATCAACCGAAGGTTGACGTTATCTTAAGAAAAACTTTAAAAAGCGTCATTGAATCTAGATTGGGGAAGGGGGTACGCCCTCTGACTTCCTACGTGAAGATGACGTTCTAAGGGGCACCATTGAATCTAGGTTGGGGAAGGGGGTAGGCCCTCCGACTTCCTACGTGAAGGTGTTGTTTCCTTAGATAAAGTATGATTGAAAATCCAAAAATGTGTAAATGGCAAAGATCAAAAGATCACAAATACTCCCATCTCTCTTATATGAAATGAAGAAAGGATTTTTCTCGGTTAATTTAGTCTTAAGAGTAGAACCTGTTTCCTCATAATACCTATCTTATACAGGAGCAAGAAAAGGGTCGGACTACACACACACATGTGAATATATGCCTTGACAGGAATACTTTAGTTTTGATGATTGACAAAAGAAGTCCTAGAAGAACAAAGATGCAAAAAGCGGAAAAGAAGATTCAAGCTTTCAAGTCTTAGATTCTAATTTTTATTTGTTTTAGGACTTTTATGTAAGTAGTAGAAAAAGCTCTCGTTAAAAATATATCACACACTCACAATGTTTTTCATATAAAGTGATTTTACATAAAAATATTTTTGCATATAAAGCCATAATCAATTATGTAAATTGCATAATTAATTATTTTCTTAAAAATAGTAGTTGGCCATGGTCTTAAAGGCATACTCTTTTATGCATCAAAATTGGTTCATCATATCATATTTTTATTACCGTTGGCATTATATAAAAGATGATTGTTGACTATTTCATTACATTAATTCAACAGCTTTATGGCAATATTGTTTTTGCATATTTTATTTTAATTGGTCTTAATGGATTCAATGCCACTATCTGTTTTCATGATTTCCTTGTAGCCGTGGGACAATTACTAAAGTTTTCATTTGCATGTAATGACTTTCCTATATTTGTCTCAACGTCTAATTTTGTTTTAAATGGTCAAACGGCTATTTTCTCTCCATGCATCTCATTCTTCATTAAATATAAAAAGGATGCATCGGTGTACTTGAAAAACTACACCTTGACATAGAAAATATTTGTCATACTCTTTCTCACTCTCATTATTCATACACTTGCTAATATATTTTCTTGAGAGCTATTTTATACTACATAGTTTATCTTGTAGTTCTTGTGCTTCAACTTGTTATATCTACACATTTGGTGTATTACTTTATTATTGTAATTCTATTTTGTATTGGGTGCGATCCCAAGGTTTCAAGAGAGGTGATATCTCTTGGGTTTAGAGGCTCTTCTACAAAGGATTGTTTTGTTTGGAGAGTGCTCGCTATCTTGTAAAGGTTACTAGCTTATCCTGTTTAAAAGCTAGGTTAGTGAAAATCTCAAGGGGCTTTTCCTTGGGGACTAGACGTAGGCCTTGGTGTTTTAGGCCGAACTAGGATAAACTTCTTGTGTCTTTTTCTCTCATCCCTTTATCTCTTTTACTTTATTTGTCATTTATTTTATCTCACCATATCTATTTTCATATTTATTTAAACCTTTTATAAGCACTTTATTTCTTTTGGTTAAAATATTTTTTTAAGTGCTTATTTTAATTCGTTTTCTAAAGAACACAATTCACCCCCCCTCTTGTGTGTTTGAAGTCTCTTGGTCAACAAGTGGCATCAGAGCTTGAACTCTTGTTAAGGACTAATCGTCTCAAGAGGCAAGATGACTTCAAACAACAATTCCATAAATTGTCCCCCATCTTTCAATGGTGAAGGGTATGGTTATTGGAAAGAGAGAATGAAAATTTTCATTGAAGGAATTGATTGTGATATTTGGGATGCTATTGAAAATGGTCCATTTATTCCCACTCATTTAGTCAATAATGTTGTGGTGAATAAACCAAGATCCCTTTGGACCAAAGATGAAAAGAAAAAGGTTCAATACAATTTGAAAGCTAAGAACATTATCACCGCTTCACTAAGCATTGATGAATTTTATCGTGTATCAAATTGTACAACCGCCAAAGAAATGTGGGACACCCTTAAATTGACCCATGAAGGTACTACCGAGGTCAAAAGGGCTCGGATGAACACATTGACTCATGAGTATGAATTATTTAGGATGAAATCGGGAGAAAGCATCCAAGATGTGCAAAAACGATTTATCCATATAATTAATCATCTTAGAGCTCTTGGAAAAACTTTCAATAACGAGGATTTAATTAATAAAGTTCTTAGATGCTTGACTCGAAGCTGGCTACCAAAAGTGACCGCTATTTGTGAATCTAAAGATTTATCTTTTATGTCTTTGGCTACTTTGTTTGGAAAATTGCAGGAACATGAGCTTGAATTGAATCGTCTCATTGATAGTGAAGAAGGTGAAAAGAATACGAAAGGCCTTGCTCTCAAAGCTAGAATCAATGAAAGAACTTCCTTCAATCCAAATTGCAACAAGTGTGGTGAAAAGGGTCACATAAAATCCAATTGTCTTCTAAGTCAAAAGAGATATAGAAAAGGAAAGAGGGCTTATATCGCTTCGGATGACAAAGATACAAACTCATCCAATGAATCAGAAAATGAAGTAGCATATTCATGTTTCATGGCAAACCATGATGAAGATGAGGTAAATTCTATTGAATCGGAATATGACTTAACTTATGATGAGTTGTTTACTATTTGTAAAGAATTAAATGATGAGTCAACTAAGCTTAGAAAAATTGTTTCTTCCTCTAAGAAAACTATTTCCACTCTTGAATCAAAAATTGATATTTTAAACGAGGAAATAGAAATTCTTAAAGAGAAACAAATTTTTGTTAGTGAAGTTTCTTCTTGCACTTCTTGTGAAAATAAAAAGGAAAATATTTTCAAGTGTGATGATTGTAATATTTTGAAAATTGAAATTGAGGATTTGCAAAACACACTTGCAAAATTCACAAAGGGGAGAGAAAACTTGAACATCATTTTGGGAAATCAAAAGGGAACGTATAATAAAGCCGGTTTGGGCTATCGTCCAAAAAATCATGAAAAACTTTTTCGAAAATTCTTTCGCCTAAACAAAACCTCAAGTTCTCCTTTTGATAAATATTTTTATTGTGGAAGAGAAAGTCATACATCCTCTATTTGTAATTTAAGAAAGAACAATGATATGAATGATAAATGGAAGTGGATTCCAAAGGGCACTTTGCCTAATGCTAACTCTCAAGGACCCAAAATGATTTGGGTACCAAAAGCCAAAACTTAATTTTATTTTGTAGGCGTGCTTGAAGGCCAAGAACTAAAAATTTATATACTTATAGAGACTATTCAAAGCACATGAAAGGGGGAGAAAAAAAAAATTCTCCTATTATTACAAGAATATTGGCTACGCATCTTATGGTGACTTTATCAAATGTTCTTCCCCAAAAGGAAATGGAAATTTCAAGAAAAGAAAAAATGGTTCACTCTTTTCACTTAATTCTATTTATTTTTGCTTTATATTTTCCTGAATATATGCCTTGCCATGATTGTGTCTTTCCCGCTTTTTGATAATGCCAAAAGGGGGAGAGTTATATGATTTGCATATTTCAGGGGGAGTGAATTTCAATTATTTACATATCGTGAGGGGGAGCTAAATCTGCGCTTATCTCTATCATTTATTTTATTATCATAATTATTGTACTAACCCTTTCATTGAGCAAATCACTCCTAGAGATGTTTGTCATCATCAAAAAGGGGGAGAATGTGAATATATGCCTTGACAGGAATACTTTAGTTTTGATGATTGACAAAAGAAGTCCTAGAAGAACAAAGATGCAAAAAGCGGAAAAGAAGATTCAAGCTTTCAAGTCTTAGATTCTAATTTTTATTTGTTTTAGGACTTTTATGTAAGTAGTAGAAAAAGCTCTCGTTAAAAATATATCACACACTCACAATGTTTTTCATATAAAGTGATTTTACATAAAAATATTTTTGCATATAAAGCCATAATCAATTATGTAAATTGCATAATTAATTATTTTCTTAAAAATAGTAGTTGGCCATGGTCTTAAAGGCATACTCTTTTATGCATCAAAATTGGTTCATCATATCATATTTTTATTACCGTTGGCATTATATAAAAGATGATTGTTGACTATTTCATTACATTAATTCAACAGCTTTATGGCAATATTGTTTTTGCATATTTTATTTTAATTGGTCTTAATGGATTCAATGCCACTATCTGTTTTCATGATTTCCTTGTAGCCGTGGGACAATTACTAAAGTTTTCATTTGCATGTAATGACTTTCCTATATTTGTCTCAACGTCTAATTTTGTTTTAAATGGTCAAACGGCTATTTTCTCTCCATGCATCTCATTCTTCATTAAATATAAAAAGGATGCATCGGTGTACTTGAAAAACTACACCTTGACATAGAAAATATTTGTCATACTCTTTCTCACTCTCATTATTCATACACTTGCTAATATATTTTCTTGAGAGCTATTTTATACTACATAGTTTATCTTGTAGTTCTTGTGCTTCAACTTGTTATATCTACACATTTGGTGTATTACTTTATTATTGTAATTCTATTTTGTATTGGGTGCGATCCCAAGGTTTCAAGAGAGGTGATATCTCTTGGGTTTAGAGGCTCTTCTACAAAGGATTGTTTTGTTTGGAGAGTGCTCGCTATCTTGTAAAGGTTACTAGCTTATCCTGTTTAAAAGCTAGGTTAGTGAAAATCTCAAGGGGCTTTTCCTTGGGGACTAGACGTAGGCCTTGGTGTTTTAGGCCGAACTAGGATAAACTTCTTGTGTCTTTTTCTCTCATCCCTTTATCTCTTTTACTTTATTTGTCATTTATTTTATCTCACCATATCTATTTTCATATTTATTTAAACCTTTTATAAGCACTTTATTTCTTTTGGTTAAAATATTTTTTTAAGTGCTTATTTTAATTCGTTTTCTAAAGAACACAATTCACCCCCCCTCTTGTGTGTTTGAAGTCTCTTGGTCAACAACACACTCATTTGAAACTTGATTGTTGGGTTGAAAAAGGATTACAAAGAATGCTTGAGTTTGTGATTAGTGCACACTTGAAATTAAAGCCTTTGAGGAGACATGTGTTTTAATTAAATTTTCATGAAGTAATCTTGTTTATGCTACCATGTTTATGCCTTTTGCTTGAGGACAAGCAAAGATTCAAGTATGGGGGAGTTTGATGAGTCATTTATTATCTATTTTAATATGTTATTTAGTTTTGTTTTAATTAGATTTAAGTTTATTTTATTTTAATATTATTTCCTTTTTGAGCTATTTTACTACAATTGCATATTGTTATATTTCAGGAACGAATATTTGATGGATTGAGTCTTGGAGCAAAAGAAAGGGGTTTTGGAGCTGATTTGGTACGAAAATATGAAGATTCGGCGACAAAAATATATCTCCCTCAAGTCAGAAACTTGGCACAGCCCGTGCTAGGCTTGGCACGGCCGTGCCACCCTCCAGAGCTACTTTTGCTGCTTTTGCTTAGATTTTAAGCTACTCTGTTTTAGTTTACTTGTGGAACATTCTAGTGATTGCTTAGATTTTAAGTCGAATGTAAACTATAAATAGAGTAGCTAGCCATCACAAATATTCATCTTTTCTTGGAATTCAATAAGTGACAATTTTCTTTCTAATAAAAGTTCTTTTCTTTTCTTTTACTTTCTTGTCATTTACTTTTATGTTTTCTCTCTTCTTCTCCATGTCTACGATGACCAAGAGTGAGTAGACTTCTTATGTCTTGGGATTGTTGGATAAGTCTAATGACATAATCCTAATCAAGTCAAGCCTTAAACCTTAGTATTATATAACCCTAGTTTCTCTTCTAAATTCACCGTTTTAACATGGATTAAATATTATCAAACTGTGGAATCGAAAGTGGAGGGTTTGATAATCGTTAATCCATCATTCCAAATGTTAATTCATAAAACGAAAGTGGAGCTTTAATATTCGATCAAGTGAATTTAGACAAGGATTGCGAAACATGAAAATAGTCTAGTGAACCTTGAGACTTATAGAGTTTCGATCTTCAAGGATTCTAATAGTAATCAACCATGAAAATAGGCGTGCTTGATAGGAGATGTGATAGGCTTAAGACAAACTCGTCTTTAGAAACTAGGTCTAAAATAAGGTTTAGGTTTAATGGCTTGACTTGTGAATGATTTTGTCGCCTATGACGGACCAACGATCCCAAGGCTCTCTTTTATTATTATTTTCTCTTTTAATAATTTGAAAACAACAATATTACTTTTTTAATTCTCTTCTAATCACCAACTAAAGTTAATTGAATTAAACAACTCGCTGTCGGAACGATACTCTTTTCATTACTACTTCGGTAAGACCGTGCACTTGCGGTTTTATCTCATCAGCCTTCCAAGTAGTGCCAAAGACTTTGTCATGTCTTCATCATCTTCTTGATTTACTTGTAAGTCATCCGGCTCTACACTAGATGCAAAAGCAATCCATTTGCCCTTCTTATGATTCTTACTATTGACAGTTATTTCAAAATTTTGCAGGATCTTATCAATTCATCAACCTTTAAACTTGAGATATCCTGAGCTTCTTCAATAGTAGTAATTTTCATGTCAAACCTCTTAGGTAGAGATCTGAGAATTTTTCTAACTAGTTTTTCATCAGAAATTTTCTCTCCAAGAGACTCAAAGGAATTTGCAATATAAAGAATATTTAAATGATAATCCTGAATACTTTCATCTTCCAACATTCTCAGGTTCTCAAATTTTGTAGTAAGAAGTTGAAATTTAGCACTTTTTACCTTAGTAGTTCCTTCATGTGCAGTCTTTAGAATCTCATAAGCATCCTTCCTTAGCCACAGTGCATTGCTTGATCAATCTAACCATGTTCTTGTCAACACCATTGAACAGGTCATTCAAAGTGTTGGAGTTTCCAAGAGCCAATTCACCTTCAGAAGCAGTCTATTTTTTTTCTGGCTTCAACAGATCAGTCCTGTTACCATCATCATCAAGTGCCACATGATGTTCCCTGTTGTAACACCCCGTTTTCCCAACATAAAAATTTCATAAATTAATCAGAGTAAAACACCTTAAACGGAATGCTACACTTCTAAAATATAATAAATGAGATAATTATCTAATTATCTTTCCAAAAATCATCAACATATAATTCAACTTTGCAGCGGATTAAATTCATTAACATAGATAAGTCTTTGGCACGCAGGCCTTATTAAAACATAAACAATACGTAAAGTAATAGAAAATAGCCACAAAAGATCCCATCCCGTTACGTATCAGAGCATCCTAAGATTCAGTGAGGAATAAGTCACTCATGACAGCAACATCAGCAACCTACTAACGATCACCTGCAAGTTACTCATAGGAAGAGCAACATTTCCAAGCAGAAGGGGTGAGATTTCACAAAACAATAATATTAAGCATATAATTCAACAATTATATTTAACAACATTAAAGCATCATAATATCATCGTAGATAACAACATATTCATATAGTACTTCATTAACAGCTCATATACATCAAATCATAATTTAACACCTTGACAACTTAACAACTTTGACTCGACAATGCGACTATGCAACTTAGACCTCTTATATGCATGTGGTACCAATACGGGGCATCAAGCCCCAATCGTTATTTGAGTATTATTATACTTCCAAGGCATCAAGCCCCAATCGCTAATTTGAGCTAATGCTCCAACGCGGTGAGTACAAAGCTCCAGGGCATCAAGCCCCCAACAATGAATGCTAATGCATGGACTCGACCTCTAAAAACATCTTAATTCGACAACCTCTTATATTAATCCAATAATTTGGAACATCATCATCTTCAACAACTTAGACCGACTCATGCAGCTTAGTTAAATAACAAACAGCAACATAGGCAGTATGCAAACCATCATGATATAATAATATCGAATGTAAATCAACAACTCAATTATCAAACTTAAGTCATGTAATGTATATACTATTATATAACATTATAAGCAACATTAATTCATAAGCATCAGTCTTACTTGAACATTAACACCAAGGTAAACAACTTAGTTTCTAACCTCTAAGATTAACTCACATCAACTCGAACGACAAAGATCGCATTCAACCTAAAAAGGGCATTCTGTAACACAAAAGCTCGCGATGAATGTCGCTACGGGCAGAATGTAGTTTTCACCTAAAAATCATCAACTCTCATGGTTTTAAGCCTAATCTTGATTCCAGAATTCATCATGATCATTATCTAAGGTCTAAGGACAGTTACTACATCTTTTTAACAAGTTTTCACCGTTTAATCATCAATTCTCTCTTTTTGACCTAATTTTCGATTCTTCTTAAACTCATCCTAAATCATGTTAAATGTAACCGTTGATTCAAAGACTTAATAGAATTGAAAAGTTAGTCTCACCCTTACCTTAGAATATGAAAATCGCAGCCTCTATGTGCTTCTCCCTTCTCTTGGCTTTTCATCCCTTTTCTCCAAAATTGGTCGTACGTTCCGTTTTTCTAAACTAGGTCTTTCCTACTTATAACTCCACCATCTATCTTATCTTATTTCTCTTTCTCCCCCCAAACTTTCTAAAATCTCATAACAACCCCTAAACTTAATATTATTTTATTTTCTAATCTTATTCTATTAAATAATATAATAAGCCACCTAATAAGTCATATAATCATATAAATATATTCTAAACTCTCTTAATAAATTCTAGACTCAATTAAATAATTAATAAATCAAAACAGGCGTTACAACTCTCCCCAACTTATAGAATTTTTGTCCTCGAAAATTTACCTAAGATCAGACGATCCTCATTCACTGTCTGAGTTCCAGTTAAAGCAAATACCCTTCCACTAGCCTGAGTCTTCTTAGGTTTCTCGCATTGCGACCCAATATGACCCTCTTCATTGCAATTGAAACACACAACATCTTCATGCTTACACTCTGCAATCGTATGTCCTTTTCTGCCACAACGGGTACACCGCTTCACATTAGTACAAGCATTACTCTTGTGACCCTTCTCTCCACATCGGTAACAGACAACTTCAGTAGGAGCCTCTTTCCTCTTGGGTCCTCTTTCATCAAACACTTTCTGCTCATCCTTATCAGCGGGAGCATTGTAAGGCTTAGGACGACTCTGTTGATTCTTACCCTTCTTTTCACTTACAGCTTTGTAATGTGCTTTGGTATCCACTTCATAGATTCTGCAACTGCTCACTAGTTCAGTAAAGTTACAGATCTTCTGATATCCAATTGCCCGCTTGATCTCAGCACGCAAGCCACTTTCAAATTTGATGCACTTGGAAAACTCGGCGTTCTCAGTAGTGTAGTGCGGATAAAAGTTAGCCAGCTCCATAAACTTTGCAGCATAGTCGAACACTGACATGTCATCCTGCTTCAACTCCAGGAATTCAATCTCTTTCTTCCCGCGAACATCTTCCGGAAAGTATCTGTTTAGGAACTCTCTCCTAAACACAACCCAAGTAACAATCGCACCATCCTGCTCTAGAGTAGGTAGAAGACTAATCCACCAATCATCAGCTTCCTCAGCCAACTGATGTGTACCAAATCGCACCTTCTGAATTTCAGTGCATTGCATAACACGAAAAACTCTTTCAATCTCCTTGAGCCACGTCTGTGCTCCGTCTGGATCATACCTTCCTTTGAAAACAGGAGGATGGTTCCTCAGAAAAGTCTCTAACATTCTGACCTCAGCATTCGCACCAACATTAGCATTTTGCTGTTGTCCTACAACTCGAGCTACATCATCTAACGCAGCAGCAATAGCAGCATCATTCCTTCCAGCCATCTTAGTTCTCTACACAACAACAACAATCAAGACAACATAAAGACAGAAATAAAAGTGTTTCTCAACAAGACTCGACTCATCTAAACTACTTGGCCGGAAGAACCGACCTGCTCTGATACCAATTGTAACACCCCGTTTTCCCAACATAAAAATTTCATAAATTAATCAGAGTAAAACAACTTAAACGGAATGCTACACTTCTAAAATATAATAAATGAGATAATTATCTAATTATCTTTCCAAAAATCATCAACATATAATTCAACTTTGCAGCGGATTAAATTCATTAACATAGATAAGTCTTTGGCACGCAGGCCTTATTAAAACATAAACAATACATAAAGGAATAGAAAATAGCCACAAAAGATCCCATCCCGTTACGTATCAGAGCATCCTAAGATTCAGTGAGGAATAAGTCACTCACGACAGCAACACCAGCAACCTACTAACGATCACCTGCAAGTTACTCATAGGAAGAGCAACATTTCCAAGCAGAAGGGGTGAGATTTCACAAAACAATAATATTAAGCATATAATTCAACAATTATATTTAACAACATTAAAGCATCATAATATCATCGTAGATAACAACATATTCATATAGTACTTCATTAACAGCTCATATACATCAAATCATAATTTAACACCTTGACAACTTAACAACTTTGACTCGACAATGCGACTATGCAACTTAGACCTCTTATATGCATGTGGTACCAATATGGGGCATCAAGCCCCAATCGCTATTTGAGTATTATTATACTTCTAGGGCATCAAGCCCCAATCGCTAATTTGAGCTAATGCTCCAACGTGGTGAGTACAAAGCTCCAGGGCATCAAGCCCCCAACAATGAATGCTAATGCATGGACTCGACCTCTAAAAACATCTTAATTCGACAACCTCTTATATTAATCCAATAATTTGGAACATCATCATCTTCAACAACTTAGACCGACTCATGCAGCTTAGTTAAATAACAAACACAAACATAGGCAGTATGCAAACCATCATGATATAATAATATCGAATGTAAATCAACAACTCAATTATCAAACTTAAGTCATGTAATGTATATACAATTATATAACATTATAAGCAACATTAATTCATAAGCATCAGCCTTACTGGAACATTAACAGCAAGGTAAACAACTTAGTTTCTAAATACTTATTATTATTGTTTGTGAAATCTCACCCCTTCTGCTTGAAAATGTTGTCCTTCGTATGGGTAACTTGCAGGTAATAAAGATTAGTAGGAGTTATGGCTCAAGTGTCTTAGGGCTCTGATACGTAACGGGATGGGAAATTGTTGCTATGTTTATCATTCCTTTATGTATCAATTTTGGAACATGTTGTTGAAGCTTTTATTGTCGTTGAATTAATTCCGCTGCAAAGTTTTAATTATTACGTTGTTGAAATTTGAAGGATAATTATTTAATTATTCCATTTATGATTTTTAAGAAAAGAAGTGTAACATTCTGTTTAAGGTGTTTTACTCTGATTAATTTATGAAATTTTTATGTTTGAAAAACGAGGTGTTACATCAGGCACTCCAAAGCATCTAAGGATCAACTCTAAAGTCAAAATTACAAAATCTTGCATGCTCTCTGGTCTAGCTCGCTAGGCGAGTTCAAGTGTTTGCCATGGCGAGCTGCAACGTGCAACTCGCGAGGCGGGGAAAAGTTACTCGCGTGGCGAGCGATGAAGTTCATCCCTCGCCGTGGCGAGGATCATAGCTCGGGAGGCAAGTGATGAATGTCGCTACGGGCAGAATGCAGTTTTCACCTAAAAATCATCAACTCTCATGGTTTTAAGCCTAATCTTGATTCCAGAATTCATCATAATCATTATCTAAGGTCTAAGGGCAGTTTCTACATCTTTTTAACAAGTTTACACCATTTAATCATCAATTCTCTCTTTTTGACCTAATTTCCGATTCCTCTTAAACTCATCCTAAATCATGTTAAATGTAACCGTTGATTCAAAGACTTAATAGAATTGCAAAGTTAGTCTCACCCTTACCTTAGAATATGAAAATCGCAGCCTCTATGTGCTTCTCCCTTCTCTTGGCTTTTCCTCCCTTTTCTCCAATATTGGTCGTACGTTCCGATTTTCTAAACTAGGTCTTTCCTACTTATAACTCCACCATCTATCTTATCTTATTTCTCTTTCTCCCCCCAAACTTTCTAAAATTTCATAACAACTTCTAAACTCAATATTATTTTATTTTCTAATCTTATTCTATTAAATAATATAATAAGCCACCTAATAAATCATATAATCATATAAATATATTCTAAACTCTCTTAATAAATTCTAGACTCAATTAAATAATTAATAAATCAAAACAGGCGTTACACCTGTAACGCCCACTTTGATTTATTTAATCATTTTGTTGAAATTATAGTCTATTAATATGATTTATATGATTTATGTGATTTAAATAATTATGTGATGTGTTGTGGATTTATTAAGTGGCTTATTTTATTATTTAATTGAATAAGATTTTAAAATAAAATAAATATTGAGATGAGGGGTTGGTTTGAGAATTTAGAGAGTTTTGTGGGAAAAAGAGGAAATAAGATAAAATAGATGGGAAGAGATAAATAGGAGAAAAATAGGTTAGAAAGTTTTCACGTACGTTCACTTTTGGGGAAAAGGGAGAAAAGTCAAGAGAAGGGAGGAACCTAGAGAAAGCTGCCAATTTTGAATTATAAGGTAAGGGTGAGACTAACATTCAATTTTCTTAAGTCTATAATTCGGATGATTAGATTTAGCAAGTTGTAGGATTAGTTTTTGAAAGTTGGAGAATTAGGGTTAAGAGTGATAATTGAGGACTAGATGATGGAAACTTGTAGAATTGATGTAGAAAGTGTGTACAGACCTTAGATAATCCATAGGGTGATGTTTAGAATCAACTTTAAGCTTTGAACCATGTGATTAGGTGGATTTTCGTAAAAATCCGCATTCTGCCCGAGCCAGAATTCATTGCTCGCCCTGGCGAGTGATGATCCTCGCCTCGCGAGGGATGAACTTCATCGCTCACCACGCGAGCAACTTTCCTTCGCCTCGCGAGTTGCACCTTGCAGCTCGCCATAGCGAGCTGATCAGTGATGTCAACTTGATTTTGAGAATTAACACCTTTAGTCGAGCTTTAGATGTTTCTTAGTGCTAGAAAATGTATAATAATTATTAGGCAAGTTTTTAGATTGAAAATTGAACCTGGGAGAGTTAAATATGAGATTTTTGGGTGAAAAATGTCAAGTTCGCGAGAGCACCCAGTTCCTGTTCGCCAAGGCGAGTAGCCTTTTTTTTCTGAACTCGCCATAGCGAGTAGAGTGGCGCGCCTCGCGAGCTGCACAAAGTCAGACAGCCTTGTTTAGGGTTTTGCGATCTTTGTCGCACGAGTTGTTAAGAGATAAACCTTGGGGCAGGAGTGAAGTTATTTATAATATTACTGATGATCTGTGAATCTGTTATAAATTAGTTAATGTTGTTAGTAATGTGATATAATTGTATATGCATTATGTGAATTATATAAGATGTTCAAGTTGTTGTTGATTGTCATTGATATTGTTATATCTTGAAGTGATATTTTGCTGCCTCTGTTGCTGATGTATATTAATAAGCTGCATGAGCCGGTCTAAGATGAAAGATGTCGTTCCAAAGTATTGGAGTCCTAAGTTGATGATGTTGTCTAAGTTGTATAAGTTGATTGAGTCCATGCATACTCATTAAAGTTGGGGGCTTGATGCCCTGGAGCCTTTGCTTAACACGTTGGGGGCTTGACGCCCTGGAGCCTTTGCTCAATTAAGTTGAGGGCTTGATGCCCTGGGAGTATATTAATGCTCAAATACGTTGGGGGATTGATGCCCTGGATTGGAACCACATGCATGAAGAAGATGATAAGTTGCATAGTCAAGTCGAAGTTGCATTGTCGAGTCAAGTTGTCAAGTTGTTAAGTTGTTATATTTTAATGAAGTGTTTAATGAAGAATTATTATTACAATATGATGATAATGTTTATGTTGTTAAATATAATTGTTGAATTATATGCTTAATATTATTGTTTGTGAAATCTCATCCCTTCTGCTTGGAAATCTTGCCCTTCGTATGGGTAATTTGCAGGTGATCGAGAATAAGTTGCTGTTAGATTGCTGTCGTGAGTGGGCTATCTCTCACGTGTGTCCTTAGGTGCTCTGATACGTAATGGGATGAGATATTTGTTGCTATTTTCTATTCCTTACATATTACTTATGAATTTTCATGAATAAGAATGTTGATTAGATTTTATAAGATGTTATGATGAGGCCTTCGTGCCAAAGACTATTTTAAATGTTGAATAAATTCCGCTGCAAAGTTTTGAATATTATGTTTATTGATTTTTGAAGGAAAATTAGTTAATTATTCCGTTTATGATTATTAAGAAACGAAGTGTGACATTCCGTTTGTGATGAATACTCTGATTTTTATATGAAATTTTTATGTTGGGAAAACGGGGTGTTACATTTCCAACCTCTCAGAACTGCTTTCCATGTTCTGTTGTCAATTGACTTAAGGAAAGCACTCATACGAGATTTTCAATAGTCATAGTTAGAACCATCCAACAGAGGGGTCTGTTCACAAATCCACCTTCCTTGTCCATAGCGCTAGAATGAAACTTACCTGGAGCTCACCCTAAAACAGGCAGGGTGCCTGCTCTGATGCCAATTGAAATTCTTGGAAATGTTGATAGCACTTAGGTTGTCACAGTATAAGGTTAGAACATCTTGTTCAACATTATACTCCTTCAACATCTGCTTCATCCAAACAAGTTGAGAACAACTACTCCCAGCTGCTATGTATTCAGCTTCAGCAGTAGATAAAGACACACAGTTCTGTTCCATACTAAACCAGGAAATTAGATTACTTCCTAGAAAGAAACATCCTTTAGAGGTACTTTTTCTGTCATCAGCACTTCCTGCCCATAACCCATCAGCTTAGAATCTTCATTGTATGAGTATAAGACTCTATAATCAACTTGATACCTTGCACATACACCTACAACAAAAGTAATGTCTTGTTTGCTTGTAGTAAGATATAGCAAACTCCCAATCATTCTTCTGTACATGCTTTGATCAACAAATATACCACTTTCATCCTTGCTTCGTTTCAAGTGAGTGGTAGCTGGAGTCCTTTTGTGACCACCATTATCCAAGCCAAATTTCTTCACAATGTTCTTGGCATATTTGCTTTCAGAAATGAAGATTGTATCTTCCACTTGTTAACCTGTAGCCCAAGGAAATAAGTCAATTCACCAACTAAGGTCATCTCAAACTCAGACTGCATCTGCTGAATGAAATGTTGAACCATCTTGTTCGACGTTCCTCCAAAAACAATGTCATCTACATATATCTAGGCAATCATCAGTCTACCATTTTTATCTTTTACAAACAAAGTCTTGTCTGTACCACCTTTCCTGTACCCTTGACCAACAAGAAATTGAGCGAGTCTCTCATACCAAGCCCTAGGTTCCTATTTTAAGCCATACAGAGCTTTCTTCAATCTGTACACACGATTGGGAAAGCTGGGATGAATGAATCCTTTAGGTTGCTCAACATAAACTGCTTCATTCAAGTACCCATTCAAAAAGGAACTTTTTACATCCATTTCAAATAGCTTAAACTTGAGAATTCATGACACACCTAGCAGTAATCTTATAGATTCCAACCTAGCAACAGGAGCAAAAGTCTCACCAAAATCAAGACCTTCTATTTGAGTGTAGCCTTGAGCTACTAGTCTTGCCTTGTTTCTGGTTGCAGTACCATTTTCATCAGACTTGTTCTTGTAGATCCACTAGGTACCTATCACATTTATACCTTCAAGTCTAGAAACTAAATCCCACACTTCACTTCTTTTGAATTGATTTAGTTCTCCTTGCATTGCTTCAATCCAGAACTCATCAGTCAGGGCTTCTTTAACATTCTTTCGTTTAATCATGGGCACTAAAACAAGAGTTGGCAATGACTCCAATTGACCTTCTGGTTCTGATTCCTTGATCAGGATTCCCAATGATTAGGTCTTGAGGATGATTCTTCATACTCTAGTAGAGGGACCTTTATAAGTGGACATATGTTCTTGCTCATCTTCTTATGTTTCTTATTTTTTCAAGTTCAGCTTCATTCACCTGGACAGGTGCATTTGTTTTCTGAATAGATGTTTCAACATCAGGATTGTAACACTCCTATTTCTATTAAAGCAATTAAACATGCGCATAATACATTTATTCAAGAAATAGAGGCTACGCCACATTCAAAATTCAAAAACCAATAAACATGTATATAAACCTCAACAGTTGCAGCGGAATATAAACAAAAGTAATCAACATATACATGCCATGAATCAATAAATTACATCAACATAGATGCATCTCAAAAATCCCAACAAACGGGTGATCTCCAAACATAACAAAATCCAAAATCAACTAATCTAGACCGACACAACAAGCCTAGATCAGAGCCAACGCAACACCCATATCGGAGAAAGCTCCCGATATCACTAATGAGTCATTTATTATCTATTTTTATGTTATTTAGTTTCGTTTTAAATAGATTTAAGTTTATTTTATATTAGTATTATTTCCTTTTTGAATCATTTTACTTTAAAAGCATATTGTTATATTTCAAGAACGAATATTTGATGGATTGAGTCTTGGAGCAAAAGAAAGG
The DNA here is from genome assembly GCF_003473485.1 of Medicago truncatula. NCBI lineage: Eukaryota > Viridiplantae > Streptophyta > Magnoliopsida > Fabales > Fabaceae > Medicago > Medicago truncatula. Next base: position 17,542,814 of record NC_053045.1, read on the forward strand.
GGTTTGGAGCTGATTTGGAGCAAATATATGAAGATTTGGTGACAAAAATACATCTCCCCAAAGTCAGAAGCTTGGCACGGCCCATGCTAAGGGTGGCACGGCCGTGCCACATCCCACACTTGCTTTTGCTGCTTTTGCTTAGATTTTAAGCTACTCTATTTTAGCCCGCAGTTTCTTGTGGATCATTCTAGTAATGTAATTGCTTAGATTTTAAGTCGAATGTATGTTATAAATAGAGTAGCTAGCCATCACAAATATTCATCTTTTCTTGGAATTCAATATGTGACAATTGTCTTTCTAATAAAAGTTCTTTTTACTTTCTTATGATTTACTTTTATGCTTTCTCTCTTCTTCTCCATGTCTACGATGAACATCAGTGAGTAGACTTCTCTTGTCTTGGGATTGTTGGATAAGTCTAAATGACATAATCCTAATCAAACCAAGCTCTTAAACCTTAATCTTATATAACCCTAATTTCTAATCTAAATTGACCGCTTTAACATGAATTAACCATTATCAAACTGTGGAAACGAAAGTGGAGGGTTTGATAATTTTTAATCCATCATCTCAAATATCAATTCATAAAACGAAAGTGGAGCTTTGATATTCGAACAAGTGAATTTCGACAAAGATTGTAAAGGCGGCGAAATAGTCTTTACAACCTTTGAGACATATAGTTTCGAACTTCAAGGATTCTAAATTGTGATCAAGTCAGCGAAATAGGCTTGGTTGCAACTTAGGACCAAAATCTAATAGTAATCAAGTCAGCAAAATAGGCTTGGTTGCTAGAGGAACAAAAGAGAAAATGTTTTTAGAAGTTAGGTCTAACATAAGGTTATAAGTTTAATAGTTTGGTTTGTGAAGGACTTGTCAGTTAGATGAACCAATAATCCCAAGACTTTTATCTTTTCTTTTCTTTTATTTTCTTTCAATTAAAAATCCAAACTTTTAACCTTTGAAACTTTCATCTAATTATTATTAAAAGTTAATTGAATTCATAACTCTCTGTCGGAACGATACTCTTTTATTACTACACTGGTAGAACCGTGCACTTGCGGTTTTATCTTATCAATCACCAAGCACAAACTCACAAAGCACTACTCCTGCACAACGTCTACCCATCCATACAGTCAGGTAGGCGGTTAAAACCACTGGGGGTAAGTATTACATCATCATAATCCAAATAACAGTTAATGTAATACCCTCTTTGAATTATTTGATTGTTTTAATAGGTTTAGAATATATTTATATGATTATGTGATTTATTAAGTGGCTTATTTTAGTATTTATGTGATTTAAATTATTATGTGGTGTGTCGTTATTTTATTAAGTAGTGTTATTTTATTATTTAATATAATAAGTCTTGAAAATAGAAATAAGATTAAGATTGTGGGGTTGTTTTGAGAATTTAGATAGTTTAGTGGATTAAGTGGAAATAAGATAAAATAGAAGGGAAGAGATAAATAGGAGAAACTAGGTTTAGAATTATTTTTCACGTACAACCAGTTTTGGAGAAAAGGAAGAAAACAAGAGAAGAGGAGAACCAAGAGGGAGAGAGACCACCGATCATCAATACTAAGGTAAGGATGGGACTAACTTTCTCTAATTCTAAGTATTTTAAATTTGAAAACTGGATTTAACATGATGTAGGTGGTAATTTTGATGATTAGAGAAATTAGGTTTTGGTTTGGATATGATTGTTAAAGGGTAGGTAATTCAATGAATTAACATAAGAATTGATGTTCAGGCTGTAGAATAAACATAGGTTGAGTTTCCTATCAAATTTGGGATTTGGGTTGATGAAATTGGGGCTTTTTGAGTGAAAACTGGCATGTTCCCGTAGATTTGTCCGCCACAGTGAGTAAACTTACTCGCCTCGTGAGCTGCACTTTGACAGCATCCCATGTTTCGCGTTCTTGCGTCTTTTTCACATGTTTCTGTTTTGAATTGGCCTTTGGTGTAAACATGAAAGTTGTAGATAATTGTGTTAACTTTCCAGTGGATTTTGTTTGACTTGAAAATGATTTTTGGTGTTTGACATATGATGAAAATACTCCAAGGAGGTCTTAGTGAAATCTTATGAAGATTCAGCATAACCATTTCTAAGTTAATCCAAAACTTATGGGATAATTTCAAACCTAAAAACTAGAAGTATTATGAGTTCAATTAAGGTGTTTAAGAGTATTTAACCTATGTTGTGAGTTGGTCCTTGGGGTAGAAACGAGGTTGTTTATAATATTAATGTTCTTTAGAGAGTCTGAAATTAAGATGATTAATGTTGTTGTTTATGTGAAATAATTATATGTCTTATGTGGAAAATGTATGATGTTTAAGTTGTTGATGCTTTTCATTAATATTGTTATGTTGTGAATTGTTTGTGCTGTTTTTGTTGCTGTTGAATATTTATCAAGTTGCAGATGTTTGTTTAAGTTGTCTAAGTTGTAAGTTGTCGTTCCAAAGTATTGGAGTCTTACGTTGTTATTTTATAAGAGGTGGTGTACTCTTATGTTGTTGTTTTCTAAGAGGTGGTGTACTCTTACGTCGTTGTTTTATAAGAGGTGGTGTACTTTTACGTTGTTGTTTTATAAGAGGTGGTGTGCTCTTACGTTGTTGTTTTATAAGAGGTGGTGTACTCTTACGTTGTTGCCCTTCTTATCATTCTTACTATTGACAGTTATTTCAAAATTTTGCAGGATCCTATCAATTCATCAACCTTTAAACTTGAGATATCCTGAGCCTCTTCAATAGCAGTAATTTTCATGTCAAACCTCTTAGGTAGAGATCCGAGAATTTTTCTAACTGGTTTTTCATCAGAAATTTTCTCTCCAAGAGACTCAAAGGAATTTGCAATATCAAGAATATTTAAATGATAATCCTGAATACTTTCATCTTCCAACATTCTCAGGTTCTCAAATATTGTAGTAAGAAGTTGAAATTTAGCACTTTTTACCTTAGTAGTGCCTTCATGTGCAGTCTTGAGAATCTCATAAGCATCCTTAGCCACAGTGCATTGCTTGATCAATCTAAACACGTTCTTGTCAACACCATTGAACAGGTCATTCAAAGCGTTGGAGTTTCCAAGAGCCAATTCACCTTCTGAAGCAGTCTATTCTTTTTCTGGCTTCAACAGACCAGTCCTGTTACCATCATCATCAAGTGCCACATGATGTTCCCTGTAACGCCCACTTTGATTTATTTAAGGCTTAATACATCATATGGTCCCTTAACTTATTTTTGGTTTTCAGTTTGGTCCCCTAACTATAAAATGTCTCAATTTGGTCCCATAACTCTTCTCCCGTTACCTCTTTTGGTCCTCTCCGTTAGTTTTTAACATCAAATGTCTAAGGTGAGCCATATTTAAAGATGGTCCACCATATGCCCTACTAAAATTTTTAATCTTAACCATTTGATTTTTTCTTTAAAAGAGGGCTGTTGAATTTTGTAGGGTGTAACGCTCTAGTTGTTTATTTAATTAATTTGAATTATGTGGAGTATATATATTTTTATATATGATGTTTGGTGATCTATGCGGAGTATATATATATATATATATATATATATATATATATATATATATGTGATTTTTGGGTGTCTTATGTGGTGTATTATTTTATTATATAGTTTATTTAATAATAATTAGTATAAGTATGAAATAATAATTATTTTGGAGTTTGGGGAGTTATTTAATAGTTATTAAAGTTAATGGGGAGTTAAATGAAAATATAGGGAGTTAAGTAATGGGAAGTTAGGAAAAGAAAGATTAGAAGCAGTTGTACGTAAGAACTGACAAGTTGGGAGAAAAAGGGGAGAAGACCAAGTTAGAGCCAAGAGTGAATTTGCTGCACATTTCTTCTTCAATTTCTAAGGTAAGGGTGAGGTTTACTTCAATAGTGTAGATTTTAAAGTCTGATTTGAGTTTAACAGGTTTTTGGAGTGAAATTGAGGAATTGGGTTTTAATTGAATTTATGGTTTTTGGGGTAGATATTGCTATTCTGATGTTAGAATTTGGTTTTGGTTGCATAGAAACATTCAATTCTCATCTGTAAACTGATTTGGGGAGTGATTGGAAGGAAAATGGGATTTTTGGGAAAAACCAGTTTTCTGCCTGTACAGAAGTTCATCGCTCGCCTCGCGAGTAGCTGTGCTCGCCATGGCGAGTGAGCAACTTCATAGCTCGCCTCGCGAGCAGTCCAACTCGCCATGGCGAGTAGCCCAGATTAAAACTTGATTTTTGAATTGTTGTTATAAGATGTTTTGGGGATGGTTTAAGGTACCTAGATGATATTAATGATGAATGGTGGAATTTTTAGGCTAAAAAGATGAATAGGGAACTTAGAATTTGGATTTGAGTGAGAAAATGTCATTTTTCCCGAGTGCACCTGATTTTCACTCGCCTCGAGTTCGCCTTGAACTCGCCATGGCGAGCTAGTGTTTTTGTGAACTCGCCATGGCGAGCAGATGTGCTCGCGAGGCGAGCTGCACAGTTCCTGAATGTTGTTTTGCTAGCTTGAATAGTAGCGGTTGATGTTGTTGTTTTTGAGCATGGTTATATATAATTATGCATTATTTTGGTTGATTGAACTACTGGATTAATGATTACTGATGATGGTTGAAATGTATGCCAATTGTTGAATCATACATATTATTAAAGTGGAGTCATATTGAGTTGCATTGCATGGTCAGTTGTATGTAGATATACACAAGTAGGTCCATGGCATATGCATAAAACAGCGGTGAGGGCTTCGGTCCTGGAGTACTAGTTGCTCAACAGCGGTGAGGGCTTCGGTCCTGATGAATGCTTTAACCATTCAAAAGCGGTGAGGGCTTCGGTCCTGTTTGGTACCACATGCATATTGCATTTCATTAAGAAGTCTAAGATGGTGTCTTAGCAGTGGTCATGTCATTTGCATGAGTCTTGGTTGTTGAGTTCAGTTATTACCTGATGGATGATGTTGGTGTTGAATATGCATTTATATATATAATCATTGTGATCATGGTGTATTGTTGATGTTGTTGCTGCTTGTGACTTATACATGTATATGTTTACAAGATGATGTGTTGTTGATTAGGGTGTTAGATTCAATTGATGATTTTAATATCTATATTTATTGTTGTGAATCTCACCCCTTCTGCTTGAAAATGTTGCCCTTCCTATGGGTAACTTGCAGGTGATCCTCAGTAGTAGGTGGTGGCTCAAAGTCGTGTTTAGGGCTCTGATACGTGGGATGGGATTTATCATTTTTATTATTGTTGCTTTTCCTTTCCATGTATCAAATTTTGGAACTTATGGTGTGGAGCCTTTTGTTGTCTTCGAACTATGATGTTGAATTATGTTAAGGCCTTTAATGCCTTAGACTATTGTTGGATGTTCATGAGGTTATGGATTTTGAAAACTATTCCGCTGCTATGTTTTCATATATATTAAGTTGATTTGATAAAATAGTTTTATTTTCTATTTAAGAATTTTGAAATGACGTGTAGCATGCCCGTTGTGGAATTACTCTGATGTATATTTGCTATTTAATTGCTTTTTGGTAACGGTGTGTTACATAGGGTCTATTGTGTAACACCCCGTTTTCCCAATATAAAAATTTCAAAACATATAATCAGAGTAGACAACAATTAACGGGATATCACATTCTTAAATTCTTCAAAACATAGATAAATAATAATTTATCCTTCATCAACCAAATAGCAGCGGAAATAAATTCTAATCATCATAAAGTCTTGGCACGCAGGCCTCATTAAAACATCTCATAATAATTCAGTCTAATATCATAAATGAACACGTAAAAGAATGAAGCATGCAAATCATAAAAACCCCATCCCGTTACGTATCATAGCGACCTAGACGACACAGTGAGGCAAGGCCACTCACGACAGCAATCTGCACACTAAGCTCGATCACCTGCAAGTTACTCATACGAAGAGCAACGTTTTCAAGCAGAAGGGGTGAGATTTCATAACACAATAATATTAATCAATATAATTCGAAATCATAATTAACATCATAAACAGTCTTAATCATCATTGCATCTTTGATAACAATTAACATAACATCTTTAGACTCGACAAATGCGACAATGCAACTTAGACCTCTTATATGCATGTGGTACCAATCGTCATCAAAGTATTAATATACTTATAGCATCGTGGGGAGGAGAAAGCTCCAATCGTGGTGAGGACAAAGCTCAAATCGTGGTGAGGACAAAGCTCAATGTATGCTAATGCATGGACTCTATCAACAAAACATCTTAATCATCAAATATCTTATACATCCAATAATTTGGAGTTCATCATCAATTTAATTATCTTATTCAGACTCATGCAACTTAGTTAATTAACAATAGCAACATAACTCAGATCACATCAACAGCTTAATATCAATTCATCTTCAACAATTTCTTGATCATTCAATAATAATTCAAGTAATGCAATCAATCAATGAATCACATTATAATCACTTAGCATTTCATAATAGCTTCACAGTTCTCAGTTAATATCTTAAATAGGTCTCATTAGTACCTAAAGTTCCTTTCCTAATCAATCCAAGCAACTCAGGTCTCAAAATCCTCAAATGCACTCAGTTCTGGAAGTGCTCGCGAGGCGAGAGCATCTGCTCGCCATGGCGAGTACAAGCCAGATTCCCAACTAAGGTTGTTCCAGGTTCAATCTTGTTCTAAATCATCCTCTAATCATCCTCTAATCGCGATGGTGAGTAGGGTTGCTCGCCGTGGCAAGCTACGACATGTAACTCGCGAGGCGAGGGGTTTTGGCTTGCGTGGCGAGCGATGAACTTCATCCCTTGCGAGGCGAGGATCATCGTTCGCTAGGGCGAGCGATGAATGTTGGCTCGGGTAGAATGCAGTTTTCTACGAAAAATCATCTAATCACATGGTTCTAAGCCTAATTTCAATTCCAGAATTCATCCTAAACATATTCTAAGGTCAAGGGACAGTTTCTACATCAATCTAATCAATTTTCACCGTTTGATCATCAATTTTAGGGATTTGACATAGTTTTCGTTTCCTCCAATTCAATCCTAATTCTTGCTAATTAATCATCAGAACTATACTAACCAACATTACTGAATTATTAGTCTCACCCTTACCTTGTATGAAGAAATTGCAGCTTTTTATGGTGATTCTCCCTTCTCTTGGCTTTTTCCTCCTTTTTCCAAAGTTTGATCGTACGTGCAATTGTTTTCTAAAAACTAGGTTTTCTCTTTATATATCTCCACCTAAAATCTTATCTTATCTCACTTTCTCCCCGAAAACTCTCTAAAATCTGAAAACAGCCCTCAACTAAATATTATATTATATTTTCAAATCTTATTTTATTTAACAATAAAATAAGTCTCATAATCTCATCAAATCATCAAAACACATCAAAATCATCCAAATCTTCTAAATCAACAAAACTCACAGATATATTATATAAATATAATATAATCGTCTAAACTCGATTAAATAATTAACTAAACAAAAGTGGGCGTTACAACTCTCCCCAACTTAAAAGATTTTCGTCCTCGAAAATTTACCTCAAGTAAACAACTCAGGATAAGACTCCAGCATCTTACTCTCAAGCTCCCACGTCAAGCTTTCACCAGTCGCTCCAGCCCAAACGACTCTAACAAGGGGTATTTCCTTGCCTCTCAACGTCTTCACTTTATGATCATCAATCCTCACCGGTAAAGTCACTACCGTAAGTTTGTCTCTAACTTGCACATCATCACTCTGGATCACATGAGATGGATCCGGAACATACTTTCGAAGTTGCGACACATGGAAAACATCATGCAAATTCGAAAGATGCGGTGGTAATCCAACTCGATATGCCACCGTTCCAACTCTTTCCGATATTTGATACGGACCAATAAATCTCGGAGTCAACTTCTTTGACTTCAAGGCACGTCCAACACCAGTCACAGGAGTGACTCTAAAAAACACGTGGTCTCCTTCTTGAAACTCAAGATCTTTTCTACGCTTATCATGATAACTCTTTTGTCGACTCTGCGACGCTTTCATCTTCTCTTGAATCATCTTTACTTTCTCAGTAGTCTGCTGAACAATTTCGGGTCCTAAGACCACTCTTTCACCTGACTCAAACCAGCACAACGGAGTTCTGCATCTCCGACCATACAAAGCCTCAAAAGGTGCCATTCCAATACTAGAATGATAACTATTATTGTATGTGAACTCGATCAATGGAAGATGACTATCCCAAGTTCCTCCTTGCTAAAGAACACAAATTCTCAACAAATCCTCTAGCGACTGAATTGTCTTCTCCGACTGACCATCTGTCTGTGGATGATAAGCCGAACTCAATCTCAACTTCGAACCCAAAGCCTCTTGCAAACTTTTCCAAAATCTAGAAGTAAATCTTGGATCTCTATCTGATACAATGCTCGAAGGAACACCATGTAACCTCACAATCTCCTTGATATAAATCTCTGTCAACTGGGCAACAGGAAAACTAATATTAATCGGTAGAAAATGAGCCGACTTCGTTAATCTATCAACGATTACCGAAATTGCATCGTTCCCTCTAGGAGTATTCGGCAAACTCGTCACAAAATCCATGGATTTACTATCCCATTTCCATTTTGGCACATCTAAAGATACCATCATACCAGCAGGTTTCTAATGCTCAATCTTCAACTTCTGACAAACTAAACAGGAATACACAAACTGTGCCACATCACGTTTCAAACCAGACCACCAGAAAATCTTCTTTAAATCGTGATACATCTTCGTAGCTCCCAGATGAATACTCAAGCTACTCCTATGACTCTCTTCAAGAATCATTTTCTTCATCTCTGCATCGTCAGGAATGCAAAACCGACCTCGGAATCTCAACACACCATGGTCATCGACTTTAAAGTCACCGTCTTCAGTCTGATTACTAGCAACCAACAAGTCTACAAACTTGACATCAGCTTTCTGTGCCTCTTTAATACTCTTCAGAAATTCACTATCAATCATCAGCATTCCCAATTTCACACTCTGAGTTGACCATTCACAAACTAAACTCAAATCTCTAAACTGTTCAAGTAACTCAAAATCTCTAACCATCAAAGCGGACATATGCAATGTCTTCCTGCTCAAGGCATCTGCAACAACATTAGCTTTACCTGGATGATAATTCAAACCAACGTCATAATCTTTCAGCAATTCTAGCCATCTACACTACCTCATATTCAATTCCTTTTGATCGAACAAATACTTCAAGCTCTTGTGATCGCTAAACACCTCAAACCTCGAACCATACAAGTAATGTCTCCATATCTTCAATACAAAGACCACAGCCGCCAACTCTAAATCATGCGTCGGGTAATTCTTCTCATGAATTCTCAACTGTCTTGAAGCATAAGCTACCACTTTACCATCTTGCATAAGTACACCGCCTAAACCTAACTTGGACGCATCACAATACACCACAAAAAGCTCATCGGACTTCGGCAAAATCAAAACCGGAGCAGTCGTCAAACGTTTCTTCAATTCACTGAAACTGTTCTCACAATGAACATCCCACACAAAAGCTTTACCTTTACAAGTCAACTGTGTTAGCGGAAGTGCTAACTTGGAAAATCCTTCGATAAATCTTCGGTAGTATCCAGCTAAACCCAAGAAACTTCTAATCTCTGTAACTGACTTAGGAGTCTCCCATTGCGATACCACTTCAACTTTAGACGGATCCACTGCAATACCATCACCAGAAATAACATGGCCAAGAAAACTTACTTCTTTCAACCAGAATTCACACTTAGACAATTTAGCATAAAGTTTCTTCTCTTTCAACACTTGCAAGACAATCTTCAGATGCTCAGCATGTTCTTCTTCAGTCTTAGAGTAAATCAAAATGTCGTCAATAAACACAACTACGAACCGATCCAAAAATGCATGGAAGATGCGATTCATATACTCCATAAACACTCCAGGTGCATTGGTCACACCGAAAGGAATAACTTTATATTCATAGTGACCATAACGCATTCTGAAAGCTGTCTTCTGCATATCTTCATCTTTCACTTTAATCTGGTAATAACCTGACCTCAAATCAATCTTGCTGAAAACTTTTGCACCCACTAACTGATCCATCAAATCATCAATTCTCGGAAGTGGATACCTATTCTTGATAGTTACCTTGTTCAACTGACGATAGTCAATGCACAATCTCATGCTACCATCTTTCTTCTTTACTAGCAAAACTGGCGCTCCTCAAGGTGAAACACTTGGTCTAACAAATTTCTTCTTGAGCAAATCTTCTAATTGTTTCTTCAACTCAGCTAACTCGGAAGCAGACATACGATAAGGTGCCATCGACACCGGCTACGTTCCAGGAACAAGATCAATAGAAAATTCGACTTCCCTCTCTTGAAGCACATCAGGAATTTCATCTGGAAAAACTTCAGGAAAGTCGCATACCACTTGTAGCTTATCAATCACCGCTTGATTCTCAGTAGATAAAGAAGCCATTAAAGAATACATCAAAATACCATCGCATTCCATTTGCTTCAGCTGCTTAGTAGATAAGAACTCTGCACCACTTTCCTCTTCAGCGGAAGAGAAATACACTGACTTGCTAAAACAATTGATATGAACATGGTTGTACTCTAACCAATTCATACCCAGAATCACATCCATACCGCTCAAAGGTAGACAAACTAAATCCATCTCAAAATCACGACCAAACATAGATAAAGGACATCTCAAACATACGAGAGAAGTAGTCACCGAACCCTTAGCTGGAGTTTCGACAACCATCTCTCCATTCATATCAGACAAATCAACACCCAAAGTAGAAACACAATCGAAAGCAATAAAGCAATGTGTAGCACCAGTATCAATAATAGCAACTAAAGGAGTATTATTAATATAACAAGTACCTCTGATCAAACGATCCTCATTCACTAAATCTGGAAAAACTCGGATCTGTTGGTATCCGATCGCCCTCTTAATGTCAGGCCTCAAACCATTCTCGAACTTGATGCATTTCGAGAACTCAGCAATCTCAGCAGTGTAGTGTGGATAGAACTTTGCCAACTCCACGAACTTGGCAGCATACTTGGTCACAGACATATTTCCTTGCTTCAGCTCAAGGAACTTGATCTCCTTCTTCCCACGAACATCTTCTGGAAAGTATCTTCTCAGGAACTCTCTCCTGAACACAGCCCAAGTCACAACAGCTCCATCTTGCTGAAGGTTAGGTAGCAGGCTAACTCACCAGTCATCAGCTTCCTCAGCTAGCTGATGCGTACCGAATCTCACCTTCTGGACCTCAGTGCACTGCATCACACGGAAAATCCTCTCGATCTCCTTAAGCCACGTCTGGGCTCCATCAGGGTCATATCTTCCTTTGAAGGTTGGAGGATGATTCCTCATGAACGTCTCCAACATCTTGGTCTCAACATTCACACCAGCATTTGCGTTAGGTTGTTGTCCCATAACTTGGGCAACAACTTGTAGAGCAGCAGCTAACGCAGCATCATTCCTTCCAGCCATTCTGATATTCTACAACAAGTAGCAACAACAACATAAGTTAGTAATACAAATATTACTAAGACTCGACACGACTCTTCTAATTGGCCGGACGGACCGACCTGCTCTGATACCAATTGTAACACCCCGTTTTCCCAATATAAAAATTTCAAAACATATAATCAGAGTAAACAACAATTAACGGGATATCACATTCTTAAATTCTTCAAAACATAGATAAATAATAATTTATCCTTCATCAACCAAATAGCAGCGGAAATAAATTCTAATCATCATAAAGTCTTGGCACGCAGGCCTCATTAAAACATCTCATAATAATTCAGTCTAATATCATAAATGAACACGTAAAAGAATGAAGCATGCAAATCATAAAAACCCCATCCCGTTACGTATCATAGCGACCTAGACGACACAGTGAGGCAAGGCCACTCACGACAGCAATCTGCACACTAAGCTCGATCACCTGCAAGTTACTCATACGGAGAGCAACGTTTTCAAGCAGAAGGGGTGAGATTTCATAACACAATAATATTAATCAATATAATTCGAAATCATAATTAACATCATAAACAGTCTTAATAATCATTGCATCTTTGATAACAATTAACATAACATCTTTAGACTCGACAAATGCGACAATGCAACTTAGACCTCTTATATGCATGTGGTACCAATCGTCATCAAAGTATTAATATACTTATAGCATCGTGGGGAGGACAAAGCTCCAATCGTGGTGAGGACAAAGCTCAAATCGTGGTGAGGACAAAGCTCAATGTATGCTAATGCATGGATTCTATCAACAAAACATCTTAATCATCAAATCTCTTATACATCCAATAATTTGGAGTTCATCATCAATTTCATTATCTTATTCAGACTCATGCAACTTAGTTAATTAACAATAGCAGCATAACTCAGATCACATCAACAGCTTAATATCAATTCATCTTCAACAATTTCTTGATCATTCAATAATAATTCAAGTAATTCAATCAATCAATAAATCACATTATAATCACTTAGCATTTCATAATAGCTTCACAGTTCTCAGTTAATATCTTAAATAGGTCTCATTAGTACATAAAGTTCCTTTCCTAATCAATCCAAGCAACTCAGGTCTCAAAATCCTCAAATGCACTCAGTTCTGGAAGTGCTCGCGAGGCGAGAGCATCTGCTCGCCATGGCGAGTACAAGCCAGATTCCCAACTAAGGTTGTTCCAGGTTCAATCTTGTTCTAAATCATCCTCTAATCTTTAGTAGACACCTAAAGGTACTCAAAGGCATCTAAGGTTCAACTCAAAAGTCAAAAACACAAAATTCGACATGCTCTCTGGTCATGCTCGCTATGGCGAGTAGGGTTGCTCGCTGTGGCGAGCTACGACATGTAACTCGCGAGGCGAGGGGTTTTGGCTCGCATGGAGAGCGATGAACTTCATCACTCGCGAGGCGAGGATCATCGTTCGCTAGGGCGAGCGATGAATGTTGGCTCGGGTAGAATGCAGTTTTCTACGAAAAATCATCTAATCACATGGTTCTAAGCCTAATTTCAATTCCAGAATTCATCCTAAACATATTCTAAGGTCAAGGGACAGTTTCTACATCAATCTAATCAATTTTCACCGTTTGATCATCAATTTTAGGGATTTGACCTAGTTTTCGTTTCCTCCAATTCAATCCTAATTCTTGCTAATTAATCATCAGAACTATAGTAACCAACATTACTAAATTATTAGTCTCACCCTTACCTTGTATGAAGAAATCGCAGCTTTCTATGGTGATTCTCCCTTCTCTTGGCTTTTTCCTTCTTTTTCCAAAGTTTGATCGTACGTGCAATTGTTTTCTAAAAACTAGGTTTTCTCTTTATATATCTCCACCTAAAATCTTATCTTATCTCACTTTCTCCCCCAAAACTCTCTAAAATCTCAAAACAGCCCTCAACTAAATATTTTATTTTATTTTCAAATCTTATTTTATTTAACAATAAAATAAGTCTCATAATCTCATCAAATCATCAAAACACATCAAAATCATCTAAATCAACAAAACTCACACATATATTATATAAATATAATATAATCGTCTAAACTCGATTAAATAATTAACTAAACGAAAGTGGGCGTTACATATTGTACTTTACTGTCAACCACTAACATCTAATAAAATCCATTCATCTTCTTCCCTCATCTCTTCCTTCATTTCTTAATGATCTTTAACAACAACTTCATCAATAAAATCCAGAAAATTCCAAAAAAATAAAAATAAATAAACATATTCTTTAATCACTATACAATCATAATTGTCATCTTCATCTATCATTATCAACTCCCTTCTTCCTAAATATTATTCTTCATCTTCATACAAAAAAAAAATCCAAAATTAAAAACTGAAATTATGTTTTTAAAAACTCAATCTTCATCTTCTTGTCTCTCAAAGACCAATAAATTCATCAAAATTAGCCCGACAACATATAAATTTTTATGAATCTGAGTTTGCATCACTTTCTTTTGCAACCTCATCCATTAATAAACCCAACTACTCAAGAAGAGAAGGGACACAAGAAGCCCCTGTTATAACAACAAAGGCTCCCAACAGGAGGAACAACACGCTGCCAAACTAACAACAGAGCCTATGGCAGTTGTGAACTTTCCCAAAAGCTTCAAAACAAAACCCCACATAAACAACAACACGCTAGAGAATACAACACAAGGCAGCCGCAAACCAAAGGATAAAAACCAGCACCAAAATCACCCATCGGAATTATCGGATTAAGAATTCAAAAAAAACAAAAAATCAGTTTCAATTTTTTTCAAGAAGTGATGAGTCAAGATTTGAATTGAAAGGTTTGAACTTTGAACATGTTGATGAGTTTTAAGAGGGATTGTGGTGGTGGTGGTATGCATGAGTCAAGATTAGTGTGGTGGTTTGTGTGGCTATGAGACCCATAATGAAATTGAAAATCATGTTCTGGAATTTTCTTTTTCAATCCGTTCTTGAGTTTTTGTTAATTAATTATGAGATAGAGGGGGATAGTGGAGAGATGAATTGATGTTGAATCTTTGTTTCATTTTTTGGTTAAATGTTGATTTTTTTTTTCTTCTGGATTTTTCTTGTATATTGTATGAATTTTGTACCAATATGAAGAAGTGGTGGAAGGAAGAAGATGGAGAAAGGGAAAAAATTTGGTGTTGGTGGTTCATTGTTGTATACAATAGACATGCAATTGAATGGTTAAAATCACATAAAAAATATTAGACATTAAAAAACTAACGGAGATGACCAAAATAGGTAACGGAGGAAGACATAAGGGACCAAATTGAAACACTTTATAATTAGGGGACCAAACTGAAAACCAAAAATAAATTAAGGGACCAAACGATGTATTAAGCCTTATTTAATCATTTTGTTGAAATTAGAGTCTATTAAGATGATTTATATGATTTATGTGATTTAAATAATTATGTGATGTGTTGTGGATTTATTAAGTGGCTTATTTTATTATTTAATTGAATAAGATTTGAAAATAAAATAAATATTGAGATGAGGGGTTGTTTTGAGAATTTAGAGAGTTTTGTGGGAAAAAGAGGAAATAAGATAAAATAGATGGGAAGAGATAAATAGGAGAAAAATAGGTTAGAAAGTTTTCACGTACGTTCACTTTTGGGGAAAAGGGAGAAAAGTCAAGAGAAGGGAGGAACCTAGAGAAAGCTGCAGATTTTGAATTATAAGGTAAGGGTGAGACTAACATTCAATTTTCTTAAGTCGATAATTCTGATGATTAGATTTAGCAAGTTGTAGGATTAGTTTTTGAAAGTTGGAGAATTAGGGTTAAGAGTGATAATTGAGGATTAGATGATAGAAACTTGTAGAATTGATGTAGAAAGTGTGTACATACCTTAGATAATCCATAGGGTGATGTTTAGAATCAGTTTTAAGCTTTGAACCATGTGATTAGGTGGATTTTTGTAAAAATCTGCATTCTGCCCGAGCCTGAATTCATCGCTCACCACGCGAGCAACTTTCCTTCGCCTCACGAGTTGCACCTTGCAGCTCGCCATAGCTAGCAGATCACTCGCCATCGCGAGTTGATCAGTGATGTCAACCTGATTTTGAGAATTAACACCTTTAGTTGAGCTTTAGATGTTTTTGAGTGCTGGAAAATGTATAATAATTATTAGGCAAGTTTTTAGTTTGAAAATTGAACCTGGGAGAGTTAAAAATGAGATTTTTGGGTGAAAAATGTCAAGCTCGCGAGAGCACCCAGTTTCTGTTCGCCAAGGCGAGTAGCCTTTTTTTTTTATGAACTCGCCATAGTGAGTAGAGTGGCTCGCCTCGCGAGCTGCACAACGTCAGACAACCTTGTTTAGGGTTTTGCGATCTTTATCGCACGAGTTGTTAAGAGATAAACCTTGGGGCAGGAGTGAAGTTATTTATAATATTACTTATGATCTGTGAATCTGTTATAAATTATTTAATGTTGTTAGTAATGTGATATAATTGTATATGCATTATGTGAATTATATAAGATGTTCAAGTTGTTGTTGATTGTCCTTGATATTGTTATATCTTGAAGTGATATTTTGCTGCCTATGTTATATCTCAAAGTATTGGAGTCCTAAGTTGATGATGTTGTCTAAGTTGTATATGTTGATTGAGTCCATGCATACTCATTAAAGTTGGGGGCTTGATGCCCTGGAGCCTTTGCTCAACACGTTGGGGGCTTGACGCCCTGGAGCCTTTGCTCAATTAAGTTGAGGGCTTGATGCCCTGGGAGTATATTAATTCTCAAATACGTTGGGGGCTTGATGCCCTGGATTGGAACCACATGCATGAATAAGATGATAAGTTGCATAGTCAAGTCGAAGTTGCACTGTCGAGTCAAGTTGTCAAGTTGTTATGTTTTATTGAAGTGTTTAATGAAGAATTATTATTATAATATGATGATGATGTTTATGTTGTTAAATCTAATTGTTGAATTATATGCTTAATATTATTGTTTGTGAAATCTCACCCCTTCTGCTTGGAAATGTTGCCCTTCGTATTGGTAATTTGCAGGTGATCGAGAATAAGTTGCTGTTAGATTGCTGTCGTGAGTGGGCTATCTCTCACGTGTGTCCTTAGGTGCTCTGATACGTAACGGGATGGGATATTTGTTGCTATTTTCTATTCCTTACATATTACTTATAAATTTTCATGAATAAGAATGTTGATTAGATTTTATGAGATGTTATGATGAAGCCTTCGTGCCAAAGACTATTTTAAATGTTGAATAAATTCCGCTGCGAAGTTTTGAATTTTATGTTGATTGATTTTTGAAGGAAAATTAGTTAATTATTTTGTTTATGATTATTAAGAAACGAAGTGTGACATTCCGTTTGTGATGAATACTCTGATTTTTATATGAAATTTTTATGTTGGGAAAACGGGGTGTTATGTTCCCAACCTTTCAGAACTGCTTTCCATGTTCTGTTGTCAATTGACTTAAGGAAAGCACTCATACGAGATTTCCAATAGTCATAGTTAGAACCATCCAACAGAGGGGTCTGTTCACAAATCCACCTTCCTTGTTCATAGCGCTATAATGAAACTTACCTAGAGCTCACCCTAAAACAGGCAGGGTGCCTGCTCTGATGCCAATTGAAATTCTTGGAAATGTTGATAGCACTTAGGTTGTCATAGTATAAGGTTAGAACATTTTGTTCAACATTATACTCCTTCAACATCTGCTTCATCCAAACAAGTTGAGAACAACAACTCCTAGCTGCTATGTATTCAGCTTCAGTAGTAGATAGAGACACACAGTTCTGTTCCATACTAAACCAGGAAATTAGATTACTTCCAAGAAAGAAACATCATTCAGAGGTACTTTTTCTGTCATAAGCACTTCCTGCCCCATCAGCATCACAATAAACCATCAGCTTAGAATCTTCATTGTATGAGTATAAGACCCTATAATCACTTGTACTATTGATATATTTCACTATCCTCTTCACTTGAGTAAGATCACTCATCTTAGGTTCAGCTTGATACCTTGCACATACACCTATAACAAAAGTAATGTCTCGTCTGCTTGCAGTAAGTGTAACACCCCGTTTTCCCAACATAAAAATTTCATTTCAAATATCAGAGTAAAACATCATGAAACGGGATATCACACTTCTTAAAATCGTATATGAGATAATTAACAAATTATCTTTCAACATAGTTATATCAAAACTCGCAGCGGATAAATTCAGTTCAATAACTAAATCATAATTCAAAAAGTCAATACGTAAAGGAATAGAAGCATGCAATCAAAGACCCCATCCCGTTACGTATCAGAGCAACCTAAGACTCAGTGAGGAAAGGCCACTCACGACAGCACAAACAACAACCTACTTTGGATCACCTGCAAGTTACTCATACGAAGAGAAACATTTCGAAGCAGAAGGGTTGAGATTTCACAAAACAATAATATTATGCATATAATTCAACAATTATATTTAACAACATAAAACATCACATTATTCATCATTGATAATAATATATCATTCAACACTTCATTCATAATAATCACAACTTACCATTTTCGGCTCAACAAATGTAACTATGCAACTTAGACCTCTTATATGCATGTGGTACTAATACATGGCATCAAGCCCCCATCGCTATTTGAGTATTAATATACTTTCAGGGCTTTAAGCCCCCATTGTTAATTTGAGCTAAACCTCCAACATGGTGAGTACAAAGCTCCAGGGCATCAAGCCCCCAACAATGAAATGCTGATGCATGGACTCGACCTCTTAAACATCTTAATTCGACAACCTCTTATATTAGTCCAATAGTTTGGAACATCATCATCTTCATCAACTTAGACCGACTCATGCAGCTTAGTTAAATAACAACAACAACATAGGCAGTATACAAAAACAACATGACATAATAATATCAATTGCAATTCAACAACATCTTATATATTCAAATGTTCTTAGTCCTCTTTAGATGCAGAGGGTCGTATACGGTTTGAAAGAAGTTTTGGAAAGCTTGAATTTCTCGAATATGCGTACCTTTGTTTTTCTTCGATTTCTTCTGCACAGCATGAAAAGCAAGAATCAGTTCAGGAAGCAGAGTATCAGGATCTATACGATCGGGTTGACGCTTGAAGTAGCGTTGCCACCATTGATAGAATGTTTCTGTGCATGCAAAAGATGAAACAAAGAGCTTCGGCTCGAAAATAAGTTTTTGTTTTTGAGATCGACACAAGATAGATCTCCATACATGTTCTATCAGAGGTTGCCTCAGGTCATCTACGCACTTGTACAATAAGTTTGGCCTGATTTGAACCAAGCCAAACTGCCTGGCTACATGGTTGGGTTGATAGCCATATACTCCATATGGGCTCCCAGCAGTGACTCTACTAGATAGAAAGGTGGGGGTTAGATAAGCTTCCCATATGGCATTAACATCAACTTCATCTTCGATGGAATCAGCTGGAAACTTTGTTGTAAACCAAGTAGGCCCACGAGTCCTAGTGGTAAAAGGAGCCATCGAAGGGGGTGAAAGAGGTACAACTCAGGAAAGCATTATAAGCGATGGCAAACAAATCTGGGGAGCTCCTGTTGCCATACTGAATCATGGCCAAACCTAATCCTTCGATCGGTCTATCCTCATAAGCTTTCGAAAGAGTTGGGGGCAGATGTACTGCTAACTTTGTTCTGAAATTGGCTAAGAGCCATAATTGGAATAACCAAATGGGGCCAGGTATGATAAGGCTGCTACCAGGTTGGAAATCCTTAATGCTAGATACCTCTTGATTCAGATTCTCATATAGAGACCCCAAAATAAGCTTACTCAAGCAAATATCTCTTCCTTCATGCAATTGTATAGCTAAGGTTGTGAACTTCTTGGGAATCTGAATTGATCTCGAGCAAAAAATGTACATTGACAGCCAATAAGTCAAAAAAGCAATATGCTCTTGATCGGATACTCCAGTACTAGAGGTATCATGATGGTCAATTATGAAATTGTCATAGGCAGGCCTAGTGAAATCGAAGGTCAGCTCTGATGAATGTGTATCAGGGTCAAAAATTTGGCCAATAGGTTTTAAACCAATAAGGCCAGCAACATCTAACAAAGTGGGTGTGAGCATCCCTCATTTTAAATGAAGACTATTGGTCGAAGGGTTCCAGAAATGTAGGGCAGCAATGATCATTTCAGTATGATATTTGGGTCCTTGTCTAGAAAGCTGGATAAGATCAAAAATCCTCATTTCCCTCCAAAAGGAACCTTTAACTCTTTCTACTTTGTCCAACCAACCAAGATATTTCTCATTATTATCTATTTTAGGCTCAGTCCTAAACTTGGATTTCAAAAAACTCAGGTCATAAGGACCTTTTGAGAAAATGAGAGGTAATTGTCCCTCATTACAAGGGAAAACAGCGTTGAGTTTTTCTAAGTATTAGGGATCATCTCGCAAGGGCCCTAGTTATGCATACTATGAGTTGGGGCATGAGATGATTACCTGGGATTTCTAGATTTTATCTTCAGCAATCGCGTGGAACGGTTGTTTTTTAATGGTTCCCAATGATAAAACATGGCCCACTAAGCCATGGTGACGACAGTTTGAAAGTATCTCTTAAAAAGCCCTTTTTAAGAGAGTGACGTCACTCAAATTTTTCATATCTCATCGGAAAATTGTTTTGATTCAGAAACGCCAAATTCTCCTGATCGAAGAACGAGTTCGAACATAACGTTTCTGGGGGGCAATTTGTTAGCCAATATTTGTGAAAAGGGTATCATTTAATACGTATAGTCAAAGAGTTTGACCTAAGGAGTTGGACTTGACCTTACGAAATTCTATCGAAGATACGTTCGTGGCGAGAATCGAAGATGCTAGTTCCGGCTCGATGGGCGGAAAGGTTATCGAAAAGTAGTTTTCTTTGTGGATAAGGTCAAAATATAGTAACGGCTATATTCGATATTCAAATCGAATGGCTATGGCTAGGTAGTTATTATCCTATTTGTATAAATAGTAGTTTTTCTTAGGAAAAACGGGTCACAATTCAATCATACTAAAAACTTACACTCAATACTGTCCGTATGGAAGCGACAAACGAGTCACAAGTTGCAAAGTATGAACATGTGCACCAATTTTCATTAAGTCAATGAAATTTCAATACATTTCTTTAAACATCTTTGCAATTTACTTAATCATTTTAAGTATTTTCTTTACTGTCATTCGCACCAAACTTCGATTGAATTCAACTCGGTTGGATTCGATTATCTTTATTTTATTCTTGTTTCTATCAAAGTTCTTTAAGAACAAGTGTTACGTCTGAAAGGGATAATAAAAGCACAATATGCTCTTAAGATTTACTGGTTGGTCTTGCAAATAAACATTTTTGAAACCAGCGATTGTTTACCAAATTTCAGTGTAAACAAATTGGCACGCCCGGTGGGACCTTTTGTGCTATTACTATTAAATTTTAGAATTCTAAAACTTTTGGTCTGCGTTGTGCATGCGTTTGAGGAATAATAAATTACTTCCTGAAATGACGCGTCCTCCTCCCGTTCTAGGCGCAGCGGCATCAAACGCCGCTTCCGCATCAGGAACAGCGACCAATCCACCAGTACCGCCAGGGTCTACGCAACCTAGCCCGACTAGTAGTACGGCTCAACTAATAGAGCCTGTATACACCCTAGCGGATGATAATGTGACTTCACAAACGTCACAGGCCAGCACGTCGAATATGATGGCCAACACTGCTTCTCGAGCCATTCCAGCGGTTACGATGGCCGCGCAAACTACGCAGGCTACGGGAAGTACGTTTTCTCAAAGGTTTCTCAATCTTGGCAACGGTGGAAGAGGATCCTATGGTATACCAACCTCTTCGACACAAAATTCACAGACAAGTCCTTTGGTATTTTCTGAGAATTTAAACATGTCCATACCACCATTGTTCAACCAAAGGGGAAATATCTCATTTGGGAGACCCCAACAAATGTTTACTCCATTTGGTTCGCCTCAATAATCGTTGACCAACGCCTCTTTAAGTGCGTTAAGGCAAACTATGGAAGAAACTAACCACAACATGGTTAATATGGTTACTCAACAAGTAACAATAGTTATCAATCCTTTGATTCGAGAAACCAATAGCAGTTATCAAGCCCTGTCACACCAGATGGGGCGAATAGCCGATTTTCTGGGCGCACCCCTAGTGCGAATCGTGCCAACGATTCAAAACAATAATGTCAGGCAAAGAGAGGCACCTGTCGAAGAACAGATAAATCAAGTGCCTGAAAATCAAGCACAAGAGGTGCAACCTGAAATACCAGAGGAACCTGTTAGGGTTCCTGTAATGGTGAATAGACACCAGAATGTAGACCAAGTGCTCATGCAGGCCCGTCGAAACAATTACGAGGGCCAGAATAATATAGCTAACATAGTCGAGGCATTGTTAGCCCAAATATGGTTTTAATACTGGATTACACCGTCCAAATTTCGTTTCGGCCTTATCCGAATTTGTGTTAGAAACAGAAATGCCTAGAAACCACAAAATCCCCAAATTCACTAAATTCGCCGGGGAAACAAATGAGTCAACAGTCGAACATATTGCTCGATATATTATGAAAGCTGGAGATTTGGCGAATAATGAGAATTTGAAAATGAAATACTTCCCAAGTTCTTTAACAAAGAACGCATTTACATGTTTCACAACATTGCCTCCTCACTCCATTGGAGAAGGCATTCCATGAACAATTTTACATGGGCCAATCTAAGATTAGTTTGAAGGAACTGGCTAGTGTTCGACGAAAGACACATGAGTCAATAGATGATTATCTGAACAGATTTCAACTCCTTAAAGCCAGATGTTTCACATCTGTGCCAGAGCATGTGTTGGTCGAAATGGTCGCTGGTGGCCTAGACTATTCTGTTCGCAAAAAGTTAGATGCACAATATCTTAGGGATATGGCACAATTAGCAGATAGGTCCTCCAAGTTGAAAGACTTAAGGCTGAAAAGGCCAGAACAAATAGGTTCCCTAAGAAAGAAAAAGTTGCTTATATCGATACTGGAGATAGTGAGCCAGAATTCGATTAGGGATCTGATTCTGTTGATGATAACGAAATAAATCTCGTAGAATTAAAAGATGGGCCGCCTTATACTTGTAAGTTACTAAGGCCATCAAATGGAAAAAATATAGAAGAACCTAAGAATGATAAATATCCCGTTGCACTCGTTTCAGGGATTCTGTGCAGAAGGCTCTCGATGAAGGAAGGCTGAAATTTGGAGAAAAGTCTAAAACGTCTACAAAATCTGATGTCGAATCTTCAAAGAAAGCCAACTCCATGTATGCTGAAGTGATTGGCATAAATATGGTGGATGTTGCAGAGTCAAGCGATAGCAAGCTACCATTGGAAAAGGTACTACTTAATGATGTTGAAATGGTTACTGAAGACCATGTTCCAAATAACAATATGGTCACTGAAGACCAATTCAATGAGAATGTGAAGGGGGCATATCCTAAGGATGAAGAAGATCTAGTTGATTTTCTCAATCGATGCAAAATCTCCAACACCAATGCTATGCTCTGTCCTAGATGCAGCGCAGTCTTCGATAAAGAAGCCGCAAAAGCAATTGAGGGTTTCCAACCACAGACAACGCAAAGGCAGATGGAAAGACAATCGCTCTAAATTTAGTTTTGACAAAAGGGGTGTCCCGTACAAGAATCATTCCGCTCGAGATTCTCGAGGGAAGAATTGGAGGAGAACTTTCAGCCCATCCGCAAGGTCCCCCACTGACAGTTGGGTTTTTTCAGGAGGCAAACAATCTGGATATTCTGCTCTCCCAACAGAATGGGTGAAGAGAAAGCTCCCTGTTCCTCGACAGGAGGCGCCATAAATGCCTAGTAGATACGCCTACAATAACAACTATAAAGGTAAGCAGCCTATGACAAGAACTCAATGGCGTAGATACCAGCGCCAGAAAAAAGCAACTGTTTTACAAGACATCACCAATGTTGACAAAGGGAAAGGGAAGCAAAAAGTTGTTTTCACCTCCCTTATCAATCTTGAAGAAAGACCATCCCAAAGAGGATGAAGAAATGACTTCGAATTTCATTGGATCTGACCCCAGTCTCGACATAGTGTGCAATGTGGTGTCAGTTTTGCCTGTGGAATACGATGTTCAGTCGAAAGTTAATGAAGTTGAAAGTGACTTCACCGACGAAATGGCGACACATAAGCCATTATGCTATTATGTCATGAACAATGGCTGTGTTGAAGAACAACATGCTGTTTTTGAATAACCAGATGATTCGATGAAATTGCATCTTAAGCCTTTGTTTATTCAAGCCAAGATAAATGGCGTGGGAGTGAATAAGGTATTAGTTGATGGTGGAGCCACTGTCAACCTGCTCCCTCAGTCATTTTTAGGGAATATCGGACTATGTGATTCTGATTTAAAACCTCACAATGTCATTCTCACTAACTATGAGGGTACATCAGGGAATTCCCTTGGTGCTATCGAATTGGAGTTAGTGGTGGGCAGCGTAAGCAGAATGACAATGTTTATGGTAGTCCTATCAAAGGCAAATTTCAACGTGCTATTAGGCAGAGAATGGATACATGGTGTGGGCGCAGTCCTTCCACTATGCACCAAAGGATTGCCATATGGAAAAATGATGGATTTGTCGAAAATGTTGAGGCTAACCATAGTTATTTCTTGGCTGAAGTAAATACTATCACCAAGAAGAATTTCGATAAGCAACTAGCGCATATAACTCCAGTCATGTCTCCAGGGGCTGGGTTTGTGTGGGAAAGAGAATTTAGGGAGCATGATTATGTGATGGTCAATCAACAGGAAATTCCTTCAGAAAATGAAGATGTGCTCAAGACAAGAGCTTTTGCATGCAAGAAGGTTGCTGATAGCCTTACACCAGGTTTTCCTAAGTATGCTGCCCCGCCAACTGGGTGGGATACCAAATAATAGACCATGACTGAGCCCAATATTTGGGAGAAAATTACGGCCTACTTGGCCGAAAATAAGTTTAAAGCGGCCAAAGAGGCCGAAAACTTGCAACAAGAGGTGATCGAGAAGCTGACAGAAGAATCTGCAGATGATATCATCGAAGACCAAAGGTTGGATTGCATCTATGATGATGAACCGTTGGGTTTCGAAGAAGATCCCATGGGATCCACTACTAAAATGAAAGCCCAAGGTCCCCTCGAAGAAATAGATTTGGGAAATGGTACTGTTAAAAAACCTACTTATATAAGTGCAAAGATTCCCAAAGAATTTAAAGATCAAATTGCAGAGCTATTGAAAGAATACAAAGATTGCTTTGCATGAGATTACAATGAGATGCCTGGACTAAGCAGGAAAGTGGTGGAATTGAAGTTACCAGTTCGACCAGACAAAAAGCCAGTGAAATAAATTCCTCGTAGGTTTGCTCCGCAAATCTTACCAAAGATTAAAGAAGAAATCGAAAGACTCCTGAAATGCGGCTTCATCAGGCCTGCAAGGTATGTAGATTGGCTAGCAAATGTAGTTCCTGTTAAAAAGAAAAATGGAACCATAAGGGTATGTATAGATTTTAGAGATTTGAATCTCGCTACCCCTAAAGATGAATACCCAATGCTTGTCGCAGAAATGCTGGTAGATTCAGCGGCGGGTTTCGATTACTTGAGTATGCTAGATGGATATTCAGGTTATAATCAAATCTTCATTGCTGAAGAAGATATCGCTAAGACCGCATTTCGATGCCCGGGGGCATTAGGGTGCTATGAATGGTTAGTAATGCCATTTGGTCTAAAAAATGTTGGTGCTACGTACCAGAGAGCGATGAATTTAATGTTTCATGATTTCATAGAAGATTTTATGAAAATTTATATTGATGATTGTCATACCCCAAATTTGGACCGTTTAAAATCTTTTTTGTCCATATTTTAAAATAGTCAACATTCTCTTTTATTCGTTTTTTTTACCATGTAAAACTCGTGTTTTTCGTCTTTAATCATTTAAAAAACTTTTATCTTGCATTTAAGTCTCCGCTTGCATTTTTACAACAATTAAAATCACTCCATCTGCATTTTTATAACGCATTTTATAGTCTTTTTAGTCATAACAGTCAAGTCATTTTAAAACGCATTTTATAGTGTTTTTAGTCATAACAGTCAAAGGTCTAATCGTATTTTTAAAAAATCGCGTCTTTTTAATCATTTCAAACAAAATTTCGACAGGGAGGTTACTTTGGAGTACCTCATTTTGGTTTCCAAAAGAGACAATTTATAATTTTATTAATTCATTTTCTCCATCTTTATTATTATCTTTATTTTTTATTCTCATAATTTAATTTCCTCTTTTATTTTTTTTCATCATTTAATTTTAACTTCCTTCTTTTCTTTGAATGTCATGTTTATCATTTTCATTACAAGTATTTCCATTTTAACTTTTTTTATTGATTTTTTTTTTTTAAGTCTTTAGTTTCAGTCATGTCCAGGTGTCCAAAACTTATTGGTCCTTTAGTCCAAAACCCTAGTTTTTAGCAGTATAAATAGCTGCAATTACTGCTATAGGAAAAGGGAGAAAAAAGAGTCAGAAAAACGCGTCAGAGTCAGAAAACGGGTCAGATTGGT
Organism: Medicago truncatula; assembly: GCF_003473485.1. Taxonomy (NCBI): domain Eukaryota; kingdom Viridiplantae; phylum Streptophyta; class Magnoliopsida; order Fabales; family Fabaceae; genus Medicago; species Medicago truncatula. Next base: position 17,568,928 of record NC_053045.1, read on the forward strand.
CCCTATCACATACAAACACCTTTTTCCTTTCTCTCTCATCTAGTTACAGATCAAAATACCACAAAATGATGAACATCACATAAACGTCATGAACATTCAAGTATAATTTCCAGAATTATCAACCACCACTCAATTTCCTTTCTCGAATTCACTCACAAACATTACAATACAGATCCAAATTCTCGTTTTCATTGTATACCAACACATAATCAAGTTCCACTAACACAACAACAACAAGATTCAACACAGAATTCCAGATCGGAACCTTTAAGCACCAAACGAAATCAAAGAGGTGAAGAAGAAGAAACGGAACCGTGACGGTGCAAGGAACAGAGCCGGATTCACGAGCCAAGCAGCAAGGAGTTTTCCGTCAACAAGTTATTTTTCTCCGATCTAAACACTGAGGTAACGCTTTCTTACTTTCTCTTTTCCTCGATCTCTTCCGTTTTGTATTCGTATTTGGTGATGAAGTAATGTTTATAAAGAGTTTTTGTTGATGAAGTTTTTTCTAGATCTAGGGTTTATGTGAACTGTTTTCAAAAATTTGAGTGTAGATTCGAATAAAGAAGAAGGAGAAGAACTAGATCCACAAAAAAAATTTTAAAAAAGTATAGTTTGAGTTTTCCGACGCGGTGGCTGGCTTCGTCGCCGGAAACCGGCCGGCCGCCGCGTCGGAGTTCTTTCCTCCTTCTTCCCCGGTCTGTTTCGAAAGAAAGAGAAGAGAGCTTCTCTCTCTAAGTGTGACTTAGAGAGAGAAGGATTTTGTTTTGTGTGTGTTTTTTTGTTAAAACCGCTTTATATAACCTCATCATTTTATTTTGTGTGGGAATACTGCGTGCCTGCTGTTGAACCAGTATATCCTTCCCTTTTTCTGTTTCTTTTTAAATCGTTGGATCTTAGATCCTATGGCTGTGATGAGATCTTGAGATTCAAATCTGGACCTCTGGATTCATCCAACGGTCCACATTAAATCCTGCTGAGCCAATTTTTTTTTATTTCTTATTTTTAATTGTCTTTATTTTTAAATACTGTCTTTACACTTTTTTGACATTTTTGTGTTTAGAAAAATTCCAAAATATTGTTCTCATCATTTTAATTTTCTCTAATTTTAAAAATCCATCTTATTTGTTTTCTTTTAAATTTTTTTTGTTTATTTCTTATATGATGATCTTAATTGTTGCTTGTCTTAATTCCTTGCTTTTTATTTCTTATGTCTCATTTACCATGATTTTTGTTATGCTTACTAACGATTTAATTTTTTGTCTTGAATCATAGCATGCACATTTAATTTTCTCATCATTTTATTTTAACATTGACTTAGTATGTATAAATAGGGAATTGATGTAATTTTATTTCTTGCATTGGCATAAAGGCCTTAGGGTTATATTTAGGAATTGATGTAATAATGTAGGTAACACAAGCACCGACACTACCACAATTTATTTACCGCTTTCCGCCCGTTTTTTTTACGACGTTACGTTATTTTAGAAAAATCTTTTTCTCAAAAAAAAATCAAATATGCAAAACTTCAAAATCATTTTCTTAATAACATTTTTCCTTTATTTTCTTAATCAAACTCTCAATCAATTTTAATTCAACTTCAATCATTTTCAAAATTTAAAATCAATCAACCTCACTCATTTCTTTTATCTCATGCCTTGAGGCCTCTTTCTCTTCTTAAAACCATTTTCAAAAATCTTAAAATCAACCTAACCCACCAAAGAAATTTTTTAGTGGAACTACGTCGGTTTTGATCCTTTTCCCAAAAGGGTACGTAGGCAGAGGACTTGTCCTTCCAAATCAAATAAAAATAACCAAAAACATACTCCTTCTCCCTCCATTCTTTCACTTATATTTTTAGGTAATAATTTTTCAAGTAAGCCAAATGAATTTAGCACAAGATAATCTAAGTAAGCGGTTCCTTCGGAGTACCGAAGTCGTTTAGGGTGCTTAACACCTTCCCTATTCGAAACCAACCCCCGAATCCAAAGTCTCGATAAGGGTTTTTACTCATTTTTTCCCTTCCCACGAATAAAAATTGAGAGTTCAAAGATTGACGATTCAAATCAATCAATGGTTTGATATCCGAAAATCAGAGAGCACAGAATGGCGACTTCACTGGGGACATTAGATCCTACGCGGGTTAAACCCACCTTACTTTCTTTATTTTGTGCTTTATTATTTGTTTATGCTTTGTAAATATTTGCTTACATGTTTACCTTATTACGTGAGGGGTGAGAAAATAAGTCCTATACCCGGGCTTGAGTGAAATATAGGATTAGGACGGGGTAAAATCATAGTGACATACCAAGAGCATTCTTGGACCATGTTTACATGTGATAACCCTACTCGGCGGAGGCCTCACGGAAGGTAGTAGTCTTGTTAACATGAGCATTTGTGTTGACGTTATTACTTTCAATGTGAGCGTCCGGTGAAGCCGTGGACCTTAGTAACCCTTAAACCATCTTGGCTTTTTTAGGACGTAGTGCGGTGGCCAAACCAAGAGCATTCTTGACTTCGGTCGACGCGCGATACTACACTCAAACTAGACTTACTTATGGATGTTATTGGACTAGGAGCGTTCCTATACACCGATATATTCGTAAGGGAAGTTGTAATTTGGGAACTTGGTAGAACCCGTGATACAGGTAGAATTTGAAACCATAGTCCTTACCAAATGGCGTTGTTACCTTTGACTCCAACACTGTGGAACTTAACCTCACCATGTATTCTATGCACAATCATGCATACATGCATTCATTCATAAACTTTCTTTTCCATATATCGAAGGATTTAGACAAGTTTTTTTGTAAACATTGTAGATATGGCTACTAGAAGTATTAGGAGGTACCGGTTCGTGAGCCAGGATTTGGAAGAGTTAAGGAAATTGGGAGCTTTTGTCTCTGATCCGTGGGGTTTCCAGTCTCGCCATGGAAAGTTTCTCAACATCCTTAATTTGAAGTTCGACGAGGGAGTTCTCAAGACCTTGGTCCAATTCTATAACCACCACTACCATTGCTTCATGTTCCCCGATTATCTACTCCTCCCTACCCTTGAAGAGTATGCCCATTTGGTCGGATTACCAGTGCTTGATAGAGTACCCTTCAGTGGCCTTGAGGAGGTTCCTAAGCCACTAGCCATTGCAAAGGCCCTTTGTCTCAAGATAACCGACATAACCTCTAATCTCACTACCAAAGGAAGAGAGAAAATCCCAGGTTTAACTTCCGGATTCCTAATCGGTAAAGCCAATGCTTGTATCAAAGCAAGGAGTTTCCATGCTTTCGAGTCTATATTGGCTTTACTCATCTATGGTTTAGTGCTCTTTCCTACCTATGACGGTTTTGTAGATGCAAATGCTATCCAAATATTCCTCACAAAGAACCCGGTCCCTACTCTTCTGGGTGACACTTACCACTCCATCCATCATAGGAACGAGCAACAAGATGGACTTATTCTGTGTTGTGCACCGTTGCTATATAAGTGGTACACCTTACATTTGCCTCGATCCTACCTCACTAAGGACAAAGTTCAATATTCCAAGAAGATCATGTCCCTGGCTACAACCGATGTAGTGTGGTACAACCCGGCCTATGACACTGGAACCATCATTGATAGTTGTGGGGAATTCAACAATGTGCCTCTCCTTGGTATACGTGGAGGAATCAGCTATAATCTAATTCTTGTCAGGCGCCAGTTTGGGTATCCTCTGAAGAATAGACCACTCAGCATCCATCTAGAGAATATGTATTACCACAACCAAAGTGATAGTAAAGATATGAGGAATCAGATTGTGAGAGCTTGGCATACCATTCACAAGAAAAACAGCAACCAATTGGGGGAAAAGTCAAGCCTCACCTATGAAACCTATACTCAGTGGGTTATTGATGAAGCTGCTCGGTATCAGATGCCTTACCCATTACCTAGATACTTACCCTCAACTACCCCGGTGTTGCCTCTACCATTACCTCCTACTACTCAAGAAAAGTATAGAGAAAATATGGATGATCTGCATCGCGAGTGTAATGTTTGGAAGAAGAAGTACGAGGAAGAAGTGGCCAAAGTAAGGGAGAGAGATATGGAAATAGCACTGCAGAATCATGCACTCCTAAGGAAGGAGCAGAAAATCATAGAACTAAATGGTGTGATCCAAGAAAAGGATGCTTTGCTCAACCATGATCCAGCAAGGAAGAAGAAGCAGAGGGTTTTCCGAGGAGTTTGAAGTTTTTGCCATGCCTTCTTTTATTTGCTTTATGTTTTTACTTTTATAAGTTTATCCCTTGGCTGTGTTGTTAAAAAGGGATTTATTTTGTATTTGTTTTAATTTGTCTATCCCTTGGCTTTGTTGTTAGAAAGGGAATTATCTTGTAATCAACTTTGTTTTTTAATGAATTGTTTAGGTTGATATGTTTACAAAATTGCTTCTATAGGTCCTTCGATAAAAAATATATATATAAAAATTGCATATTTTGGCATATAGCATATCATGCATCATATCGCATTCATAAAAAGTGTCAAAACCAAGTCTCATACTCTCTTCATCTCTGCCTCAGAAAAGTAAAGTGGCCCGGCATATTCAGTACAAACCTACTCGCGTTCACAACACTCGAGCCCATATCAAGAAGAGGATGCTAGCAGCAGAACAGGAAAACGCTCAGCTCAGAGAAGAGCTTGGTAACCTCAAGGGCGAGATGGAAAGGATGGCAATTATGATGGAGACTATGATGGCTGAGAGAGAGCAAGCGGCAATCTCCAATTCAACTCCTGTTGTGGTCGTCACAGCTGCACCTGAGGGTCCCCCGCAACCATCTCCGACTACTACTGCAACTATCGGCCTCACCCAGCCTCTAATGACTGATTTTTCTTCTGGTAATATGGCAACTATGGGTAACTCAGGCTTCCGTCCTCTTGGCCCCCAGGGTCTCTTTTCTACTCCTCAGGATTCCATGCCTCCAGGCTACCCATGGGGCATGCCGCTTGTAGCTAATGGGGGTTTTCGTCCAAGTGCTACTGAAATGCCATTCGCTCATGGTCAACAGACTTCACCACTTTTTCAGATGGGCCAGCTATTTCCTCATGCTGCTATGACTCAAGCAGGACCCACTGTGCATGTTGAGCCACAGCAGGAAGAGCAGATTTATCATTCCGACAGTGTGATGGGGGACGACAAAGCAGTTAACTGGGAAGAGAGGTTCGGGGCTTTGTAAAAAGAGATGAGTAACATGCGTGGTAAAGAAGTAGTCGTCCAGAGTATATATGATCTTTGCTTGGTACCAGATGTGGATATACCCCCAAAATTCAAGATGCCTGTGTTTGAGAAATACCAGGAGGACTCGTGTCCACAAAATCATCTAACCATGTATATTACGAAGATGATAGCTTACAGGAACAACGTACCTTTGCTCATTCATTGCTTCCAGGACAGTTTGACCGGTCCTGCACATACTTGGTTTATGGGATTGAAGGGCATCACTACGTTTGAACAGTTGGCTGACGCTTTCATGCAACAATACAAATACAACACGTATCTGGCGCCTAGTCGCAAAGAGTTGCAGTCCTTGACCCAGAAGGACAAAGAATCATTCAAAGAGTATGCACAACGCTTCATCCAGAAGGCCTCCCAGATTCGTCCGCCCTTGGATGAAAGGGAATTATCCGAGATGTTCTATGAGACTCTGAGCCCTTGCTATTCAGAGAAAATGATTGTTTGTGCATCACAGAAATTCACCGACCTGGTAGAGACGGGGATACGTATTGAGGATTGGGCTCGTAAGGGAGCTGGTACTTCAGGTGGTTCTGCAGGAAGTTCGTCTAATGGTAACAAGAAGTTTGGTAATGGTTACTCAAAGAGGAATGCTCAAGAAGTCGGCATGGTGGCCCATGGAGGATCTCAGCCTGTGTACCCTAATCATCCTTATGTTGCTAACATTACCCCACAAATGACCGCTCCCCAGATCCCAAATTATCGACCACCAAGACCTCAAGGACCTTCACCGTACTATCCACCACTATATCAACTACCATATAACCCACAACAATTCCCTCAACAACCCTACTACCCTCAACAACCATACCAGCAAAGACCACAATACCCACCACAACAACAACCCCGTCCTCAAGCTCCCTACAATCAGCAGAATCAAAAACAACAGTTTGATCCCATACCAATGACTTATGGAGCATTACTTCCTTCCTTGCTCGCGCAAAACCTGGTTCACACACTACCACCCCCTCACATTCCAGATCCTCTCCCACGTTGGTACCGTCCTAAACTTCATTGTGTTTATCATCAAGGGGCAGCAAGTCACGATGCGGAACGTTGTTATGCCCTCAAGAAAGAGGTCCAAAAACTGCTCAATAGCAAAGAGTTAACCTTCGCCGACCCTGATCATGTTGCCCAGAACAATCCCCTACCTCCCCATGGGCCTGCTGTTAATATGATTCAAGACTATCAGGAAGATGCTTGCATTCTCTACGCATGTGACATCAAGACCCCTTTGGTACCGATACATGTGAAAATGTGTGAAGTGGCTCTCTTCAGTCACGATCACGAGGCTTGTGATGTATGTTCGGTGGATCCCCGTGGTTGCATGCAAGTCTAGAATGATGTGCAAGGTCTCCTAGATAAAAAGGAACTTATGGTTACAAAAGAAATCAAGAGCAAAACTGTTTGTGTTGTCACCCCGGTATTCAGAGCTAGGAGGCCGCTTGTGATAAACCCTAACAGTGCAAAGCCCGCTGCCACTCCTCTGGTAATCTGTGTCCCTAGGCCTGTACCTCCTTCCTCTCAGAAAGCCGTACCTTACAAGTATGAAGGCACAATTCTAGAACCCGGAAGTGAAACGACCTCATCCTCTGTTGTGGACAATATTGCCGAGAGTAGTCAGATTTTGAGAAGCGGCCGCGTTCTTCCCGCTGTGGTTTAGAAAAGCATTAGTATTCCGGTCGAAGAAACAGTAAAAGAGCGGAACACAGGTAAAGGTAGAGCTGGGGAGCATCCCAAAGAGGTTGACTATGAGGATGCTGATGAAATCTTAAAGCTGATCAAGAGGAGCGAATACAGGGTTGTGGACCAGTTGTTACAAACCCCTGCAAAGATTTCCATTATGTCTCTGTTATCAAGCTCTGGTGCTCATCGGGATGCCCTGAAGAAAGTACTAGACCAGGCTTTTGTGGATTATGATGTGACTTTGGGTCAGTTTGAAAGTATTGTGGGGAATGTGACCGCATGTAACAGTCTAAGTTTCAGTGATGAAGACCTCCCAGCGGAGGGGAAGAAGCACAATCAGGCATTACTCATCTCTGTACTTTGCAGAGCAGACTCCTTATCCAATGTTCTGATAGACACCGGCTCTGCTCTTAATGTGATGCCCAAATCAACCCTTGATCAATTGACATATTCCGAGGCTCTCTTGAGGCCCAGTAAGGTGACGGTGAGGGCATTTGATGGGACCAGAAGATCAGTATATGGTGAGATAGATTTGCCCATCTCAGTCGGCCCACATGAGTTTCAGGTTACTTTTCAAGTCATGGAGATCCAGGCTTCTTTCAGCTGTTTACTTGGCAGACCATGGATTCATGACGCTGGGGCAGTGACATCCACTCTCCACCAGAAGCTGAAGTTTGTAAGCCATGGAAAGCTCATTACTGTGAGTGGCGAGTCAGCCTTTTTGATCAGCAATTTGTCTGCTTTCTCTGTTATTGGTGGTAGTAGTTCAGACGGGTCATCATTCCAAGGTTTCTCTGCTGAAGGAAGTGTAGGTAAGATTGAGACTTGTATGGCTTCGTTGAAGGACGCCCAGAGGGTAATCTAGGAAGGCAAAACTGAAGGTTGGGGTCAGCTATTGGAGTTACCAGAGAACAAGCGCAAGGAAGGGATTGGTTTTCTTAACAGCAGGTCTGGGATGTTTGACCCTACCGAAGGCTCTTTCCGCAGTGCTGGATTCATCCACGATTCGCCAGAGATCAATGCAATTACCGATGATGCACCTGGAGGAGTGGCACCTATCTTTGTAACACCTGGAGGAGCATGCTGCAACTGGATTGTTGTGGACATTCCTTCTGTGATACCCCGTTCTAAGTAATATGTTTGTATTGTCTTTTGTTTCTTTTTACTTTTGAGAAAACTCCTTTCGTTCTGCCCAAGACGAAAGTGAAATCATGTAGGGCTTTGTCTTTGCTTACAGTACTTTTATTATAAATGAAAATCGTCGTTTCTGTCACGGCCTTTATTTTTATTTTTTATTTATTCTTTGCATTTTCTGGAAAAAATGGTAATAGAAAAATCCAAAAAAATTGTTCTCTTTTTTCTTTTAAATTTCAAAATCAAAGGTCTGCATTTACTCATTAAAATCAATCATGAATCATGTGCAGACTAAACATAGGCGAGCCCGTTGAACACAGTAACCCCATGCTTCCTCCCAACTTTGAGGTCCCGGTTTACGAGGCTATGGTAGAGGAGGATGAGGAGATTCCTGATGAGATTAAATGGATGTTGGAACAAGAAACGAAGACAATTCAGCCTCATCAGGAAGAGATAGAAATCATCAATCTGGGTACTGAGGAAGACAAGAAAGATATTAAGATCAGAGCATTGTTGGACGTATCTGTTAAGGAAAGAGTAATTGAGCTTCTTAGAGAATATGACGATATGTTTGCATAGTCATACAAGGACATGCCGAGTCTAGCCCCTGATGTTGTGGAACACAGACTGCCTTTGAAGCCTGAGTGTCCTCCGGTAAAGCAGAAATTGAGAAGATCTCATCCCGAGATGGCCCTCAAGATCAAAGAGGAAGTGCGCAAACAGATTGATGCAGGTTTCCTGGTCACATCAGAGTATCCTCAGTGGTTGGCCAACATAGTGCCCGTTCCAAAGAAAGATGGCAAAGTCAGAATGTGTGTCGATTACCGGGACTTGAACAAGGCTAGTCCGAAGGATAATTTCCCATTACCTCACATTGATGTATTGGTTGATAACACTACTAAATGCAAGGTTTTCTCCTTCATGAACGGTTTCTCCGGTTATAATCAGATAAAGATGGCTCCGGAAGATAGAGAAAAGACGTCTTTCATCACACCTTAGGGCGCTTTCTGCTACTTAGTGATGCCATTTGGATTGATAAATGCTGGTGCCACTTACCAGAGAGGCATGACTAAAATTTTTCATGATATGATTCCCAAAGAAATCGAGGTCTACGTAGATGATATGATTGTTAAGTCTGGCATAGAAGAAGAACATGTTGAGTATTTGTTGAAGATGTTTCAGCGGTTGAGAAAGTACAAGCTCCGGTTGAATCCTAACAAATGTACTTTCGGTGTCAGATCTGGTAAACTCCTAGGCTTTATCGTCAGTCAAAAGGGTATTGAAGTTGATCCCGACAAGGTCAGAGCCATCAGAGAAATGCCTGTTCCAAAGACAGAGAAGCAAGTCAGAGGTTTTCTTGGTAGACTGAATTATATCTCCAGATTTATCTCTCACATGACTGCCACATGTGGACCAATTTTCAAGTTACTCCGCAAGGATCAAGGGGTGAAGTGGAATGTTGATTGTCAGAAGGCTTTTGATCAAATCAAAGAATATCTGTTAGAACCTCCAATTCTTGTTCCTCCAGTTGACGGAAGACCTTTGATCATGTATTTAACAGTACTGGAAGATTCCATGGGCTGTGTGTTGGGTCAACAAGATGAAACCGGAAAGAAAGAGCATGCTATCTACTATCTGAGTAAGAAGTTCACTGATTGTGAGTCCCGATATTCGGTACTTGAGAGAACTTGTTGTGCTTTAGCCTGGGCTGCCAAGCGTCTCCGTCATTATATGATTAATCATACAACTTGGTTGATATCCAAGATGGATCCAATCAAGTACATATTTGAGAAGCCAGCTTTAACTGGAAGGATTGCTCGATGGCAGATGTTATTGTCCGAGTATGATATTGTGTATCGCACCTAGAAAGCAATCAAAGGCAGCATCTTGGCAGACCATTTGGCCCATCAACCAATTGAAGACTATCAACCAATCAAGTTTGACTTCCCAGATGAAGAGGTCATGTATCTAAAAGCGAAGGATTGTGATGAACCGGTGTTCGGTGAAGGTTCTGATCCTGAATCCGAATGGTGTTTGATTTTTGACGGGGCCGTTAATGTCTATGGTAGTGGAATTGGTGCAGTCCTCATTACCCCTAAGGGTACTCACATCCCTTTTACTGCAAGGATACAATTTGATTGTACAAACAACATCGCTGAATATGAAGCTTGCATCATGGGTATCAAAGAAGTCATCGATTTGAGGATTAAGAAAATTGTCATCTATGGAGATTCAGCTCTCGTGATTAACCAGATCAAAGGAGAATGGGAAACTCATCATCCTGGATTGATTCCCTACAGAGATTATGCAAGACGATTGCTGACTTTCTTCAACAACAAAGTAGAGCTACACCATGTGCCCCGTGATGAGAATCAAATGGCGGATGCTTTAGCTACTTTATCCTCAATGATCAAAGTGAATGGTCATAATACTGTACCAGTAATCAATGTTCAATTCCTTGACCGACCTGCTTATGTGTTTGCGGCCGAAGCAGTTGATGATGACAAGCCATGGTATCATGATATCCAAGTCTTCCTTCAAACTCAAAAATACCCACCTGGGGCATCCAACAAAGACAAGAAGACCTTGAGAAAGTTGTCAAGCCGATTCTTCCTTAACGAAGACGTATTGTATAAGAGAAACTTTGATGGGGTCCTGCTCAGATGTGTGAATAAGCATGAAGCAAGAGAGTTGATGCATGAGATACATGAAGGCTCTTTCGGAACTCACTCATGTGGGCACGCCATGGCAAAGAAGATATTGAGGGCTGGGTATTACTGGATAACAATGCATGCTGATTGCTACAATCATGCCAAGAGATGCCACAAATGTCAAATCTATGCTGACAAGATTCATATACCACCATCTATGCTCAATGTTATCTCTTCCCCGTGGCCCTTCTCTATGTGGGGCATTGACATGATTGGTCGGATTGAACCAAAAGCTTCCAATGGGCATCGCTTCATATTAGCGGCTATCGATTATTTCACCAAGTGGGTTGAAGCAGCATCTTACGCCAATGTGACCAAGCAGGTAGTGGTCAGATTTATCAAGAACAACATCATCAGCCGCTACGGTGTTCCCAACAGAATTATCACAGACAATGGCACAAATTTGAATAACAACATGATGAAAGAGTTGTGCGATGACTTCAAGATTCAACATCACAATTCTTCTCCTTATAGACCACAGATGAATGGGGCAGTTGAAGCTGCAAACAAGAAGATCATACAGAAGATGGTAGTTTCTTACAAGGACTGGCATGAAATGTTACCCTACGCTTTGTATGGATATCGTACCTCAGTGCGAACCTCGACAGGGGCAACCCCTTTCTCTTTGGTATATGGTATGGAGGCTGTACTACCTGTAGAGGTTGAGATTCCTTCTTTAAGAGTCTTGATGGAAGCTGAATTGTCTGAAGCTGAATGGTGCCAGAGCAGGTACGACCAATTGAATTTGATTGAGGAAAAACGCATGGCCGCTTTATGTCATGGACAACTATATCAGTCAAGGATGAAAAAAGCATTCGATAAAAGAGTTCATCCCCGTGAATTCAAGGAAGGAGATCTTGTGGTCAAATGTATCAAATCCTTTCAACCAGATCCTAGGGGCAAGTGGACACCTAATTATGAAGGCCCCTATGTGGTGAAGAGAGCTTTCTCTGGTGGTGCTTTAATTCTTACAACTATGGATGGAGAGGAGTTACCTCATCCCGTGAATTCTGATGCAGTCAAGAAATACTTTGTCTAGATATATATATATATATATAAAAGAACAGCTCGGTAGGTCGAAAACCTGAAAGGGCGGCTTAAACCAAAAATGAGCGTCTCGGTGGATCGAAAACCCGAAAGGGCGGTCCAGGCAAAAATTAGAGACAAAAAAAAAAAATTATTAAAAATTATTATCCTGATAGATCGAAAACCCGCAAGGGAGACCTATGCAAAAATTAAGGATCAAGACAAGTAACTGCATCAGATGAAGCATCACTCGCCCGAGACACCTTGACTGTCAAAAGTTCTCTAATATTGAAGCATCCAAACTGTGGAATTCAAAGTTGTTAAGAAGTATAACGGTTATTGTGTTCAATGCACCTGTCCCATATAATTACCATATTCCAACTCTTTGTAATCTGTGGTGCCATGCCTTTGGCCAGTTACCATTTCTATTAAATCAATTTGAGCATGTGCCTCTTTGTTGGAATTCTTGTTTATTCTATGTGCAAAAAATCTTTCTTCCATTTTTAGTATTAGTACTTGAAGCAAAAACTGTGAAAACCTTTCTAAAGATTTTATGTTTTCTTTTAAAAAAAAAATAAAAATAAATGACAAACATATTATCTTTAAAAACATGTATCACATAAGTAAGTGTCAACAGTTGGTCCGAAACAAGCAGATTCAACAAAGAAGAAATAGTCATTGCAAAAAAAAAAAAAAAGAGAAAAGAGCTCGGTAGGTCGAAAACCCGAGAGGGCGGCCTAAACCAAAAAAAAGAGCGCCCTGGTGGATCGAAAACCCGAAAGGGCGGTCCAGGTAAAAATTAGGGGCATACAAAAAGAGAAAAAGAAAATGTCTCCCCGGTGGATCGAAAATCCGAAAGGACGATCCAGGCAAAAGTTAGGGATTTCAAAAAAATATATACAAAAGGCAATGACTATTCAAGCATGAAAATACGGTGTATTGGTGAAATGGCGACTTCTACCCCAGTTTGTGAGGACTTACCCCAGCAGTATGTTTAAGGGCTGTACCCCAACAATGGTTGATTCATCCCCCGTGACTTTATCCCCAATGAAGGTTTCGAGTGTTCGTACAGTGACGTCGGGCCATTCTCCTTGTAGACCTGCCCAGTCCCGTCTCAACAATCTTACTATTATACCATCATATGAGTCTCATACATATTCATTCATTCATGCATACATAGCACGCATATAAATATCATCCATACATAGTTTCATTTTTACCCAATGGCTTATTTCAATATCCTCAGATATCACCCCCAGTGTGTCTAACTCCAAAATGTCATCAAATCAAACAAGTTCAAAAGTGGCAGGTCTCACTAGTAATCAGTCCATACAATTCCCCTTTGTCTTCAAACAAATTCTTTTTCCCCTCAGCTTTACCCTTATCAAGTTATTCCCCACTGATATCAAGCTTTATAATGTCTTCATGTTTACTGTGTGTTCGCTATCCCACAATGTTAGCAAACTCTGTCGGTCCGTTTTGTCTTTACTTTCGCCACTCGTCGGCAAATCATGTCTTTATTTTCGCCACTCGTCGGCAATCATGTCTTTACTTTTGCCACTCGTCGGCCAATCATGTCTTTACTTTTACCACTCGTCAGCCAATCATGTCTTTACTTTCGCCACTCGTCGGCAAATCATGTCTTTACTTTCGCCACTCGTCAGCAAATCATGTCTTTACTTTCGCCACTCGTCGGCAAATCATGTCTTTACTTTCGCCACTCGTCGGCAAATCATGTCTTTACTTTCACCATCGTCTAAACCATGTCCTTACCTTTACAATGGAAACGATGTTAACAAACATTATCATTCATACTCCAGTCGTTTCAAGCTATCTCACAACAATCATAAGTATTATCTATCATTTCCTTCCCTAGTGATACCTATCCATTTGTTCCCCAGTCAGTCTTTATGCATCATCTGTACATTCATGCTTGCATCATGTTCGGTCATATCATCACCTTCATTAGCATCGCATCTCTGGTATTTCAAACGATCCAAAATTGGCGTTTATTTTATATTTAAGTCTCTTCGACCCTTTGGTTTAAAAGTTTTCCCTTTTAAAACCTTCATGACGAAGAAACTTAAATAGGGGCATCTGTCATACCCCAAATTTGGACCGTTTAAAATCTTTTTTGTCCATATTTTAAAATAGTCAACATTCTCTTTTATTCGTTTTTTTTACCATGTAAAACTCGTGTTTTTCGTCTTTAATCATTTAAAAATCTTTTATCTTGCATTTAAGTCTCCGCTTGCATTTTTACAACAATTAAAATCACTCCATCTGCATTTTTATAACGCATTTTATAGTCTTTTTAGTCATAACAGTCAAGTCATTTTATAAGGCATTTTATAGTCTTTTTAGTCGTAACAGTCAAAGGTCTAATCGTATTTTAAAAAAATCGCGTCTTTTTAATCATTTCAAACAAAATTTCGACAGGGAGGTTACTTTGGAGTACCTCATTTTGGTTTCCGAAAGAGACAATTTTTAATTTTATTAATTCATTTTCTCCATCTTTATTATTATCTTTATTTTTTATTCTCATAATTTAATTTCCTCTTTTATTTTTTTTCATCATTTGATTTTAACTTCCTTCTTTTCTTTGAATGTCATGTTTATCATTTTCATTACAAGTATTTCCTTTTTAACTTTTTTTATTGATTTTTTTTTTTTTACGTCTTTAGTTTCAGTCATGTCCAGGTGTCCAAAACCTATTGGTCCTTTAGTCCAAAACCCTAGTTTTTAGCAGTATAAATAGCTGCAATTACTGCTACAGGAAAAGGGAGAAAAAAGAGTCAGAAAAAAGAGTCAGAAAAACGCGTCAGAGTCAGAAAACGGGTCAGATTGGTCCCTATCACATACAAACACCTTTTCCCTTTCTCTCTCATCTAGTTACAGATCAAAATACCACAAAATGATGAACATCACATAAACGTCATGAACATTCAAGTATAATTTCCAGAATTATCAACCACCACTCAATTTCCTTTCTCGAATTCACTCACAAACATTACAATACAGATCCAAATTCTCGTTTTCATTGTATACCAACACATAATCAAGTTCCACTAACACAACAACAACAAGATTCAACACAGAATTCCAGATCGGAACCTTTAAGCACCAAACGAAATCAAAGAGGTGAAGAAGAAGAAACGGAACCGTGACGGTGCAAGGAACGGAGCCGGATTCACGAGCTAAGCAGCAAGGAGTTTTCCGTCAACAAGTTATTTTTCTCCGATCTAAACACTGAGGTAATGCTTTCTTACTTTCTCTTTTCCTCGATCTCTTCCGTTTTGTATTCGTATTTGGTGATGAAGTAATGTTTATAAAGAGTTTTTGTTGATGAAGTTTTTTCTAGATCTAGGGTTTATGTGAACTGTTTTCAAAAATTTGAGTGTAGATTCGAACAAAGAAGAAGGAGAAGAAGTAGATCCACAAAAAAAAAATTAAAAAGTATAGTTTGAGTTTTCTGACGCGGTGGCTCCGTCGCCAGAAACCGGCCGGCCGCCGCGTCGGAGTTCTTTCCTCCTTCTTCCCCGGTCTGTTTCGAAAGAAAGAGAAGAGAGCTTCTCTCTCTAAGTGTGACTTAGAGAGAGAAGGATTTTGTTTTGTGTGTGTTTTTTTGTTAAAACCGCTTTATATAACCTCATCATTTTATTTTAATTCCATGTGTGTTTTTCCATCGTATTATTGTGTACGGTTAAAGCTAGGCCGTCAGATCGTAGATCTAACGGCCGATGATGCATCTCGTATGTGGTTGAGTGTTTGTTTCTTTTGTGTGGGAATACTGCGTGCCTGCTGTTGAACCGTCAGATCTTTGATCTGACGGTCACTGTGCTTCCAGTATATCCTTCCCTTTTTTTGTTTTTTTTTTAAATCGTTGGATCTTAGATCCTATGGCTGTGATGAGATCTTGAGATTCAGACCTGGACCTCTGGATTCATCCAACGGTCCAGATTAAATCCTGCTGAGCCAATTTTTTTTTATTTCTTATTTTTAATTGTCTTTATTTTTAAATACTGTCTTTACACTTTTTTGACATTTTTGTGTTTAGAAAAATTCCAAAATATTGTTCTCATCATTTTAATTTTCTCTAATTTTAAAAATCCATCTAAGTAAGCGGTTCCTTCGGAGTACCGAAGTCGTTTAGGGTGCTTAACACCTTCCCTATTCGAAACCAACCCCCGAATCCAAAGTCTCGATAAGGGTTTTTACTCATTTTTTCCCTTCCCACGAATAAAAATTGAGAGTTCAAAGATTGACGATTCAAATCAATCAATTGTTTGATATCCGAAAATCAGAGAGCACAATGATATTGTGGTAAAATCTTCTTCAAAGGAAAAACACTTGGGATATTTACGCCAATCTTTTGAAAGGATGAGACAATATGGATTGAAAATGAATCCATTAAAATGTGCATTCGGGGTTTGTGCAGGTGATATTTTAGGTTTCGTGGTGCATAAAAAAGGAATCGAAATCAACCAGAACAAAACCAAGGCAATAATTGACACTCAAGCTCCTTCTACGAAGAAAGAGTTGCAGTCATTGTTAGGAAAAATCAACTTTCTCAGGAGGTTTATATCGAATCTAAGTGGCATGACACAAGCTTTCTCGCCATTACTACGATTAAAGAAAGAAGATATATTGGCCGGAGCACCAAAAGGCCTTCGATGAAATCAAGTTATATTTGATAAATCCTCCAATACTTTCACCATTATTGAAGGGCAGAAGAATGAAATTGTATATAGCAACGTCAGATGGCACTATAGGCAGCATGTTGGCACAAGAGGATGAAAATGAAATGGCTTTTGTTTCGACAAGGGTTGTATTGGCCAACTATGCTCAAAGATTAAATAGAATTCGCTAAAGGGTGTCAAGGATGCCAAAAACATGCCGGAATTCAACGCGTTCCGGTAAGCGAGCTGCATGCAATAATCAAACCTTGGCCATTCAGAGGGTGGTCCTAGGATGTAATTGGGGGAAATCAAACCCACATCATCAAAAGGTTATAAATACATTTTGGTAGGGATAGATTATTTCACGAAATGGATAGAGGCAATCCCTTTGAAAGAGGTCACCCAGGATGAGGTTATAAATTTCATCCAAAATCCATTATTTATAGGTTCGGTATTCCAGAAACCATTACCACAGACCAAGGATCCGTGTTTACTGATCGAAAAATGGCAAAATTTTCCGAAGACACAGGTTTCAAATTGCTAACTTCGACACCATACTATGCACAAGCAAACAGTCAAGTCGAAGCAGCAAACAAAAACATTATTTCCATTATCAAAAAGAAACTTAAAGCAAAGCCAAAAAACTGGCATGAAGTTTTAGGTGAAGCTCTGTGGGCATGTCGAACATCTCCCAAAGAATCGACGAACACCACACCATTCAGGTTGACATTTGGTCATGATGCTGTGTTACCAGTGGAGATTCTGCTTCAGTCAACTAGAATCCAGAGACAATGCGAAATACCAGTTAACCACTATTGGAATATGGTTATGGATGAATTGATTGATCTGGACGAAGAAAGACTGATGGCATTGGAAGTCTTTGCGAGACAAAAGGAAAGGGTAGGAAAAGCATATAACAAAAAGGTGAAATCGAAATTATTCGCCCAAGGAGATTTGGTGTGGAAATTTATTTTACCAATGGACAAAAAGGATCGGGCTTTGGGAAAATGGTCACCCAGCTGGGAAGGACCATGGCAGATATTAAGAGTTTTTTCGAATAACGCATATGAAATCGAAGAATTAAATGAAGATCAAAGGACCTTTCGAATAAACGGAAAGTACTTGAAAAAGTATAAGCCGATACTGCAAGAAATTAAGATTATGCAAGAGTGATTCGAAAAGAAATTAAAACATGGCATTTCATATAGAATGCCAACTAACGAGCGGTTTACATAAGATAGTCCCAAAATGGATTATAGAGCATAGAGTAAACCATTACAAAAAGAAATGCTACAAACTAACTTAAAAGAAAAAAGACTCTGAGAGAGTTTTCAATCGACGAAATATTCTACATAAACTGGTTAAAACCAAAGACATCGATGAACCATCTGATTTCGCTATCGAGACGACAGCGGAGGCAAAAATGCTGAAGATTGTACAGTTCATCCTCAGCAGGATGAAATCCTCGATAGTTATTTCTTATCCCGTCCCCAGGACAGTTGCGCCAGTTGTTGCAGAAGTGGCAACGAATTAACTGAGGAGATAACATCCTCTTATACCAGCCTGAAACAAATCGAAAATGGGTATCCCCTCCCATAATTTCTCTGCGACATTTCGCAACATTTTGCGTCTTTAAGAGAGACCAAAAGTCATTGAAGAGTTCTATGGCAATTGGGGTAACGCCATCAAGAGCCCTCGGCATAACATCAAAGTATAGCACACTCACAGAGCCTGCATCCATAGCGTTCCTTAGTAAGCGTTTGATAGTTGGAATGCGTGGTTTAGCATTGAGCATTTACTGAGTGCATCTCAAAACACAGAACATGGGGTGTCCACGATCCCACAAGCGATCCATAAAATCCAACTTCGCATGAGTACGATCAAGATCAGTGAGCAGCTTGATGCAATCTTCCCCAAAGGCTCTTGAAACCTTACGATCCCTTCAAAGAGCGGCAATTCTCTTGTTTTGTCTCTGGAAAGAAAAAAGATCAAGCATGCTATGACTAGCAGTTCTTGCAGCAATGTCTATGATCAAATCATCACTCAAACAACTTATGAATTCCATGATTGAAGAGAAAATTTGAGTGGAAATATGTTTCTAAGAAAACAAAAAGAAAGATAGATGAGAGATGAACATTACAAAGGAAAGGGACACTATTTATAGCGAAGTAAGGAAGTTGAAAAGAGGTTTGAAACTTAAACGACGGTTCCTTCTCATTTGATCATCAAATATTAGGATGAAGACACGTGGCACAAAAGGACTTCTGTAGTTCATGCGCCTTGAGAGAAGAGAAGTTGTCAAAAGGTTTTGTCTTATCTTTCCCAAAAATCTCATAATTAGATTTTCTAAAGGCTTTACGGTTTCCAAGACAATTTAATCTGATTAGGTTAAGAAGAAACTTTTTAGTTTCTCATCATTAGTTTTGTCTTGAAATTTGTTCCATCAAAGGAGTAGCTAAAAATAATAATAATAATAATAAAATGTTACTCAAAGAAAATATATGTCATATAAATATAAACGGTTTTTCTAGACCGTTACAAAATAAAATACGTATGAAATATAAAAAGGAACAAATAAAAAAAATATATGTTCATAAAAAGCTCGACAGAAAATGTCTCATATTTTGAAGCCAGAGGTGAGTTGATACAATTGTTTTTTCAAGTCATCAAGTTTTTCTTCGAGAACCTTGCCATTATCAGTAAGAACGGCTATTTCTTGCTGAGATGATTTTGATTCTTTGATCTTTTTTATGGCAATCTGAGCTTCTAGTTTCATGAGGCCTTCTTTAGCCAAAAGTTGGGTTTTCTGATTCTCCAATTGCTCGATTTTTTCCCTGTACTTGGCAATCGATGAATCAATCTCTGCCACTTGGGTTTGAATAACGGGAGTTTCTTGTCGAAAGGCCTCCAGCTTGGCTTTGAATTCAGTAATTTCATCCAAGAGTTGATCACAGCGAGTGGTTTGTTCCTCAAGTTTGGCCTTGTCATCTTTCTTCTGAAGAAACCTTTGTTTAATGTTATCCAAAAGGGGTTCTAGCACTTTGAAAAAGTTTTGAAACTTTAAGCCTGAAGGAAGGTTGATGAGCTTACACAATAATTCTCGAATTTCGAGAATGATGTTTTCATCTTGCTCTATGGCCTCAAAAAGATCAACTCTCAAGACTTTGCTTCAAAACTCTGCAAGGAGATTATCATTCGAAGTTTGTGAAGGATCTTCAGCAGATACATTAGAAGATCTCCCCGCACTCCTAGAAAGGAGAATGTTGTTGGCTAGAAGGTCAAAGGCTTCTAGAGGGTTAGCTTCTTCGAGTTGGTCAAGAGCCACTAGGTTCATAAGCGAATTATTTTGAACCGGTTCGACGTCGACCATCGGATTTGGGTTTTGAGCAGACATGGGGCTTTCAGCAATATGATCCTCCCTCGAAGCTATGATAAACTGGTATGCGTCCCTCTCCAGCTCTGCGTCACTACCTCCTGTAGGCATTTCTTCCTGATGATCACTTGACTCCACCGCAAGCTGATTGGGAGATGTAATCTCCATGCCAGGAGTAGAAGTGCTTGTCTCGACGCCTTCATCCTCTTTAGCAATAGACAAAGCATTTGCCTGACCAGCAGATAGGAGTTGAGCATGTTGAGATTTATTAATCTGGCTACCCTGCAGGAGAGAATAAAGTTATGAAAGATGTATTTCACAATTTACATTTGAATGGAATTAAAAGGGTTTCTGAAGAACACCTTTGAAGTATTATCACCTACACAGGAATGAGCACTGTTGGGATTTGAATCCTTATGTGGTTTGGTCTCGGAAGTGGATATCTGTTCTTTATCGTCACTTTATTCAGCTGACAGTAATCTATACATAACCTCATGCTACCATCCTTCTTCTTAACCAACAATACCGGCGCTCCCCAAGGTGAAACACTCGGTCTTACAAATTTCTTATCTAGTAAATCCTCCAACTGTTTCTTCAATTCAGCTAACTCGGACGCCGACATACGATAAGGTGCCATCGACACCGGCTTCGTTCCGGGCACAAGATCGATTGAAAATTCAACCTCCCTCTCTGGTGGCACATTTGGAATCTCATCAGGAAAAACTTCCGGAAATTCATTCACAACCGGCAATCTATCAATCACTGCTTGATTCTCCAATGACAAGTATGCCATCAAAGAAAACATTAAAATCCCATCACGCTCTAAATGCTTCAACTGTTTAGTAGTCAAGAACTCAGCTTCACTTTCTTCTTCAGCAGAAGAAAAATGCACCGTCTTACTAAAGCAATTAATATGAACACGGTTATACTCTAACCAGTTCATCCCAAAAATCACATCCATACCCGACAACGGCAAACATACTAGATCGACTTCAAAGTCTCTACCAAACATAGACAACGGACAACTCAAACAAACAAGAGAAGTAGTTACTGAACCCTTAGCTGGAGTTTCAACAACCATTTCTCCATTCATATCAGATATAACTAGACCCAACTTATATGCACAATCAACAGCAATGAAACAATGAGTAGCACCAGTATCTATAATAGCAATTAAAGGAATACTATTAAAGAAACAAGTACCTCTGATAAGTCGGTCCTCATTCACCGTTTGCGTACCAGTCAAAGCAAACACCTTGCCACCTGTCCTAACCTTCTTAGGCTGCGTACACTGCGAACTAATATGTCCTTCCTCATTACAGTTGTAGCAAACAATATCCCCACGCTTGCAATCAGCCAATGTGTGTCCTTTCTGTCCACATCTGAAACACTTCTTCTCATCTCGGTCACACACATTACTCTTGTGGCCTTTCTCACCACACTTAAAGCAAATAATCTCAGTAGGAGCATCTCTCCTCTTAGGCCTCCTCTCATCATTCAGCCTCTGTTTACCTTTGTCAGCAGGAGCACTATACGGTTTCGGACGACTCTGTTGTCCCTTACCTCTGCGCTCACTCATCACTTTATAATGAGCTTTGGTATCCTCTTCATAGATTCTACAGCTGCTTACCAATTCAGAAAAATTTCTTATCTTCTGATAACCAATAGCCCTCTTGATATCAGCTCTCAGGCCATTTTCAAACTTGATGCATTTGGAGAACTCAGCTGTCTCCGCAGTATAGTGTGGATAAAATTTTGCAAGCTCCACAAACTTAGCAACATACTCAGTTACCGACATATCACCTTGTTTCAATTCAAGAAACTCGATTTCCTTCTTACCTCAGACATCCTCCGGAAAATACCTGTTCAGGAATTCTCTCCTGAACACAGCCCAGGTCACAGCAGCACCATCCTGTTCTAGAACGGGTAAAACACTCACCCACCAGTCATCAGCTTCTTCAGCCAGCATGTCCGTACCAAACCGCACCTTCTGAACCTCACTGCATTGCATGACTCTGAAAATCCTCTCAACCTCTTTGAGCCACTTCTGAGCTCCATCAGGGTCATACCTCCCTTTGAATGTTGGTGGATGGTTCCTCAGAAAGGTCTCCAACATCCTCACACCATCATTACCAGCAGCAGCATTCGGTTGTTGTCCTACAGCTTAAGCAACAGCCTCAAGTGCAGCAGCAATAGCAGCATCGTTTCTCCCAGCCATCTCAAAATTCTACATAAGAAACAACAACCAGAACAACAAAAGGTAACTTAAAGTTGACACTCTATCCTATGTGGCTCAACACGACTCTACTACTTGGCCGGACGGACCAACCTGCTCTGATACCAATTGTAACACCCCGTTATCCCCAACAGTTTACAGAAGTGTAATAAAATGTTGTATGCAATCTGAACACATTCCTAACACTAACACAATGGTTTCTACACTCTTTTCCATCCAAAATTAAAGAATCATAATCTAACCAAAATTCCCAATTTTAACCAGAACTATGTTAAACCAAAATCAGAATTACAATCTATACTATTGAAAGTAAATCTCACCCTTACCTTAATTCAGATGAATAAACTCTATAGAAATCTGGTTCTATTGGCTCTTTTCCCTTGTTCTTGGTTCTTCTCCCAAAACTTGTTTTACGTGAAACTGCTTCTGACTTCTCCTTTTTCCTAACTCCTATTCTTAACTCCCCTTTATTTCATTTAACTCCCTCTTAATTCTATTAATTATAATTTAATCCCCAAACTCCAAAATAATAATAATTCCCACTTATTCTAATTAATACTACAATAAATCATATAATAAAATATAACACACCACATAATCAACAATAATTATTTAAAATCATATAAAAGACTCTAAATAAATCATAAATAATTAAAATAACGACTAGGGCGTTACATCATTGCACGTCATTCTATTTTCTTTCTCTGAGTCTATCTGAAGTGTTAATTTCTTATATATTGCAGATCAGCAAAGATGAGATCACTCATTAGATTGATGATGGTGATCCTTGTGATGATGATGATGTAATAAAAAAGCTTTTTCACCCTACTCTCAAGCTTCTAATTGTTACCAGTGGGTCGGAGGGTTGTAGATATTACACCAACGTAAGCTTGCCAAAGTCATTTAACTCATATTTTAATTGTCTGAATAGGTTTTGTAATCCCTCATTTCATTATTTTCCTTGCTCTTTATTCGGATGAGTGGAATAAAATGTTGGCTGTGACTTGTCGAATGTAAATTAACAATTTCGACACTCAATGACGAATGGCAAGTTGTAAAACATAAGCAAGGTTTGCTTCGAGGTTTAATATTTCACAGTACTATCTTGTCATGTGAGTGACCAACATTCAGCTAATAGTGATTACTAAATTTTTGTGCAGGATTTTAAGGGCAAAGTTAGAGGTTTAAATGTTGAACCTATTGATACAACTGGTGTTGGTGATGCATTTGTTAGTGGGATTCTCTACTACATAGCTTCTGACCCAAGTATTTTCAAGGTAATTCAGATATCTTTACACATTCTAGTTGTTGATTTAGAAAAAAGTTGTGAGTGTTTATTTTGTGTGACAGGATGAGAAACGTCTTCGGAAGGCGTTATATTTGGCCAGTGTATGTGGCGCGATCATGGTGACCAAGAGAGGGGCAATTTCTGCATTACCTACAAAAGATGATGTCCTGCAATATTAGATGCAATAGGAACATCAGCTGTTATAAAATGTAATATATGTTGACAAAGAGTGAGTGATTAACCTTCTGACTTGGTTTTGATGGCACTAATTTGTGAAGTCCTGTACTGCAACATTCAGGCTAGAACAGATCAATATGTTGAGTTGGATTTCCTTTTGATTATGCCAGCAGCCGCGCATATGTTTTGATCTTGTTATTTTAAACTCATAATTATTGTGTTATCTTCTTCCATTTTGACTCTTAAGATTTCAATACGTTAATGCTTGAAGAACCAATCCGCATGTAATTAAAAGTAAAATAACTTTCTAAGGGTTCTAACCCATCCATGCTTGAAGAACAACCACACATTATTGCGTTATTCAAAAAAATTCTTGTGGAATAATTCCTAATCAGCAGCAAACTCATCTTATGGTTGGGAAGAATATTGACAAACTAGTCTTGAAATTTAGAGAAGATCCCAAAATACTTTCACACCACAATTAACCTTCAAAACTCTATGGCTATAGAAATAGATGATGTCACTTAAGGTGAGTAAGTGGAGTCTTTGTCGTTCGAACCATAGCTCCTACGTATATTATAAATTGTCTCTACTAACTGATAGAAAATGACTTTCTATCTTTAAGAACTTGATTTAGACATTCATTGACACATAAAATGAATTCATTGATTCCAATGTTTTAAATAATTTTTTCAGCGTATGATTTGATTTTAGAATCCAAAGTGGTAATTCACCCATCAAATAGATACAATTTTCCACATAAAAGTTAAGTCAATTAGAAATGATCATGTTTGACTCTGATAATTGTACACATTATAAATTTAATGAGCTTCCCTTGTTCTTGCATTCTATTCTCTTCAAGGTACTAAAGCAGGGTTGCTTCTCCTTGAGTAATGATGTATCCAAGACCTAAGACATTGCTTAGGGTGCAAATTTTTTAAATTCAATTAATAATTTTTTTAGGAGAACTTAAATTCATAATTATGACAATATATATATATAAATAACCTTCCTTATCTCTTCCTTCACCACATATTCTCTAATTAATCCGTTAATTCTTCTAATTTATCACAATCCAAACCGCCATATGTCTTAGCACTGATCACGGGTAAAAAAAAACTCTCTCAAGAGATCTCATTTCCCCTGGTTCTTCTTATCATTCACTCTTTAACCTCAAAGTTTTCCATGATCTTCAAAAGGCCAAGAAAATCAATACTTCATTGCTAAATAATAAGAAAAATAAAAAAGCAACCAAGGCTACTCGTGTCCATAAAAAGTAAAGTACTACGTCACAAAAATTTACTGAACAAATTGCAACCAATTACTCTTAAAAAAAACATTGATTCACATCATTAACAATTACTTTGGTGGTACTATTATTGGTATTTCACATTAGTAATTTGTGTCTAAATCCATTAAAAAAAAAAAAAAAAAGTAATTTGTGTCTAAACACAATTGTTAATCATTTCTAAGATAGAGTCTTCAATTTTAAAAATGATCCTTCAATACAACATTGACAAGAGAAACCCTTTTCTAAAACAGTGAGCTTAAGCAATAACAAATAATGGATCTTAAAATAAAGTTAAAATGTAAAAAGACCAGCAATACCACACTAACAATTTCAGCTGCATTCATGTTCCAACGAAAGATCACCACTACCACACTTTAGTTAGTGCATTCAACAACAATTTGAGAGGGAAAAATACATAAGTTTAAGAGGGCATTTCCTCACAATGAACTTCATCAAGGTAAAATTTCGATCCAAAAGAAATATGAATAATTATAAACAATCCAACTTGGTCAAGGATATTGAAACTAAAATTTGCTTGACCATCTTATCAAACCCAGCATTGTGCTGCACTGGAATTTCAGTCTTCACCTCTTCAATTTCAGCTTTCAAATCTTCAATACACAAAATCATTCAATGAGACATTTTTGGTAGTGTCAACAACATTTCAATCCGCAAACTGTCACATTGCAAGCAAAAAATCAACAACATTTCTAACCATTCAACAACAACATTTATATTTCGGCAGTGTCATTTCAATCTGCAAACTATCACATTGCAGTCTAACTAACTATAATCAACATTAACAAACATATTTCTAACAAATTTCATCATCAACAATCCAAAAAACAAAAACAAAAATTCATTGAGACATTTTATCAAACACCTAGAGTTCATATTTCAATCAACTTAAAATCAAACAATTTCAAATACCTAAAACTACCACATTTCACTCTAAACCACATCTAAAATACATTTTCTAACTTAATTCATCACTAACAATCATCAAAACTAACATGCAAGACAAATTTATAAAAACCTAGAAATGTTAAATTTCTTACAAAATTCTAAAATTTCAACCAAAAAAAATGGAATGGAGTAGGATGATCATCACTTACTTGATATTGTGAGAGAAATTGACTTTGAATGGCACAAGAATGGTGAAAATCGTACTTGGAAGAGAAAATTTCGTGTTTTGAGAAGTTGGAAAAATGAAGGTTTGTGTTTTTGTTTTGCTGATATAAGTTGGAAAAATGGAAATTGTTGTTGAATGCACTGACTGAAGTGTGGTAGTTCTGATCTTTAGTTGGAATATGAATGCGGTTGAAATTGTTAGTGTGGTATTGTTGATCTTTTTACATTTTAACTTTATTGTTGGGACTTCTTAAGATCCATTATTTGTTCTTGCCTAAGATCACTGTTTTCGAAAAGGGTTTCTCTTGTTAATGTTGTATTGAAGGATCATTTTTAAAATTGAAGACTCTATCTTGGAAATGATTGACAATTGTGTTTAGACACAAATTACTTTTTTTTTTTAATGGATTTATACACAAATTACTAATGTAAAATACCAATAATAGTACCACCAAAGTAATTGTTAATGATGTGAATCAATTTTTTTGAAGAGTAATTGTTTGCAATTTGTTCAGTAAGTTTTTCTGATGTAGTACTTTACTTTTTATGGACACGAGTAGCCTTGGTTGCTTTTTTATTTTTCTTATTATTTAGCAATGAAGTAGTGATTTTCTTGGCCTTTTGAAGATCATGGAAATCTTTGAGGTTAAAGAGTGAATGATAAGAAGAACCGGGGGGAATGAGATCTCTTGAGAGAGTTTTTTTTTTTTTATCTGTGATCAGTGCTAAGACATATGGTTGTTTGGATTGTGATAAATTAGAAGAATTAACGGATTAATTAGAGAATATGTGGTGAAGGAAGAGATAAGGAAGGTTATTTATATATATTATCATAATTATGAATTTAAGTTCTTCTAAAAAAATTATAAATTGAATTTAAAAAATTTGCACCCTAACCAATCTCTTAGGTCTTGGCTACGCCATTGCTCAAGGAGAAGCAAGCCCACTTTAGTACCTTGAATGATATAGAATAGAATGCAAGAACAGGGGAAGGCTCATTAAATTTATAATGTGCAGGTATATTTAGTTCACGATTATGAGTCAAACATGATCATTTCTAATTGACTTAACTTGTATGTGGAAAATTCTATCTATTTGATGGATGAATTACCACTTTGAATTCTAAAACCAACTCATACGCTGAAAAAATTATTTAAAACATTGAAATCAATGAATTCATTTTATGTGTCAATGAATGTCTAAATCAAGTTTTTAATCAAATTTTTTAAAGATAGAAAGTCATTTTCTATCAGTTAGTAAAGACAATTTATAATATACGTAGGAGCTATGGTTCGAACGACACTCCATTTACTCACCTTAAGTGACATCATCTATTTCTACAACCATAGAGTTTTGAAGGTTAATTTTGGGATCTTCTCTAAATTCCAAGACTAGTTTGTCAATATTCTTCCCAACCATAAGATGAGTTTGCTGCTTAGGAATTATTCCACAAGAATTTTTTTGAATAACGCAATAATGTGTGGTTGTTCTTCAAGCATTGACGGGTTAGAACCCTTAGAAAGTTATTTTACTTTTAATTACAAGCGGATTGGTTCTTCAAGCATTAACGTATTGAAATCTTAAGAGTCAAAATGGAAGAAGATAACACAATAATTATGAGTTTAAAATAACAAGATCAAAACATATGCGCGGCTGCTGGCATAATCAAAAGGAAATCCAACTCAACATATTGATCTGTTCTAGCCTGAATGTTGCAGTACAGGACTTCACAAATTAGTGCCATCAAAACCAAGTCAGAAGGTTAATCACTCACTCTTTGTCAACATATATTACATTTTATAACAGCTGATGTTCCTATTGCATCTAATATTGCAGGACATCATCTTTTGTAGGTAATGCAGAAATTGCCCCTCTCTTGGTCACCATGATCGCGCCACATACACTGGCCAAATATAACGCCTTCCGGAGACGTTTCTCATCCTGCCACACAAAATAAACACTCACAACTTTTTTCTAAATCAACAACTAGAATGTGTAAAGATATCTGAATTACCTTGAAAATACTTGGGTCAGAAGCTATGTAGTAGAGAATCCCACTAACAAATGCATCACCAGTGTAACGCCCTAGTCGTTATTTTAATTATTTTGGATTTATGTGGAGTCTTTTTATGATTTCAAAGTAATATTTGTGGATTTTATGGTGTGTTATATTTTATTATATAGTTTATTTTAATAATAATTAGAATAAGTGAGAATTAGTATTAATTGGAGTTTTGGGGGTTATGTTAGAATTTATTAGAATTAAGGGGGAGTAATTAAAATAAAGGGAAGTTAAGAAAGGAGTTAAGAAAGAAAGAAAAAGTCAGAATACGTTTTACGTGAAAAATTGTCAGTTTTGGGAGAAAAGGAGAGAAGAGCAAGTAGAGCCAAGGATCAATATTGCTGTGCTTATTTTTCTGCAAAACTAAGGTAAGGGTGAGGTTTACCGCAATTGTTTAGGTTCTGAATTCTGATTTTGATTTTAACAGGTTTATGAGAAAATTGGGAGAAACTAGGTTTTTGTTAGATTAATGGGTTTTGAGAGTAGGGATTGCTATATTAATGTTAGAAATGGGTTCTGAGTGCATATAACCTTTCATTGCATATCTGTAAACTGATTTGGGGAGTGAATTGGAGGAAAATGGGATTTTTGGGAAAAACCTGCATTCTGCCCGTACAGAAGTTCATCGCTCGCCTCGCGAGTAGCCTTTGCTCGCCAAGGCGAGTGAACAACTTCATGGCTCGCCTCGCGAGTGAGACAACTCGCCATGGCGAGTACCTGTGAGAAAAACTGGATTTTTAAAGTGTTGTTATAAGCCGTAATTTGGGTAGTTTTATGTACCTAGATGATTTTAGAGAGGACTGGAGCAAGTTTTAGATTAAAAAGATGAGTAGGGAGCTTAGAATGGATGATTTAGTGAGAAAAATGTCAAAACTCCCGAGAGCACCATATTTTTGTTCGCCTCGAGTTCGCCTCGAACTCGCCATGGCGAGTGTCCTGTTTCCTGAGCTCGCCATAGCGAGCAGATGTGCTCGTGAGGCGAGTTGCCCAGTATTTGTTTGATTGATTCTGTTGTTGATGGTTGATTTATCTTGATGATTAAGCATGGCTATTATAATGGTGTGTTTTTCTGGATGTTCTAAATTGGTTATAATGAATTGATGCTCGCTGGAATGTATGCTTCATTTAATTAAGTCATACATGAATGTTGTATTTTGGAGTGGTGAGTCATATACATATATATGCATAGGTTGGGTTGTATGTAGATATACACAAGTGGGTCAGTTGCATAAGCATAACAGTGGGAGAGCTTCGGCTCTGGAACGCCTTGTCGTTTAAAGTGGTGGAGCACTAGTTGCTCAAAGTGGTGTTTAGTGGTGAGGACTTATGTCCTGAAAATGAATGCTTTAACCATTCTACAGCGGTGAGGGCTATGGTCGTGATTATGGTACCACATGCATGGGTGTTGTTAGAGGAGTCTTAGTGGAGTGGTGATGAGTTGCGTGAGTCGTAGAGTTAGTTTTTAATTACCATTTGTTGATGATATTGAAAATGATGATATTAATATAATGTTGATGAATTATTATGATAGGGTGTTAGATTCAATTGATGCATTCTTTATCTATATTATTGTTGTGAATCTCACCCCTTCTGCTTGAAAATGTTGCCCTTCCTATGGGTAACTTGCAGGTGATCCTGAGTAGTAGGTGGTGGCTCAATGTCTAAGACTCTGATACGTAGGGGATGGGTTTATGTGTCTCTATCATTTCTATGTATCAAACTTGAATTATGCTGATGTAACTTTAATTGTTAAGCTGAATAATGTTGATGTTGGATTATGTTGTGGAGGCTTTCATGCCAAGATTTATATTGGAGGATTAAATGTGTTTAATTAAAGTTGAGAATATTTCCGCTGCATGTTTAATGATGATTTTGAAGGATGTTTACTAAATAGACTTTATATTCTATTTAAGAAAATTTGAATTTGAAATGTAGCATGCCCGTTTGATGTTAAACTCTGATGTTATATTATTATTAATTGTATTATGGGAAACGGGGTGTTACAATTGGTATCAGAGCAGGTTGGTCCGTCCGGCCGAGTAGTAGAGTTAACTTGAGCCACCTAGGATAGAGTGTCAACTCTAATGTTGTCTTTGTTGTTGTTGTTGTGTTCTTGGTATGAACTGGTTGGAGTATAACCATGTCCATATCAATTGCTTTAGTAAGATGGTGCATTTTTCTTCTGCTGAAGAAGAGGGTAAAGTGGAGTTTTTGTCTACGAAACAGATGAAACAACTAGAACGTGATGGAATTTTGATGTATTCTTTAATGGCATATTTGTCATTAGAAAATCAAGCTGTGATTGATAGGTTACCAGTGGTGAATGAATTTCCTGAAGTTTTTCCGGATGAGATTCCAGATGTGCCACCAGAGAGGGAGGTTGAGTTCTCCATCGACCTTGTTCCAGGAACGAAGCCGGTGTCGATGGCACGTTATCGTATGTCAGCATCTGAATTAGCTGAATTGAAGAAACAGTTGGAAGACTTGCTTGATAAGAAGTTTGTAAGACCCAGTGTTTCACCGTGGGGAGCGCCTGTGTTGTTGGTAAAGAAGAAGGATGGTAGCATGAGGTTGTGCATTGACTATCGTCAGTTGAACAAAGTTACCATAAAGAACAGGTATCCACTTTCGAGGATTGATGACTTGATGGATCAGTTGGTTGGTGCAAAGATTTTCAGTAAGATTGACTTGAGGTCAGGTTACCATCAAATTAAGGTGAAGGATGAAGATATGCAGAAGACGGCCTTTAGGACACGATATGGTCATTACGAATACAAAGTGATGCCTTTCGGTGTTACTAATGCGCTTGGTGTGTTCATGGAGTATATGAACAGGATTTTTCATGCTTTCCTGGATAAGTTTGTGGTTGTATTCATTGATGACATTTTAATTTATTCTAAGACTGAAGAGGAGCATGCAAAGCATCTGAGGATTGTATTACAGGTTTTGAAAGAAAAGAAGTTGTATGCTAAATTGTCAAAATGCGAGTTTTGGTTAAGTGAAGTAAGTTTCCTTGGCCATATTATTTTTGGTAATGGTATAGCAGTTGATCCGTCAAAAGTTGATGCGGTATCACAATGGGAGACTTCCGAAGTCGGTGACTGAAATCAGAAGCTTCTTGGGTTTGGCTGGTTATTACCGCAGGTTTATTGAGGGGTTTTCGAAGTTGGCACTTCCGTTGACTCAGTTGACCTGCAAGGGTAAGACTTTTGTGTGGGATGCCCAGTGTGAGAGTAGTTTCGATGAATTGAAGAAAAGATTGACAACTGCTCCTATTTTGATTCTACCCAAGCCGGAGGAACCGTTTGTTGTTTACTGTGATGCGTCTAAACTGGGCTTAGGAGGTGTTCTGATGCAAGATGGAAAGGTGGTAGCTTATGCTTCTAGGCAGTTAAGAGTTCATGAAAAGAATTATCCTACTCACGATTTGGAGTTGGCTGCGGTGGTTTTTGTTTTGAAAATTTGGAGGCATTATTTGTATGGTTCCAGATTTGAAGTATTCAGTGATCACAAGAGTTTGAAATATTTATTTGACCAGAAGGAATTGAACATGAGGCAGAGGAGATGGCTTGAGTTGTTAAAAGATTATGATTTTGGTTTGAATTACCATCCTGGTAAAGCCAATGTGGTTGCTGATGCGTTGAGCAGGAAGACACTACATATGTCTGCTATGATGGTAAAAGAATTTGATTTGCTGGAACAGTTTAGAGACATGAGTCTGGTATGTGAGTTGTCGCCTCAGAGTATACAGTTGGGCATGCTGAAGATTAATAGTGATTTCTTGGGTAGTATCCGAGAAGCACAGCAAGTGGATGTCAAGCTGGTTGATTCGATGATTGCTGGTAATGAAACAGAGGACAGTGACTTCAAGGTTGATGATCAGGGAGTATTGAGATTCAGAGGTAGAATTTGTATTCCTGACAATGAAGAATTGAAAAAGTTGATTCTTGAAGAGAGTCACAAGAGTAGTTTGAGTATTCACCCGGGGGCTACAAAAATGTACCATGATTTGAAGAAACTGTTTTGGCGGTCCGGTTTGAAATGTGACGTTGCTCAGTTTGTGTATGCATGTTTGACTTGTGAGAAGTCTAAAGTTGAACATCAGAAGCCTGCAGGGTTGTTGACACCGTTGGATGTACCGGAGTGGAAATGGGATAGCATTTCTATGGATTTTGTGACGAGTTTACCAAACACTACGAGAGGGCATGATTCTATATGGGTTGTGGTCGATAGGTTGACAAAGTCGGCACACTTCATTCCTATTAACATCAGTTATCCGGTAGCTCAGTTGACTTAGATTTATATTCATAATATTTTGAAGCTACATGGTGTACCGTCGAGTATTGTGTCGGATAGGGATCCGAGGTTCACATCTAGATTTTGGAAGAGCTTGCAGGACGCTTTGGGTTCGAAGTTGAGGTTGAGTTCGGCTTATCATCCTCAGACAGATGGTCAGTCGGAGAGGACGATCCAATCATTGGAGGATTTGTTGAGAGTGTGTGTGCTTGAGCAAGGTGGAGCTTGGGATAGTCACCTACCGCTGATAGAGTTCACATACAACAACAGTTACCATTCGAGTATAGGTATGGCACCGTTCGAAGCTTTGTATGGTCGGAGGTGTAGGACTTCTTTATGCTGGTTTGAGTCAGGAGAGAGTGTGGTGTTGGGACCGGATTTGGTTCATGAGACTACAGAGAAAGTCAAGATGATCAGAGAAAAGATGAAAGCGTCACAGAGTCGACAGAAGAGTTACCATGACAAGCGGAGAAAGGCCCTTGAGTTTCAGGAGGGTGATCATGTGTTTCTCAGGGTTACTCCTATGACAGGGGTAGGACGTGCATTGAAGTCGAGGAAGTTGACTCCAAAGTTCATCGGTCCGTATCAGATTTCAGAGAGGGTTGGAACAGTAGCATACAGAGTTGGTTTGCCAGCACATCTTTCGAACTTGCATGATGTGTTTCATGTGTCACAGCTTCGGAAGTATGTAGCGGATCCTTCGCATGTTATTCCGAGAGATGATGTGCAAGTTAGAGACAACCTTACGGTAGAGACCTTACCGGTGAGGAATGATGATCGGAAAAAGAAGGCTTTGAGGGGCAAGGAAATACCCCTTGTGAGAGTCGTTTGGGACGGAGCGACTGGTGAAAGTTTGACTTGGGAGCTGGAGAGTAAGATGCGGGATTCTTATCCAGAGTTGTTTACTTGAGGTAAGATTTCGAGGACGAAATTCTGTAATTTGGGGAGAGTTGTAACGCCCTAGTCATTATTTTAATTATTTTGGATTTATGTGGAGTCTTTTTATGATTTTAAAATAATATTTGTGGATTTTATGGTGTGTTATATTTTATTATATAGTTTATTTTAATAATAATTAGGATAAATGAGAATTAGTATTAATTGGAGTTTTGGGGGTTATGTTAGAATTTATTAGAATTAAGGGGGAGTAATTAAAATAAAGGGAAGTTAAGAAAGGAGTTAAGAAAGAAAGAAAAAGTCAGAATACGTTTTACGTGAAAAACTGTCAGTTTTGGGAGAAAAGGAGAGAAGAGCAAGTAGAGCCAAGGATCAATATTGCTGTGCTTATTTTTCTGCAAAACTAAGGTAAGGGTGAGGTTTACCGCAATTGTTTAGGTTCTGAATTTTGATTTTGATTTTAACAGGTTTATGAGAAAATTGGGAGAAACTAGGTTTTTGTTAGATTAATGGGTTTTGAGAGTAGGGATTGCTATATTAATGTTAGAAATGGGTTCTGAGTGCATATAACCTTTCATTGCATATCTGTAAACTGATTTGGGGAGTGAATTGGAGGAAAATGGGATTTTTGGGAAAAACCTGCATTCTGCCCGTACAGAAGTTCATCGCTCGCCTCGTGAGTAGCCTTTGCTCGCCAAGGCGAGTGAGCAACTTCATGGCTCGCCTCGCGAGTGAGACAACTCGCCATGGCGAGTACCTGTGAGAAAAACTGGATTTTTAAAGTGTTGTTATAAGCCGTAATTTGGGTAGTTTTATGTACCTAGATAATTTTAGAGAGGACTGGAGCAAGTTTTAGATTAAAAAGATGAGTAGGGAGCTTAGAATGGATGATTTAGTGAGAAAAATGTCAAAACTCCCGAGAGCACCATATTTTTGTTCGCCTCGAGTTCGCCTCGAACTCGCCATGGCGAGTGTCCTGTTTCCTGAGCTCGCCATAGCGAGCAGATGTGCTCGTGAGGCGAGTTGCCCAGTATCTGTTTGATTAATTCTGTTGTTGATGGTTGATTTATCTTGATGATTAAGCATGGCTATTATAATGGTGTGTTTTTCTGGATGTTCTAAATTGGTTATAATGAATTGATGCTGGCTGGAATGTATGCTTCATTTAATTAAGTCATACATGAATGTTGTATTTTGGAGTGGTGAGTCATATACATATATATGCATAGGTTGGGTTGTATGTAGATATACACAAGTGGGTCAGTTGCATAAGCATAACAGTGGGAGAGCTTCGGCTCTGGAACGCCTTGTCGTTCAAAGTGGTGGAGCACTAGTTGCTCAAAGTGGTGCTTAGTGGTGAGGACTTATGTCCTGAAAATGAATGCTTTAACCATTCTACAGCGGTGAGGGCTACGGTCGTGATTATGGTACCACATGCATGGGTGTTGTTAGAGGAGTCTTAGTGGAGTGGTGATGAGTTGCGTGAGTCATAAAGTTGGTTTTTAATTACCATTTGTTGATGATATTGAAAATGATGATATTAATATAATGTTGATGAATTATTATGATAGGGTGTTAGATTCAATTGATGCATTCTTTATCTATATTATTGTTGTGAATCTCACCCCTTCTGCTTGAAAATGTTGCCCTTCCTATGGGTAACTTGCAGGTGATCCTGAGTAGTAGGTGGTGGCTCAATGTCTAGGACTCTGATACGTAGGGGATGGGTTTATGTGTCTCTATCATTTCTATGTATCAAACTTGAATTATGCTGATGTAACTTTAATTGTTAAGCTGAATAATGTTGATGTTGGATTATGTTGTGGAGGCTTTCATGCCAAGATTTATATTGGAGGATTAAATGTGTTTAATTAAAGTTGAGAATATTTCCGCTGCATGTTTAATGATGATTTTGAAGGATGTTTACTAAATAGACTTTATATTCTATTTAAGAAAATTTGAATTTGAAATGTAGCATGCCCGTTTGATGTTAAACTCTGATGTTATATTATTATTAATTGTATTATGGGAAACGGGATGTTACAACCAGCACCAGTTGTGTCAACAGGTTCAACATTTAAACCTCTAACTTTGCCTTTAAAATCCTGCACAAAAATTTAGTAATCACTATTAGCTGAATGGTGGTCACTCACATGACAAGATAGTACTGTGAAATATTAAACCTCGAAGCAAACCTTGCTTATGTTTTACAACTTGCCATTCGTCATTGAATGTCGAAATTGTTAATTTACATTCGACAAGTCACAGCCAACATTTTATTCCACTCATCCGAATAAAGAGCAAAGGAAAGAATGAAATGAGGGATTATAAAACCTATTCAGACAATTAAAATATGAGTTAAATGACTTTGGCAAGCTTACGTTGGTGTAATATCTACAACCCTCCGATCCACTGGTAACAATTAGAAGCTTGAGAGTAGGGTGAAAAAGCTTTTTTATTACATCATCATCATCACAAGGATCACCAGCATCAATCAAATGAGTGATCTCATCTTTGCTGATCTGCAATACATAAGAAATTAACACTTCAGATAGACTCAGAGAAAGAAAATAGAATGACGTGCAATGGCATTTATAAAGTGTATTGCATAAAAGTGAAAAACTAGACAAATAAAATTTACCTTTATGGCATCGGCTAGATTCCATATGCTCATTATACCCTCTCGAGCAGCCTCGGCTGATGGCCATAGTGCCAATTTCAATTTCGGATCATACGAGAGAATGCAATCACAGGTTTTAGCAAATCTCAAGGCAGCAAGAAAAGACGTCTTGCATTGCTCATAAATCAAACCGATGGAACCATAATGGAATATTTTAGCCTTGCTTGATGAGTTTACGATCAAGCTCTGACTCATACAGAAGCATATTAGCACTAGGAGTACTGGAAAACGAGCACTCGCGCACGCCATCAGCTCTAAGTGAAACATAAGCCAATTTGGTGCTGACATTAGAATCAAAATCAACCCGCATGCCAGATGTATCAACATTATTTTCCTTTAAAAGATCAACCAACAAATACCCAGCTTCATCTGCCCCAACCTAAAACGCAGACGGTAATGAGTTAAGCTATCATTTTCTCAGCCAACATAGATTCACATCCCTAAAATTCAGAATACTACTGCAAGAAGTATTATTCCTAGCCCTAGGTACAATCTACAAGTAAATACATGATATCTGTAGGAAAATCTTTTAAACTAATTTAATTTAACAATACGTAAAGGGAAAAAGGTAGAATGTGGTGGAAATGGGAAGTTATGGTTGGTTAGGTTTTAAAGTGGTTTCTATTTGATGGGAATGAAAAATAGAAAATGAGTAAAAGATATTCCTCAAAATGTGTCGCGTCATTTTTCGGAGATCAAGGCTATTTGATTAGCTTTTGACTCACTAATTATTTCACGACTGAACATTTTATTTTTTAAGAAAAAGGGGAAAAAAGTTCAAAACACCCCATATTGAGAGATTTAGGGTTCGGGGGTTGGTTATATTTAGGGAAGGCATTAGCACCCTAAATATTCGTAGTACTCTACGAGAACCTCTTGATTTTATTTAATTAATATGCTATAACTTGCTTGCTTATTTTTAAAAAGAAGGAATTAAAGTGGAAAAATAAAGACCTAATTATCTACATTTTTTATTGATTTGAAAGGACATGGTCCTCTGCCTACGTACCCGTGAGGGATCAAAACCTCGTAGTTCGGGGTAGAAATTGACGTTTGATTTGTTGAGTGTTTTTATTAGTTGTTTTGAAAAAGGTTTTAAATTGTAAAGCCAAGTGGCAAATAAGTGTTTGTTTGTGTTTTTTAATATTGAAAAAAGAGACTTTAAGTAAGGTTAAATTGATTGAAGTTTGATTAAGAAAAGAAAATAAAAATGCGGTCACTTGATTTGGATCAAGGTTTATTATGAAAATATTTTTGTGATTTTGATTATTTGCATGTTTTTTGTTGTTTTTTGGAATATTAAATAAAAATTAAACTAACGGAGCAATAAAAATAAAAGCGCGTGGATTTTTGTAGCGACGTTGGATCACCACAAAATCCCTAATCTAATTTTTTTGCATTTTTGGATATATCTAAGGCGGTAAAGAAATAAAATGACACACACACCCACACACTTTTCTCATTTATATTTACATTGGACCTAAATACATTCTAATTGCTGGAAAATAAATAACAATAATTAAAATGCTAAATAGAAATAAAAAAAATGCAAAAATGCTAAAAAGAAATAAAATGCAAGAAAATAAAAGAAATTGACAACCGAAGGGGCAAAAATTACCGAAGGGACTTTTTCGAAGGGACTTATTCCGAAGGGACAGAAAAAAGAGGGAGAAGAAAAGAATAGCTCGTCAACACAAGCTAAAGAGGGAGAAGAGAGAGAAAGTTCTTTGACAACTCAAGAGAACTTTTGGTGTGTGAAATTGTGTGGAATGAGAGCTCTATTTATAGGTGAGGAGGTTGATGAAGAAAGGAAAATTGGTTTAATGGAAATGATGGACAATTATGGTGAATTTTGAAAAAGGAATGTTAAAGTTGACACTTGACTTGAAATTTTTTTAGACCTTGTACATTTTATTTTGGACCTATTGACACTTTGTTTTTTTTGGACACTAATTAACTAAAACGAAATAAAATAAAATAAAATAAATCCAATACGAAATAAAATAAAAACAAATTAAACTAAATTATTTAAAGAAAAATAAAAATTAAAAGATGGAAAATAAAAATTATTAAATATAAAAAAAAATAACTAATCTTAAAATTAAAATTAATAAAAGATGGAAAGAAAGTAAAAAGAGAAAAGAGGGTCCGACTCGGAATTAAAAAATGAGGTATTTTAAAATACCTCCCTGCCGAATTTTTTTTACTAAAAAATCAGAGATCGATCAGAGTCGAGTGACATGTGTCAGTGGGGCCTTAGGTCAAAAATTAGGGTATGACAAAATGCATGAACTTTAACCATTACATTCCCATGCTCACTTTTCAGGGAGTTTATTTGTTTACCTTGAAACACACACACACACATGCCATTCAGAAAAGTGTAATCAATTTCAAATAACCCAACACATAACAGATTTCTTAAATATGAAGATTTGAACAAATCAAACATTGAAGTCATGTAGATAGTAACAAGAAACCACATAACCATGTCAATAAATAGACAGATGTACACCTTGCTCATAAATGCAGATGAACCCCCCAACTTAGAGATGCCAACTGCCACGTTTGCAATAGCACCACCAAGATCTCTCCTGCAGCGACCAAACGGTTCGTGAATAGCTATGTAATCTATCAACAGTTCACCAAAACAAACAACCAGTCCACTTGTTTTGCTGCAGCCTTCTGTTATGGGAAAATCAGGTAATTTGTAGGGCCTGGACACAGGAGGTACTCCATCGTTATTAGCTTTTGTATTCCGTAAGTTACCAGCAAAACCATTGCTTGCTTGGATATGAGTGTTAAAACTACATGAGTAGGGCATGGACACAGGAGGTGCTCCATCCTTATTATCAGCTTGGACAGTATGAGTGTTGTCATCATCAACTAATCCTCCTCCCCCCAATACTTCAATATTTTCACGAAGCAGCAAGAAAATTCCTGTGTGCGCACTTACATTAGTGAATTTGACCTACAAGTAGCAATAGATCCCTTAAGTCCACCCTTACACAGAGAGAATAGCAAATAAAAGCAACAAATGTATGTATTCAGATGAAAAGGAATTTGACCTTTAATCCAAGAGGCGAAGAAGGTTGAATGGCTAGAATAGGCCTCCGGTAGGTCTCTATTCCATAGATTTTACGAACACCATCGGTCATTGACAACATCAACATCCTACCATCCCGTGGAGGAGGTATAGCAAACCTTGGAGGAGGTATATCAGGAACATCTTGTTATCAAATCAATTTTTTAAAAAAATTTTTAACAACGACATCTTGTTTTTGGCATAAATATGATTTTTAAATTTTAACCAGTAGCAATTTGTCTTGTGTATAATAGTTATTTTAAAAAATTAAAAATTTATTAATTGTGAAAAAAATTAAATAATGTACTTCTTATTGAGTGTATAGTAATTATTTTAAAATTTCCTCTCAAAAAAATAATTATTTGCAAATTTATATCGATGACAATTTGGCCCTGTTATAATAATTAATTTAAAACTTGTATCAACGACAACTTTTTCCTTATATATAATTTAATTTTTAAATTTTATCAACAATAACTTGTCACATGTATAATAATAACTATTTTAAATTTTGTATCATCAAGCATGTCCCGTCTATAATTATTTAAAAAAATAAAAAAAAATTAAGAACCAATGTCTAACATGTATAATACTATTTAAAAAAATTTAGGGAAACTAATTTAAAATTAAGTACACATATTGTATAACCATTTTATAACTATTTCTGTGACAACCTTTATTTTTTAGCAATGAAACAACCTTCATGTTCTCTCTTTTTAATGGTTAAAAACAATAGAGAGAAAAATAGAGGAAAAAAAATAGAGAGAATAAAAATACAATTGTGAGTAAATAAAAAGTTGGTCAAAAATTATACTAAAATTGTTATACAAATATCATTTCTCTTTAAAATTTGTATTAGTAACAACATGTGATGTGTCATAATTATTATAAAAATTGTAGGGTTAATAGTATTTTTCACCCCTGTAATATAAGCAATTTCCGGTTTTCGCCCCTATAAAATTTTCGGTTTAGATTCCGTCTTCGTAAAATTTTTATTTTTTGGAAAGACCCCTCCCCCATATGATTGTGCATATTTGCTTACGTGGTACACTATGTGGCATGTTGACTGTGCATATATGCTTATGTGACGTGCTGACTCTATAATGAATTTTATTTTTTAAAGGTGTAGGTGGCATTTGTGCCTATTTTTAAAAAAATATTTATATTAATTTAGAAAGAAAAAAAATTGAATTTTTTTTTTAAAATTAAAAAATTCAGGAAATTTTTTATTTACATAATTTTTTTATTACGAAAAATATTATCCAAATTTTTAATTTTTTGTTTAAAAATAAAAAACGAACTTTAATTTCGAAAATTTCGTAAAGAAATGATTTTTTTTCTAAAATTTTAATTCCAAAAAAGATTTGATAAAAATCTGGAATAAAATTTTCCAAAAAAAATCTGAATTTTTAAAAATAAAATATTTTCCAGATTTTTTTTTGTAGAAAGATTTTTAAAAATATTTTTTTTCTGAAAAAAAAATCTGACTTTTTTTTTTTAATTTTGACTTTGTTTTTTCTAATTTTAAATTTTTTTTATTTTCATAATTAAACTCGAGAATCTTTAAAAAAAATTAATTTCGAAAAAAAAAACCTTTTTTCTGATTTTTTAATATTGAATTTTTTGGAAAAAATCTGAATATTTTTCTAATTTTTTGGATTTTTTTATTTTTAAAAAATAAAATATGATGTGGACAATTAAAAATAAATAAAAATTAAAAAAAAAGCCAAGTCAGCGCCACATAGGTGTGGCGCTTTTGATGAGTTGGATGGATGAGGGGTGTTTTTCGGAAAAAAATGTTTTATAAAGATGCAAATTAAACCGAAAATTTTATTGGGACAAAAACCGAAAATGACCTATATTACAGGAGTGAATAACACTATTAACCTAAAGTTGTATTAACAAACACAATTCTCGTGTCGTATAAATCTTTTAAACAAAACATTGCAACGGCAACTTTTTCCATGTACAATAATTATTTTAAAATTGATATCATAGACAACTTCTCTTGTATATAAATTATTTCAAAAATTTTAGCCAACTACAATGTAACACCCCTACTAGAAATTTTCTAGGATATCTAGCATGTGCGTTAAACTTGGTACTGGATACATTAAAATTACAATAAATAAAAATTCTCTGAACAAATCATAGAATTTCTCGCTTGTTACCTCAGAAATAGTACCACCGACGTGTACTTTATATAGTCCAGCTACGTTTGCTTCTTCTTCATGAACCATCATGTTGTATACTAACTTGTATATCTGAAATAAATAAAAGGGATTGGAGTGAGACAAGATGTCTCAGTGAGTTCCACCTATCCTAGGCTGTAGGCAATCACAGGGAACCTAGGATCGCCATATGTTCTAAACTCAACCCATTTTGGGTTTATACGATTTCATTATGCATGACTGAGCGATCAGGGGATAACTAGAATCGCTGTCTCAAATACTACTTTGATTATATAATAAATATAGTTATACTCATAACTTTAATCATAAACATAATCACCATAATAATCATAAACATATGTCCAATATATCGTATTCTGGTATAGCTTATACTTTGACATACTTATCTGAGTATGTCTCTGATTCTTTTCTGATAACAACTAGTTTCGGCTAACTATGCCGGAGTTCCATAACTAAAAATCTTCATTTCCAACGATCGGCAAAATGCCCATAAAATATTGCTTCGTAGCTAATTCATTCTAAACATAACTCTCATGTTAACATGTGTATGCTATGTTAGTATTCATGTTGGAGGGTACTTAATTTTTTTATAATTGAAAAGTATTTCAAATA
Organism: Medicago truncatula; assembly: GCF_003473485.1. NCBI lineage: Eukaryota > Viridiplantae > Streptophyta > Magnoliopsida > Fabales > Fabaceae > Medicago > Medicago truncatula. Next base: position 17,610,741 of record NC_053045.1, read on the forward strand.
TCGACCGAATAATTCTTGACTTAAAGTTTCATATCATTAACTATACATTTTACTGTGCATTTAGACCACATTATCTCTTCGTTGTGGCGAACGATAACTATTTCATTTTGTTACTATGAGCCGTACCTCATAGGCTACATTATCTCTTCGTTGTAGCAAACAAAGTTTTCGCATTTGTTACTATGAGCCGTACCTCATAGGCAAAATTATCTCTTCGTTGTAGCAAACAGAGTTCTTCTCAATTTGTTACTATGAGCCGTACTCATAGGCTACATTATCTATTCGTTGTAGCAAACATAATTTTTCTCAATTTTTATTATTTATTTATTTTATTATTTTCTTTCTTTTTATATGAGCATGTTACCCATTTCAATTTTTCTACGAGTTTCCATTTTTCTACGAGTTTCTATAATTCACTGTGAGCATATTACTCAGACTGCATTTCAAATTTTCTTTCATATCATTTCTATAGGTATATATAGATCAATTGCGTTGCTAATTTCCCTCCAACATTTATACTAACATCAACATACTTATTAACATAAAAGAGATTTTAGAATAAACAAGTAAGGGTGCCTAATCAAGAAATAATCATTCTAACTATCTTGTACTTATTCTGTTTCAAATGTACCATTCATATGGCATAATAGGAATGCTTGCACAAAAGAAAATTATCATAAAAATGGTCTAATTATTGATGTTATTTCAATAACGGAAACCTAACAGAAGGGACCAAAACGAGACTAAAAAAAAAACTTAAAATCCTCAAACAATCTTTTTTTTAGTTAAGGGACCAAAGCGATACCAATTAAATAGTTAAGGGACAATGATAAAAATTTCAAACCCAAACGAATAATGGTAACCTTCAGTCTTTGAAACAGTTGCAGGCAACGACAAACAATATCATCAAATCAAGAACAACATTCTACCAAACACCAATCATCTTCATATTTTTCTTCTTTAACTTGTTCTATAATCAACCGAAACCCAACTGTTTCATCTATGGTGGATGAATGATTGACATAATAATTGTAACGCCCACTTTCGTTTAATCGTTTATTTAATCGAGTTTAGGTGATTATATTATAATTATATAATATATGCATGATTTTGGTATGTTTTGATGATTTATGATGATTTGATCGATGACGTGATGAGTTATGAGTTTTGGAAGATTTGATAAGGATATGAGAATTATTTTATTGTTAAATAAAATAAAGATTTGAAATTAATATAAAATATTTAGTTAAGGGCTGTTTTGATATTTTAGATAGTTTTGGGGGAGAAAGTGAGATAAGATAAGTAATTAAGAAGAGGTATATAAAGGTTAGACCTAGTTTTAGAAAAAACATTGTACGTACGACTGTTTTGGAGAAAAAGGAGAAAAAGCCAAGTTTAGAGAAACCAAGGAAGAGTGCTGCGATTTTCTTCATACAAGGTAAGGGTGAGACTAATAATTCAATAACGTTGATTGCTGTAATTCTGATGATTAATTGAAAAAGTTAGGGTTGATTTAGAAAAGTTTTGGAATTAGGTCAAAACCCTAAAAATTGATGATCAAACGGTAAAACTTGTTTAGATTGATGTAGAAACCGTCCTTTAACCTTAGAACATGTTTAGGATGGATTATGGGATCAAAACTAGGCTTTGAACCATGTTATTTGATGGATTTTCGAGAAAACCCGTAGTCTGCCCGTGCTTCTGTTCATCGCTCGCCACGGCGAGGGATGACCTTCATCGCTCGCCACGCGAGCCCTTTCCCTTCGCCTCGCGAGTTGTTTGGTGCAACTCGCCATGGCGAGCAACCCTTCCTCGCCTCGCGAGTTTAGGCAGAGAGCGTGTCATATTTCGTGATTCGACCTTTTTAGTTGGACCTTGAGTGCCTTTGAGTGCCTGAACATACCTAGTATTGATTAGGAATGAATGTAAGATCAGAGGGAACCCAGAACAAGTTTATTTTGGGAGTTGAGTGGTACTCGCCATGGCGAGTAAGAACTCTCGCCTCGCGAGCACAGCCAGGATGCAGTTGCTTGTGTGTTTGTGCGATCTGTGTCGCACGTGTTGATCTAGAGTGAACCCCTAACTAGTAATAGACCTAATGATGACGTTTAATGCAGTCTGTAGAGTTGTTTAAGTTATGTTGATATTAATTGGACATGAACTAATGTATTGTATATTCATGCAAGATATGAAAACTTGATAATGATGCAATTTATGTGCTATTGATATAATGATATCATCTCGTTTATGTGACCTGTTTATGCTACTTCCATTATTTAACTAAGTGCATAAGTATATGATGAAGTTAGCTCCAAATTATTGGATGCATGTTGATATGTTGATTACGATGTTTTGTTCATAAGTGTCCATGCATAGCATCTCATTGAGCTTAGTCCTCACCACGAATATTAGGAGCTTTGTCCTCCGCACGTTTTATAGGAGCCTTGTCCTCCGCACGATTAAAGTATATTAATACTTATGATGACGATTGGTACCACATGCATATAAGGAGTCTAAGAGCATTGTCACATTGTCATGATTAAGATGTCTTGTTGATGATGATTGAATACGTGATTACGTGATAAGTGTTTATCAATTATGTGATTTTGTTCATGATAATTGGATATATGATTATGTTATAACTGTTTAGCAATTAAGCAATGTTATTTAAGGAATGATTATGATGTTAATTTATGATTCGCAATTACATTGATTAATGTTATTTGATTATGAAATCTCACCCCTTCTGCTTGAAAATGTTGCCCTTCGTATGGGTAACTTGCAGGTGATCGTGCTTAGTGTGCAGTTTGCTTTCGTGAGTTGGCCTTGCCTTCACTGTGTCGTCTAGATCGCTCTGATACGTAACGGGATGGGGTTTAATGTTATAACATGCTTCATTCTCTTACGTGACTATCATGTTTATGTTTTATGATGTTGAACAATTATTATGTTTTGTTAAGTTGATTTAACTCTTTTGAGATACTTTATTGGGGCCTGCGTGCCAAACTGATTTATGACTTCTGAGCTAATATTCCGCTGCTATGTTAAGATTTTATGTGGAAGTTAAATTATTATTTAACTGTTTTTGGATTACGTTTCTTTGTGATATCCCGTTTATGGTTTTTACTCTGATAAATGTTTAAGAAATTTGTATATTGGGAAAACGGGGTGTTACAATTGGTATCAGAGCAGGTTGGTCCGTCCGGTCAATTAGAGAGTCGTGTCGAGTCTTAGTAATATTTATATTACTATCTTATGTTGTTGTTGCTACTTTTGTAGAATATCAGGAATGGCTGGAAGAAACGATGCTGCGTTAGCTGCTGCTCTACAAGCTATTGCCCAAGCTGTGGGACAGCAACCTAACGTGAATGTTGGTGCGAATGCTGACGCTAGGAAGTTGGAGACTTTCATGAAGAAGAACCCTCCAACTTTCAAAGGACGTTATGACCCTGATGGAGCCCAGACGTGGCTTAAGGAGATTGAGAGGATTTTCCGGGTTATGCAGTGCACTGAGGATCAGAAAGTGTGGTTTGATACTCATCAGTTGGCTGAGGAAGCTGATGACTGGTGGGTTGCTCTTCTGCCTACCCTTGGGCAGGAGGGAGCTGTTGTGACTTGGGCTGTTTTCAGGAGAGAGTTCCTGAGGAGATACTTTCCGGAAGATGTTCGCGGGAAGAAGGAGATCGAGTTCCTTGAGTTGAAGCAAGGAAACATGTCTGTGACAGAGTATGCTGCCAAGTTCGTGGAGCTGTCAAAGTTCTACCCGCACTATACTGCTGAGAATGCTGAGTTCTCGAGATGCATCAAGTTCGAGAACGGTTTGAGGCCCGACATCAAGAGGGCGATTGGGTACCAACAGCTGAGAGTTTTTTCGGATTTGGTTAATAGCTGCAGGATCTATGAAGAGGATACGAAGGCTCACTACAAGGTAGTGAATGAGAGGAATGGCAAGGGACAGCAGAGTCGTCCTAAGCCGTACAGTGCCCCCGCTGATAAAGGGAAACAGAAGATGGTCGATGTTAGGCGGCCTAAGAAGAAGGATGCTGCAGAGATTGTGTGTTTCAATTGTGGTGAGAAAGGCCACAAAAGCAACGTCTGCCCTGAGGAAATCAAGAAGTGTGTCCGGTGTGGCAAGAAAGGTCATGTTGTAGCTGATTGCAATCGTACGGACATTGTGTGCTTTAATTGCAATGGAGAGGGTCACATTAGTTCACAGTGTACTCAGCCTAAGAGGGTGCCGACTACTGGTAGGGTCTTTGCTTTGACTGGTACGCAGACAGAGAATGAGGATCGTTTGATCAAAGGTACTTGCTATATTAATAATACTCCTTTAGTTGCTATTATTGATACTGGTGCTACGCATTGTTTTATTGCTTTCGATTGTGTGTCTGCTTTGGGTCTTGATTTGTCTGATATGAATGGAGAGATGGTTGTCGAAACTCCAGCTAAGGGTTCGGTGACTACTTCTCTCGTATGTTGAAATGTCCTTTGTCTATGTTTGGTCGTGATTTCGAAATGGATTTAGTTTGTCTACCTTTGAGCGGTATGGATGTGATTCTGGGTATGAACTGGTTAGAGTACAACCACGTTCTTATTAATTGTTTTAGCAAGTCGGTACATTTCTCTTCCGTCGAAGAGGAAAGTGGTGCAGAGTTTTTATCTACTAAGCAGCTGAAGCAACTGGAACGCGATGGTATTTTGATGTATTCTTTGATGGCTTCTTTATCTGTTGAGAATCAAGCAGTGATAGATAGGCTACCGGTGGTGTGTGAATTTCCTGAAGTTTTTCCAGATGAGATTCCTGATGTGCCTCCAGGGAGAGAAGTTGAGTTTTCTATTGATCTTGTTCCTGGAACGAAGCCGGTCTCGATGGCACCTTATCGTATGTCTGCTTCCGAGTTATCTGAGTTGAAGAAACAGTTGGAAGACTTGCTTGAGAAGAAGTTTGTTAGACCAAGTGTTTCACCTTGGGGAGCACCGGTTTTGTTAGTAAAGAAGAAAGATGGTAGTATGCGGTTATGTATTGATTATCGGCAGTTGAACAAGGTAACTATCAAGAATAGGTATCCACTTCCGATAATTGATGATTTGATGGATCAGTTAGTGGGTGCACGTGTTTTTAGCAAGATTGATTTGAGGTCAGGTTATCACCAGATTAAAGTAAAGGATGAAGATATGCAGAAGACAGCTTTCAGAACGCGTTATGGTCACTATGAATATAAAGTGATGCCTTTAGGTGTTACCAATGCACCTGGAGTGTTTATGGAGTATATGAATCGCATCTTCCATGCATTTTTGGATCGGTTTGTGGTTCTGTTTATCGACGATATTTTGATTTACTCCAAGACTGAAGAAGAACATGCTGAGCATCTGAAGATCGTTTTGCAAGTGTTGAAAGAGAAGAAGCTTTATGCTAAATTCTCTAAGTATGAATTCTGGTTGAAAAAAGTGAGTTTTCTAGGCCATGTTATTTCTGGTGATGGTATTGCAGTGGATCCGTCTAAAGTTGAAGCGGTATCACAGTGGGAGACTCCTAAGTCAGTTACTGAGATTAGAAGTTTCTTGGGTTTAGCTGGTTACTATAGAAGGTTTATTGAAGGGTTTTCTAAGTTAGCTCTTCCGCTAACGCAGTTGACTTGTAAAGGTAAAACTTTTGTGTGGGACGTCCATTGTGAGAACAGTTTCGGTGAATTGAAGAAGCGTTTGACGACTGCTCCAGTGTTAATTTTGCCGAAGTCAGATGAACCTTCTGTGGTATATTGTGATGCGTCCAAGTTGGGTTTAGGAGGTGTACTTATGCAAGAAGGTAAAGTGGTAGCTTATGCTTCAAGACAGTTGAGAATTCATGAGAAGAATTATCCTACGCATGATCTCGAGTTGGCGGCCGTAGTCTTTGTATTGAAGATATGGAGACATTACTTGTATGGTTCGAGATTTGAGGTGTTTAGTGATCACAAGAGTTTGAAGTATTTGTTCGATCAGAAGGAATTGAATATGAGACAGCGAAGATGGCTTGAATTGTTGAAAGATTATGACTTTGGTTTGAATTATCATCCAGGTAAAGCTAATGTTGTTGCAGATGCCTTGAGTAGGAAGACATTGCATATGTCCGCTATGATGGTCAGAGAGTTCGAATTGCTTGAACAGTTTAGAGATATGAGTTTGGTTTGCGAATGGTCACCTCAGAGTGTGAAACTGGGTATGCTGAAGATTGATAGTGAATTTCTGAAAAGTATCAAGGAAGCGCAGAGAGTTGATGTCAAGTTTGTAGACTTGTTGGTTGCTAGAGATCAGACTGAAGACTGTGATTTTAAAATCGATGATCAAGGTGTGTTGAGATTCCGAGGAAGAATTTGTATCCCAGACAATGAAGAGATTAAGAAGATGATTCTTGAAGAGAGTCATAGAAGTAGCTTGAGTATTCACCCGGGAGCTACGAAGATGTATCATGATTTAAAGAAGATTTTCTGGTGGTCTGGTTTGAAACGAGATGTGGCACAGTTTGTGTATTCCTGTTTAGTTTGTCAGAAATCGAAAGTTGAGCATCAGAAACCTGCTGGAATGATGGTACCTTTAGATGTGCCAGAATGGAAATGGGACAGTATATCCATGGATTTTGTGACGAGTTTGCCAAATACTCCTAGAGGGAACGACGCAATTTGGGTTATTGTTGATAGATTGACGAAGTCGGCTCATTTTCTACCGATTAATATTAGTTTCCCTGTTGCCCAGTTGGCAGAGATTTATATCAAGGAGATCGTGAGGTTGCATGGTGTTCCTTCGAGCATTGTGTCAGATAGAGATCCAAGATTTACTTCTAGATTTTGGAAAAGTTTGCAAGAGGCTTTGGGTTCGAAGTTGAGGTTGAGTTCGGCGTATCATCCGCAGACAGATGGTCAGTCGGAGAGGACAATACAGTCGCTAGAGGATTTGTTGAGAATTTGTGTTCTTGAGCAAGGAGGAACTTGGGATAGTCATCTTCCGTTGATCGAGTTCACATACAATAATAGTTATCATTCAAGTATTGGAATGGCACCTTTCGAGGCTTTATATGGTCGGAGATACAGAACCCCGTTGTGCTGGTTTGAGTCAGGTGAAAGAGTGGTCTTAGGACTAGAGATTGTTCAGCAGACTACTGAGAAAGTTCGGATGATCCAAGAGAAAATGAAGGCGTCGCAGAATCGACAAAAGAGTTATCATGATAAGCGTAGAAAAGATCTTGAGTTTCAAGAAGGAGACCACGTGTTTTTGAGAGTCACTCCTATGACTGGTGTAGGACGTGCTTTGAAGTCAAAGAAGTTGACCCCGAAGTTCATTGGTCCGTATCAGATATTGGAAAGAGTTGGAACGGTGGCTTACCGAGTGGGTTTACCGCCGCATCTTTCGAATTTGCACAACGTTTTCCATGTGTCGCAACTTCGAAAGTATGTTCCGGATCCATCTCATGTGATCCAAAGTGACGATGTGCAAGTTAGAGACAACCTTACGGTAGAGACTTTACCGGTGAGGATTGATGATCGTAAAGTGAAGACGTTGAGAGGCAAGGAGATACCTCTCATGAGAGTCGTTTGGACGGGAGCGACTGGTGAAAGCTTGACGTGGGAGCTTGAGAGTAAGATGCTGGAGTCTTATCCAGAGTTGTTTGCTTGAGGTAAATTTTCGAGGACGAAAATCTTTTAAGTGGGGGAGAGTTGTAACGCCCACTTTCGTTTAATCGTTTATTTAATCGAGTTTAGGTGATTATATTATAATTATATAATATATGCATGATTTTGGTATGTTTTGATGATTTATGATGATTTGATCGATGACGTGATGAGTTATGAGTTTTGGAAGATTTGATAAGGATATGAGAATTATTTTATTGTTAAATAAAATAAAGATTTGAAATTAATATAAAATATTTAGTTAAGGGCTGTTTTGATATTTTAGATAGTTTTGGGGGAGAAAGTGAGATAAGATAAGTAATTAAGAAGAGGTATATAAAGGTTAGACCTAGTTTTAGAAAAAACATTGTACGTACGACTGTTTTGGAGAAAAAGGAGAAAAAGCCAAGTTTAGAGAAACCAAGGAAGAGTGCTGCGATTTTCTTCATACAAGGTAAGGGTGAGACTAATAATTCAATAACGTTGATTGCTGTAATTCTGATGATTAATTGACAAAGTTAGGATTGATTTAGAAAAGTTTTGGAATTAGGTCAAAACCCTAAAAATTGATGATCAAACGGTAAAACTTGTTTAGATTGATGTAGAAACCGTCCTTTAACCTTAGAACATGTTTAGGATGGATTATGGGATCAAAACTAGGCTTTGAACCATGTTATTTGATGGATTTTCGAGAAAACCCGTAGTCTGCCCGTGCTTCTGTTCATCGCTCGCCACGGCGAGTGATGATCCTCGCCTCGCAAGGGATGACCTTCATCGCTCGCCACGTGTAACACCCCGTTACCCAAAAGCAATTAAATAGCAAATATACGTCAGAGTAATTCCACAACGGGCATGCTACACGTCATTTCAAAATTCTTAAATAGAAAATAAAACTATTTTATCAAATCAACTTATTATATATGAAAACATAGCAGTGGAATAGTTTTCAAAATCCATAACCTCATAAACATCCAACAATAGTCTAAGGCATTAAAGGCCTTAACATAATTCAACATCATACTTCAAAGCCAACAAAAGGCTCCACACCATAAGTTCCAAAATTTGATACATGGAAAGGAAAAGCAACAATAATAAAAATGATAAATCCCATCCCACGTATCAGAGCCCTAAACACGACTTTGAGCCACCACCTACTACTCAGGATCACCTGCAAGTTACCCATAGGAAAGGCAACATTTTCAAGCAGAAGGGGTGAGATTCACAACAATAAATATAGATATTAAAATCATCAATTGAATCTAACACCCTAATCAACAACACATCATCTTGTAAACATATACATGTATAAGTCACAAGCAGCAACAACATCAACAATACACCATGATCACAATGATTATATATATAAATGCATATTCAACACCAACATCATCCATCAGATAATAACTGAACTCAACAACCAAGACTCATGCAAATGACATGACCACTGCTAAGACACCATCTTAGACTTCTTAATGAAATGCAATATGCATGTGGTACCAAACAGGACCGAAGCCCTCACCGCTTTTGAATGGTTAAAGCATTCATCAGGACCGAAGCCCTCACCGCTGTTGAGCAACTAGTACTCCAGGACCGAAGCCCTCACCGCTGTTTTATGCATATGCCATGGACCTACTTGTGTATATCTACATACAACTGACCATGCAATGCAACTCAATATGACTCCACTTTAATAATATGTATGATTCAACAATTGGCATACATTTCAACCATCATCAGTAATCATTAATCCAGTAGTTCAATCAACTAAAATAATGCATAATTATATATAACCATGCTCAAAAACAACAACATCAACCGCTACTATTCAAGCTAGCAAAACAATATTCAGGAACTGTGCAGCTCGCCTCGCGAGCACATCTGCTCGCCATGGCGAGTTCACAAAAACACTAGCTCGCCATGGCGAGTTCAAGGCGAACTCGAGGCGAGTGAAAATCAGGTGCTCTCGGGAAAAATGACATTTTCTCACTCAAATCCAAATTCTAAGTTCCCTATTCATCTTTTTAGCCTAAAAATTCCACCATTCATCATTAATATCATCTAGGTACCTTAAACCATCCCCAAAACATCTTATAACAACAATTCAAAAATCAAGTTTTAATCTGGGCTACTCGCCATGGCGAGTTGGACTGCTCGCGAGGCGAGCTATGAAGTTGCTCACTCGCCATGGCGAGCACAGCTACTCGCGAGGCGAGCGATGAACTTCTGTACGGGCAGAAAACTGGTTTTTCCCAAAAATCCCATTTTCCTTCCAATCACTCCCCAAATCAGTTTACAGATGAAAATTGAATGTTTCTATGCAACCAAAACCAAATTCTAACATCAGAATAGCAATATCTACCCCAAAAACCATAAATTCAATTAAAACCCAATTCCTCAATTTCACTCCAAAAACCTGTTAAACTCAAATCAGACTTTAAAATCTACACTATTGAAGTAAACATCACCCTTACCTTAGAAATTGAAGAAGAAATGTGCAGCAAATTCACTCTTGGCTCTAACTTGGTCTTCTCCCCTTTTTCTCCCAACTTGTCAGTTCTTACGTACAACTGCTTCTAATCTTTCTTTTCCTAACTTCCCATTACTTAACTCCCTATATTTTCATTTAACTCCCCATTAACTTTAATAACTATTAAATAACTCCCCAAACTCCAAAATAATTATTATTTCATACTTATACTAATTATTATTAAATAAACTATATAATAAAATAATGCACCACATAAGACACCCAAAAATCACACATATATATATATATATATACTCCGCATAGATCTCCAAACATCATATATAAAAATATATATACTCCACATAATTCAAATTAATTAAATAAACAACTAGAGCGTTACACCACGCGAGCCCTTTCCCTTCGCCTCGTGAGTTGTTTGGTGCAACTCGCCATGGCGAGCAACCCTTCCTCGCCTCGCGAGCTTAGACAGAGAGCGTGTCATATTTCGTGATTCGACCTTTTTAGTTGGACCTTAAGTGCCTTTGAGTGCCTGAACATACCTAGTATTGATTAGGAATGAATGTAAGATCAGAGGGAACCCAGAACAAGTTTATTTTGGGAGTTGAGTGGTACTCGCCATGGCGAGTAAGAACTCTCGCCTCGCGAGCACAGCCAGGATGCAGTTGCTTGTGTGTTTGTGCGATCTGTGTCGCACGTGTTGATCTAGAGTGAACCCCTAACTAGTAATAGACCTAATGATGACGTTTAATGCAGTCTGTAGAGTTGTTTAAGTTATGTTGTTATTAATTGGACATGAACTAATGTATTGTATATTCATGCAAGATATGAAAACTTGATAATGATGCAATTTATGTGCTATTGATATAATGATATCATCTCGTTTATGTGACCTGTTTATGCTGCTTCCGTTATTTAACTAAGTGCATAAGTATATGATGAAGTTAGCTCCAAATTATTGGATGCATGTTGATATGTTGATTACGATGTTTTGTTCATAAGTGTCCATGCATAGCATCTCATTGAGCTTAGTCCTCACCACGAATATTAGGAGCTTTGTCCTCCGCACGTTTTATAGGAGCTTTGTCCTCCGCACGATTAAAGTATATTAATACTTATGATGACGATTGGTACCACATGCATATAAGGAGTCTAAGAGCATTGTCACATTGTCATGATTAAGATGTCTTGTTGATGATGATTGAATACGTGATTACGTGATAAGTGTTTATCAATTATGTGATTTTGTTCATGATAATTGGATATATGATTATGTTATAACTGTTTAGCAATTAAGCAATGTTATTTAAGGAATGATTATGATGTTAATTTATGATTCGCAATTACATTGATTAATGTTATTTGATTATGAAATCTCACCCGTTCTGCTTGAAAATGTTGCCCTTCGTATGGGTAACTTGCAGGTGATCGTGCTTAGTGTGCAGTTTGCTTTCGTGAGTTGGCCTTGCCTTCACTGTGTCGTCTAGGTCGCTCTGATACGTAACGGGATGGGGTTTAATGTTATAACGTGCTTCATTCTCTTACGTGACTATCATGTTTATGTTTTATGATGTTGAACAATTATTATGTTTTGTTAAGTTGATTTAACTCTTTTGAGATACTTTATGGGGGCCTGCGTGCCAAACTGATTTATGACTTCTGAGCTAATATTCCGCTGCTATGTTAAGATTTTATGTGGAAGTTAAATTATTATTTAACTGTTTTTGGATTACGTTTCTTTGTGATATCCCGTTTATGGTTTTTACTCTGATAAATGTTTAAGAAATTTGTATATTGGGAAAACGGGGTGTTACAATAATCATTGTCAACGCTTCCATCTTCCACCTCATCATCATCATCATCATCCATGTAGAAATCAGAAAGATTGTTTAAAGTCCCGGTCGTGGGCAACCCAATAAGATTCGAATTAGGTTGATCCATGACCCTAAAATGCTGTGATTACCTTTGGATTTGTTCTTTGACTTGGAGACCGGATGGAGGCGACATCCGAAGCACTGTGGTGTGCCGCATTTGCCGGTGAATTTGGAATGATTGGTGGGCTTGGAGGGGACTTTTGTGAAGAGTCCAGCAGTTAGAGGGGAATCGAACCGGGTGATGAATCGAGTACCGGGTGTCGGTTAGGAAGGATCGGATATGTCCTCACCATACCATGTTGCTTACCCTCTCTCTTCATTTTTGTTGAATTGGATTGTGGGCTAAAGAGATTGATGAGAAATAGATGAATGGATTTGTGATTATATATTAATAACTATGAGGTTGGTGCTGCAGGGGATGGAGTGGACCTTGGGAAACAAGGTGTATATAGTTATAGTTATGCGTGATGACCAAGTGTTAACAAATAATGGACCAGGCAAAACAATTATTATTATAAAGAACTAGTTACAAACCCGTGCTTCGCACGGGTTCAATAACGTATTCGATAAAAAAAATTCTTCGAAAGAAGAGATATTAAAACGACGGAACATTGTGATTCATCATAAAATATGTATGAGCTGATTAAGAGAGCATATAATTAGTTTATGAGAATACAAATTGACATAATATTTAGGATGAAAACAATTGGAATCAATAAAGAAACCAATGATGTGTGAATTTACATATTATCCAAAATTATAAAAAAGAGTGTTGTTGTTATAGAGTTACCAAAAAAGGATTGATACCCATATTTACATCAAATGAAATCAATCAAAGAAGTAGCATCGGTGAGTGAATATAATCTAGTCTAGGATTAGAGTTAAGGTGATCTATTGAAAGTGCGGATCATGAACACCAAATTTTTATTTGGGAACGATTTGAACGTGCATATTTTTAGGTGGCTTCTCTAGATCAAAAATTAACTTATCACCTACCTCTAACATCTGTTCTCGGCAAATTTGAACCATTGGCCGCCTAAGTATTTTTTATAACTGGCTCTCTTTGCCGTTATCAAGCGACACTTATACCTTTTTTTAGCTTGTTTTTCGATGAGTGTGATTGTTTTCCGTGTTCCTTTTAGAAATGTCATTGATATCTCATTTGAAAAGTGCTAGGTACAAAACAAATTGCACTGTTAATTAGAAGTTATATATATGTACATTTCTAAAACATTTACCAAAGCATTATAAAGATTTGCTGTAGGAAAAGAGCATGTTTTATTTTGTTCAAGAGATTAGGAAAACAACATTATAATTAACATGATACTAATTGGAACCAATGAAGGAACCAACAATGTGCAGATTAACGTTAAATAGTTAGGTTTATAAAAGAGATTGCAAGTTTCATAGACTAACTAAAAATGATGAGGTGACACTAACCACACCTAGAGCTGCCAAAAATGGGCCGAGCTCATGGGCTGGCCCATTGGCCCATGTTTTTGAGCCGGACCGGGCCTAAAAAACTAACAAAAAAATACACTCGGGGTTTTTCGGCCCAAGCTTATTTGGGCCATACAAAATTTGGGCCGGGCTTTGGGTCGGCCCATTAGCCCATATTTCATTTTATTTTTTTTAAAACATTATCAACTAATTTAAAATTTATTAACAAAAAAATATTTAAATAAATAAATTTAATAAATATGGATGAATTTAGCTTACAGTTTTAAAATTTTAAAGTTTATAAATTATTAATTTTATTTAATTGAAAGAATAATCTAGAGTTTAATTATTATTCAATGTTAATATAAAAATTATTTATATTTTTATGTCCATCCAATCATATTTTAGCAAAAAAATAATGGTGAGTAACTAATACATAAGAAAATACATAAAAAAAAGTGAATAAATTTTAAAAATAAAACATTAACGGGCCGGGCTGGCCCATGGCCCACCCGGGCCGGGCTCTAGAATTCACGGCCCAATCATAAACGGGTCGGGCGGGGCCGACCCATTTCAATAGTCGGGCCTCTCGGGCCCGGGCTGGGCCGGCCCATTTGACACCTCCAACCACACCCCATCAATAGAAAATTACTAAAATGCCCCTTCTAGGAGCAACTCTCATAATACAATCCAAACTGGTTAGGATTGAATTTAGTTGTTTTCCAAATAGTGATGCAATATGTTTCCTAACACAAAATATGCACATGAAAGAAAAAAATAATGCAATATGTATTTTTAATTTGTGCGTAAAAAAACTCAAAGCATGTTTGTGCATAAAAAAGCAGACATTGACTAAGTTTATAAATTCATCAATTCGCCTAACCTGAGACAGTTTGGAAAAATCGTTGTACGAAGTACGTTGAGAAGAAGACGAACTCTGACTTAAGTTCTAACTGAAGCTTTGACTCTGAGCTTGAGAAGTGTTAAGGTCACGACAACAATTCAAGAAACATGGTCAAAAAACAATCAAATCGGATTGTGAAATAATAAGTTACTCTAACACTGTATTGTGAAATCATAATGCAAACTTACTAAGTCTTAAACTTCTTAACAACCGGATGATGTAGGTTGATGAGCAGCCTCGAACCTGACCAATTGTTACATATATTTGGGTTGACATTGACTACAAAATGGAAGCAAAGAACTCAAGGTAAATAGATGGTAAATGATAAAGCTACGGAGTATTTTCCCATAGTGTTACATCAACTATATTCCACTACATAAGGAAAGACATTTTTCGGGTCATTATCAAACTTATACAAAATTCTATCATCTGATGCTGACAAAATAGAAAATAATACCTTTTCTATTTTGCAATGTTTAGTTTTTTTGAATAAGAAAAAGATATGCATATTTTTTTACGATATAAAGGTGCAATATATATATATATATATATATATATATATATATATATATATAAGCATAATTTTTTTAGAAATCTATACCTTTTTTGAAGAAAAGACATCTACAATTGTACTTTTAATTAAAATCAAAATTTTAAAAAAATTATACGAATTAGCGTAACAAAAAAACAGACACACATAAAGTATTACTCTAAACGCTAATATGTGTGTCTGTAAATTTGCGAGGTTGAAGAAAGAAAAAAAAAATATTTTGTATCATTAAATGATAGCGTGAATAAAAATATGTGTGAGGTTGTTAGGATTAAACGATATTTAAATTAAATATATAAATGATAAAAAGATAATAAAATTTCTTTGAAAAAAAGGTAATAAAATTAAATGAAACCTCCTTTAAAAAATTAAATGGAAGAAAAAAAAACATATTGAAATATAATATTAGAAAATAAAAGAAAAGGTTCCCAACGTGAATTGAAGAGAGATGCTTGTGAAATAAATTGTCGGGAAGTAGTTTTTTGAAGTAGCATTCAACAACTTTTGGCCAAAGCTCATTCCATTCAATTTTATGCATTAAAAAAGTACATTTTTTAGTAAGTACTTAATTGATATTGTACTTGGCCTAACTTCTCCTTAAAAATGTAGAGAAGTTGAAAAGAAAAAAAAACCGGGTCAAACGGTATCTTAATCTCCCACAACGGCAGTGTAAAAGCGACTGAATTTGGAAGAAAAAAAATTAGAAAATAGTTAAAAAAATAAAAATTGAAAAATAGTTAAAAGTTATTAAAAATATAAAAATTATAAAATTTATTAAAAATATAAAAAATTATAAAATAATTAAAAAAAATGGTGAAGAGCAAAATGGGAAATGCACCCTAAAAATGATGAGGTGGCACTAACCACACCCCATCAATTGGAAATTACTAAAATGCCCCTCCTAGGGGCAAAATGGTAAAATCCTAGAAACTTAATTTTATAATATAGTAAGTAGATTAAAATTAAAATTAAAATTATTAGAATTTATTTGAGTTTGACAACTCATTTAGATTAAATAAGTGTAGACAAACAATAAAGCAATTATATTAAATAAGTTGAATGATTCCTTCTATCTTTTTTTTACCTGTAGATAAAGTGGAAAATATCATACTCTTCCCTTTTCAATCCAGAGTTTCCATACTAAAGCAACGATATTAGTTATCCAAGTGCATGGTAATTACATTAACTTTTATGCATAATTTCATGACAGTTTTTTTCTCTTGCATGTAAAGCAATAAAATATGCATATGTCCAAAAGACACTCATAGTAAAACTGAGCACATCATCACCAAACATATATAACCGATTTTTTAATATGGGCTTCTTTACTCTTTTTTTTCTTTCTTTTCTTGGATAGGATTAATATGTTTTGATTGTGCTAGAAAATTTAATAGTGCTAAGCTAACATAGTTTCAATAAAAAAAAGTTAATGACACCGAATCGCATTTTGTCATTAAAAAAAAAAGTGATATCAAATCACACAAATAATAAAATAGTAAGTAAATCGTCACCTAATCATTAGAATTAATATGTTATATATTTATTTTGATTGGACTCTATTTTATTATTAATAGAGTCCAATCTAGTTTCAAAGTGAGAAAACTCTAGCCGCCCTCTATAAAGGGCTACGGAGGACTAACCCTACTAAAACATTAATCTTTTTCCCAAACTATTAGTAACATGCTCTAATCCTCTAAATAAATCCGACAATTATGAAAGACTACAAAACACTAAGCCCGTTGTTATAGATTTTTTTATGAAAAAAATCACTTTTTTTTTTAATAAAAAAAACCACTTTTAAGATTATTGCATCCGTTTGTTATAGTTTTTTTAACCCCCTCTTCCATTTAAAAAAAGTTACAAGTAACCTTCAACGTAGATTCTTCCCTTTCAACTGATTTTTTTATACAATCTTAGACCATCTATAATGGGAGGTCCTTCCTCTATTTAGCACGATGCTAAATAGACAACCCCGTTGTGACATCAATAAATATGGTACTTATAAAGATGGATGGGTGCTTTTATAGTCACCTTGTCTCTCCTTTACTCATAGATCTCACATGTATAATTAATTCTATTTTTTTCTCTATTCAATTGATGTATTATTTTAATATTAAAAAATAATAATTGCAATCATAATATTTAATCGATCAACATGAATCTTCAACAAAAATTATATTTTACAACAAATAATTTACCCATTTGTAAAGAAAAAAAGCAAAACAAACATACGATGATTGGATTTACTACAAATAATAGTTTAATTTGAATTTGCTCGATTTTAACATAGGGTGATTAAAAAAAATTCTTGCTTTTTATTTTATAATTTATAATTAGATTACTTCAATATTTTAAATTTAATAATATAAAGTTATTGTTGGGACCCAATTAATAATTCTTTTGGGTGCTAAGTTGAAGAGATTAAGTGTTTATTCAATATTAATTATAACATTAAGAGTAAATTACGCTCCTCTCCCCTTAAAGATGCTTAAATTACATTCCTCTCCTCTCTTATGTTAAAATATACACTTTTCTCCCCTCTTATTCAAAACATATTAGAAAATATTTCACTCTCCTCCTCTAAGAGAAGCCTGAATTACATTCTCCTCCCCTCTTATGTTAAAATCTACATTTTACTCCCTCAATACTTGTTTTTTATTTCTAATAGTCTAGCAAAAAATAATAATCTAATACACTTCGAAAAAATAGTATTACGGATCTATTTTAATATAATCAATATTTGAATACATATTTTTCGCTATTTTTTATTCACAATTTCATTAACATATAGTTTTAAATCCTATTATAGAATAAGAAACAACCCAAAATAAAATTTAAATATGCAAAAAATTATCAAAGACAATAAAGAATGGTTATTTAAAAGTTAATTTTATACTCTAAATTATAAAATTAATAGAAAAATATTTAAATTTAAATATCATTGACATTTAAATTATAAAGAAATGAATTTATTTTTCTTAAATGGTGGTTCAAAATTAGTATATATCATAAAAATATATATTTATGTTAAAATAGATTAAAGTGTAGTACATATTTAATTATTAAAGGAGGGGTTTGTAATTCAAGCATCTTATAGGGGAGGGGAGTATAAATGTTATTTTTCAAGGGAGTGAAGTGTATATTTTAACATAAGAGAGAAGAAGATTGTAATTCAAACACCTTTCAAGAGATGAATTGTAATTTACTCTAGGGTCTTGTTAACCGGTGCCCCGGACACTGGTTAAGAAACTAAAAGTAGAAAGAAAATATATAATATACATTGAAAAGTGCAATTTTTTAACTTTTAAAATATAGAATATGTTATGAATATTACAAGTGGATGTCCATATAGCAATTGGGTTATTGGATCATATTGTTAGCTTATTGGACCATATTGTGCTTGCTCCCCAAGTCATTGTATTTCTCTATAAATAGAGCTCATATGTAACCTAATTATACATCATAAGAGAATAATATAATCCTCTTTCTTCTCTCTCTATTCTCTCTTCTTCTCTTTAATCTTGTTCTTGTTCTTCTTATTTTAATAGTTTCATAACACGTTATCAGCACGAGCTTACCAACTAAGGTATTTTTTATGTAAATAAGTTTTAATTTTGTATCAATGATTATAGGCTATACTGTTACAATTCCATCAATTGGAATCAATGCCTTATAGATACATTAAATCATTGTTATGTGAATTGTAATATATTATTGTGTTTATTTATTCCATATGTAATCATGAAGTATTGCATAAGAATTGATCTCATATTATAAAATCAAAGAGATCTATTATATGGTTCCTGAAGAACTCAATATTACTCTATGTGAATTTTAGAAAAATTCAAAAGTGTGGTTCATGAAGAACTCACTATTATTCTTTGTGAATTCCTGAATAATTCAAAACCGTAGTTCCTGAAGAACTAAATATTATTCTCTTTGAATTCCTGAAGAATTCAACAGCGTAGTTCCTAAAGAACTTAATATTTTTTCTCTTTGAATTCCTGAAGAATTCAAAAGCGTTAATCTATGAAGGAAGGATTGATTGGAGAAATATTTTATGGTTTAAATTTATTGCATAGTTCTTGAAGAACTTAAAAATCAATCTTTATCCTCCATGAATTCCTGAAGAATTCAGTAGTAATACATCCATGAAGGATCGTACAAATAACAGATTAAATTTGTTATATAGTTCTTGAAAAGCTTAAAAAAAACTTAAAAATCAACCAATTTTATTCTCCATGAATTCCTGAAGAATTCAATTGTGATGCATGGATTGCACAAATAATTGATTTGATTGTGAGTAGTTCGTGAAAAACATAAAAAAAAACTCATTTTTCTTTTGTGAATTGGTGCGTATTTTTTTTTTTCACCAAATTTCCATGTTTTATTCATTTAAGATTCAGTTGAAATTATCCCTTGATTTAATTATTATTTTATCTTTTTGGTTTAATTTTAAAACAAATCTCTGTTTGATTGAGATTGTTTCCTTTAATTGTGGATTTTTTTCCAAATTTTTTGCTGAAACCAGTTTTGTTTTGTTGGGTCTAAAATAAACCAACTAGTTTTTATTTGGATCTAAGTTAAAAAAAAAATATATTATTATAATTGATTTGAAACATATCTTTACGTTTGAGTTTGTTTCAAATATAATATTAAATTAAATATCTAATTTTTCTTCTTAAAATTAAGGAATCAAATTGTATCAATTTTTTTAAGATTTGATCTAAAATTATTTTCTAAATTCTACATATTTTTTTTTCAAAAAAAAAAAAAGATAATGTAACTAATTCCGTTTTTTTTCTTCTGACTTTATGGCTCTTGTTTGTTATGGATTCATTGTCAATTTGATTGATAGACACCAATTAGAATCATGTATTTTGTTTTAATTGATTGTCACAATTTTTTGTTTTGAAATAAAAATTTGATAAAATCATTATTTTTAGAAGCAAATTGACTTCACAATAAAAAATTTGATCCCATGCGATTTTGACAATTTCAATTTCTCAACCACCAAAATCATGTTTGGCACCTAAATGATCATGTTTTAAGTTCTTGAATTTCGGTTCATATAGACTATATAGACTCTTTTCTAAATTATAGACTGAAGTTCCATATAACGGAGATATATACATCAATTTGGTCTTGTCAATATGTCTGTTTTATTTTATTTTTATGGTTGTGCTTTCATGTAATTTGGGCAATTCCTTGTTGATTTTGATTTAAACTTATTTATGATCCATTATCGATATGCACATAAATGTCATGTATACAAGTATTTGTTTTGAATTATTAAGTTTGGGTATTTGATCATTGTAACATCAAATGGAAATATGTTGTTAGCAAATAAAGATTTAGATTTAATTTAATTAAGGTGAATTGATTTGTTCTGAAATTTATTTTTATTTAAAAAAATAATGTTTTATATCCTACCGTTTAATTTCTATTTGAAATTAAAATTGATTCACATATTTTTTGTGTATAAACTTTGTATTTAGTTATAAAATAAATAAATAAATAAATGCTATATATTTAGTTATGATATATATTTATGGAAGATTTGTTGTATTTTAATAATGAATCTCAACTTTTGTGATTCAATTTGGTAGTACATTATACAAAGGTTTGATTCTTTAATTTTGAGAAATATTGATTCTACAATATATGGGTAAATATTTATATTCACATGTAGTGAATCAATATTGACATGATTTTTTCTCTCGTATATATAAGATTCAAGTTTATTTCATTTGAAATTGAATATTTGGGTTATAGCATGATTATGATATTTGAAATTTATTGTTATTAATTTTTTTTTACAATAATATGATTTCAATCATGCATTTTGGAAGAACCAGGAATATTTTTCATAAATTATGATGCAAGGAATCAATGTTAGCATTGCACTTCAAAATAAATAAATTATCGAAGGCTCCTGAATAACTAATTTATTGTTACATGGAGGAACAAAGTTAAACATTGAGATTGCATTCTCATAAAATTTTAATGTTAAAAATCTCTATATTACGAGATATACTCTGGAGAAAATAAGTGTAGTGGAAATTTTATTTTGTCTCTTATTTATAATACACTTATATTAGTGCAATGGAAGCACATATTATAGTAAACCTGAAGTTTACATATTATATTATTTGTGCAATGTAAGCACATAATATCGTAAACTAGAAGTTTACAAATTATATTGTTGGCAAGACTGGTTGGGTTATCCCGGATCTATTATGATGCATAAACTATTTGAAAAAAAAATGGATATATATTGAAGAGCTAGAAGATTCTTCAATCTAGTAACTATTGTGTGTTACTACTTCCCAGATAGAGTTGACAATTTAAAAGAATGAGTCCCTCACTTATATAAGGTGCTATTTAAATTAATACATTGATCATGTGAAGTACTTGAATATTATATGATTTGAATCGATGCATCAACTAAATGATCACATGTATATTCACAACCAGAAGTTTGTGAGATTATTATGTCAACAAATTTGACTAAGAGTTTATTTTCTAAACTTTTCAAAAAGCATTTTATAAGTATCATTCACCAATTCAAATTGATATTGAACAGCAGGTAGCATATGATCATAAAAATGGATTTGGAGATCCATTCTTTAGACGTCTAAAGTTAATTGTATGATTGATACTTATGAGACCATACCTTATAAACTCTATTTTGGTTATGAGATAATGTCTTATAGACTCAATTTTGGGAATCAATAATTTTGTATATTGAGATATTGATATGCATCAAGCCAACACATTACTATATGTAAGTTCTCCCCTTAATTTATCATTGGTTTAAGGTTAACAACCTGATATTTTTCATCCAAGTGAATTTTTGGATGTGTTGTGTATGTCACAATTGCTTCAATATAATGCATTTTGATAAATCTTGAAAGAATATTGGGAAAATATATTTGATATAAATCTCCATCTATCATTAATTGTATTGAGCCAACTTGTTTATAGCCTAGTAGGCAGATTATCAATTGATGGTTTGGTTTTCTCAATATTAGGGGGAGATGGTAAGCAGCTAAAAATTGTGAACTTGAAGTTCAAATAAATTATTTGAAAGGAAATATTATTGTCTCTTATTGATCCTCAAGATATAACTCATTTGCAAAGGTAAACAAATCAAATATTAGCTGCTAATGCTCCAAACGAAATAGATGTCCATATCGGATAATCTAATATTGCAAATGAGTCTTCATCGTGCCTGAAGCATGATAGATCAATCGGTTCCAAATATAAAAAGCTTTGAATAAGAAAAGGAGCTTAAAGGAAATATAACCAATAGAAACTCTAAAAGAGTTTTCTGACATAATTGATTTTTCAGTTCCAGAAGAACTAATTAGGTACCTGAAACTTATAAAATATTGGTAAATTATGTCATGAATAAAAGATCTCAATGGAATGAGATGGAACCGAAATGAAGTCAAAGTTGATGTGTTTTTGCATATAATATAACGCTATGTGATAAGTAATAATGAGGATCATGTGTTAAAGTCGACTAAAGATTATAGATAAAGAAAATATCTACAGAATGGAAAGAGACAATTCTACTGAAATCAAACTCGTTTCATGAAGCAGACTTTGTTTGGACTTGTAGTCTGCACATTTAAAGGTGTGAAGGTAAATGACTATATATGATTTTTCGCGCGAAAAAGGAATTAGGATGGTAAATTACATATATACAGAGTTTGATATGTTCACCTGAAGTGAATTGGTAAATGTCTACCATTTATTTTAAAAGACATTCACCATAAGTGAATCCAAGAACTTTTTCATACTTGATTAAGTTCAGTAGCACATGAAAGGCTCAAATTATATGAAAATGTGCTACAATTATATGAAACTACTTGAAGGATTTCATTTGAGTGAAACGTACTATCAAATCTATTGGAAATATGACATCTTAAGGATTTGAAATGAATTTGTTATAATTGTATATATATTAGAACTCCTGAAGAGATTCTAAATTTTGTTATATAAATGTTTTTATGGACAAATCTAATTGATTATGTACTAGAATGATTGTGATGTCACTTGATGTGAGTAAAGATCATGTCCTCAAGAAAATCATGAACAATTTGAATTGGTCAGGTGAGGACACGAACGCATTTTGCTTATTATATATATATTGTGGTATTTTTTTTGTCAATATTAGTAAATACAGATATTGCAGCAAAGTCAAACATACAATTTGTATCTTAGAGAAACAACAATATCATCCGATCATTTGAAAATGTTAGCACTACGTCAAGGAAGTGGAGAATGCTCTTTATTAAGGATTATGATTTCACACATACAAGAAACTTGTGGTTTTCTAATTTTAAAAGGAGGTTCTTTCAACAACTCAATATGAAGATATCACAAGAGCTGCTAATTTGGAGAAGAGTATGAAAATATATCATATCTTTCTACAGAGTCACCGTCAAGTAAAGATTTTGAGTAACTAGCATAAAAGATTGTTTAAATTTCTTCGTCTCATATATAATTGTCTTTATGAGGGAGAGACAAAGATGTGTTCTGCACTCTTTTTCCCTTAACCATGGTTTTATCCCATTGGGTTTTCCTGGTAAGGTTTTTAACGAGGCAGATTATAACACAAAAGGATGTTGTACTCTTTTTCCTTCACTGGAATTTTTTCCCACTGGGTTTTTCTCTAGTAAGGTTTTAATGAGGCATATCCGAGATGGACATCCAAGGGGGAGTGTTATGAATATTACAAGTGGATGTCCATATAGCAATTGGGTTATTGGATCATATTGTTAGCTTATTGGGCCATATTGTGCTTACTCCCCAAGTCATTGTATTTCTCTATAAATAGAGCTCACATGTAACCTAATTATACATCATAAGAAAATAATATAATCCTCATTCTTCTCTCTCTATTCTCTCTTCTTCTCTTTAATCTTGTTCTTCTTATTTTAATAGTTTCATAACAGAATACACAATTTATAATTCCTTTACCAGCGCCCCAGAGCACCGGTTAACATTTCCGTTTCCTCTGGAACTAATAACCTGTAGTCGACACCTGCTGCATCGTATCAAACAACCACTTATTAGGTGGGTATATCCAATCCACAGTCGTTACCCTTATCTAATGTAATTCCATAATCTTGCTTTCTTCTCCGATCATTCATTCTCAATGGAAACCGTTTCCCTCTCTTCTCATAATAATATTCTTCTTCTCAAACACTCTCACTCCTCATCTTCATCTTCATCTCCACCACAAAAACCCCATCATTCTCGTAACCTCATCACTACGAAAAAACCTATTTTTCAGCAACCCAATTCATTACTCATTCACAATGATAAACACAAACACTCTTCTTCTTCTTCTTCTTCTTTACCTTCATTGATGTTACACTACACACAAAATGGTTACTTTCATAAATCACAAACCACATGGGAACAACTCCTAAACAGTTCCTTTCACCCTTCTCTTCATTTCATTTCTAAATTATTCAAATCATATGCAGAACAACGCAAATTTGATCATATCATCAACATTCTTCATTCACTAAATTCAAGAAATCTGACCCTTTTGCCTCAGTTTTACTCATTGGCAATCTCTTGTTTTGGAAATGCAGGAAACTTAAAATTGATGGAAGAAACAATCAATGAAATGGTTTCAAAGGGTTTTCGAATTGATTCAAAATTAGGTAATGAAATTCTTTTGTATTATAGTGTTTTTGGTAGTTTGAATGAAATGGAGAGTGCTTATGGAAGGTTTAAGAGATCTAGGTTTTTGATTGAGGAAAATGTGATTAGGGCTATGGCTTATGGCTATATAAAGAAGAGAAAATTCTATGAATTGGGTGAGTTTGTTAGAGATGTTGGTTTAGGTAGGAGAAATGTTGGGAATGTTTTGTGGAATCTTTTATTGCTTTCTTATGCTGCTAATTTTAAGATGAAGAGCTTGCAGAGAGAGTTTGTTAGGATGGTTGAATCAGGGTTTCGTCCGGATGTTACGACTTTTAATATTAGGGCTATGGCGTTTTCGAGGATGGCGCTGTTTTGGGATCTTCATCTTAGTATTGAACATATGAGGAGTGAAAAGGTTGTTCCTGATTTGGTTACTTACGGTTGTGTTGTGGAGGCATACTTGGATAGAAGGCTTGGAAGGAATTTGGAGTTTGTTTTGAATAAAATGGATGTGGATGATTGTACGAGATTGTTTACAGATCCGTTTGTGTTTGAGGTTTTAGGTAAAGGTGACTTTCATTTGAGTTCGGAGGCGTTTTTGGAATACAAGACACAACAACAGAAATGGAGTTATAGGATTTTGATACAGAAATATCTTAAAAAACATTATAGGAGGAACCAGATATTTTGGAACTACTAACTAACTTGACAGATGATTTTGGTCATTTCCTTTTCTTTGATGAAATTTGTCATGCTTCATGACCTTGATTTGATACACACGTTCAGTATTATGTAGTTAATTTGAAACAAAGTTGTACTTATGGTGGATTCCTATGAAGATGAAGTATCAAGGTGGAGGCATATTTGTAGATAAATCAAACATCAGATACATCCAATCAGGAAGAATACTTGGTGAAACTGAAAACTGGTATGGTTCATTGTTTGACAGTTTGCACTTGAAAATTAAGAGAATTTGTATTCATTTATTTTGTACAACATTCCAACTCTTGGCAAATAGGATCTTCAATGAAAATTCATTCTCTAATCTCTAGAATACGTTTGTAATCTGAACAAGTTTTATCAAATGGTTTCAGAGCCCCTTCTAGGAGCTGTGAGTATTTGATGTAACTTTTTGATGGTTACCACAAGCACGGAGTCAAGATTGGAGTCTATGGAGCACATTCATGAAGCTTGGGCCAGACAAGAGAAGGAGAATTAGTTACCACGGGAATTGAATGATGCACTGATCAAAAGTTTGAAACAAACAGTTTCTCTAACAGCTTTTATTGAGTAGTTCAAGAGGTATGCAGAAGGTTATGGTTTGTGTAAATCTACTATTGTCTATGGGAATGTCCAGAAGTAGAGTGGGGGATACAAAAGGCTTGTTGAGGTTGGAATACGCTATAAATCAGAAAAACTAAATGTTTTAGATGTGATGATAAATGTGAGCCTGATCATGTATGTAAAAATCAAACAATATTAGGTGATGTTATAGCAGGTTGTTTACCAAGTTTGTTCAGTGCTTGCTACACATTGACCCTTGAAATCATTGTTGGATCTCTCTGCAAGCATCCTTTTCTGGTATGACAAATTATGAAGGAATGATTGAAAAGTGAGTCAATTTTGAAGTCTAGTAAAAGACTTGGTCGCACCGGAATAGCTTTAGATATATTTGAAGGTGGGTCCTCAATCAAGGAGAATGAATGTTTCGTGGACCTAGGGCTGTTTACTGAAGACCAAAGGATCTGTGATCTTACCTGGATCGACATTTATGCTGAACTGTATGAGCTAGATGATAATGGAAAGAAAGCTATCATCCATAATTTAACCATAAATTTTTTTGGATTAAATCTTAATTTTTTTCATCTGTATTTACGATTTTGAATCAGCATCAATGATCTTGTAATGTGAGCTTAGCCAACAAGAATTTGGTTAATGCCGTAGTGACACAAATTCTGAACCAAGATCATAGAATGTCAATCAGCTAAACATTATGGCATAGATGCCTTAGGACATTGGTGACTTCCATAATCTTAAAGCAAGTCTTTCTCCAGCACTGAAGGTTGAATGAACTCTATGTATGTCTTTCTCTGACACTGAAGGTTAAGTTAACTCTGTGTTTGTTCAAGGTTGAGTGAAACGACACTGAAGAATTTTGGGCAGTTAAAGCATGTAATACCATATATACAATGAAGAGGTGGCTTCATTGTAAGAAAAATTATCTGATAATTCCGGTCTGAAGATAAAGATACTTGAAGTAGATATTTTGAAGTAGATATTAGCTTTATACAATTAGGACCTTTTTATTTACAATGAACACATTTGTAGCAAAGATAGATTGTATAAGTCAGATAATGTAATTGACTCTAATCATTCTATTTTAGTGATTATCCCCTTCATTTCATTAGCTCAATGTTCATTGTTTTATTGAGCAACCATCCTAATGTACCAGCTCTCATTTAACCCTTGAAATCAACTCTGCAACTTTTTCCCCATGTTTTCTTTCTACACAAGGTAATACAATACAAATACAAACAGTCGAAAACCGCAGTTGAGCAATCTTTGACTACATAAATCCATTGCCTTGAAAGGCCAATAAAAAAGCTTGCCAAATTAATGTTGGAATTCTACAACAGAAAAAACTATAAAGAAAACTCCAGCAGGCCTAAAAGTAGCTTCCTTATTAAGACTCAAATTTCATCCTCTTCAAAGGGATCTCGTTCAGGGAAGTCACCAACCTGGAAAGAATTTATAAAGATAGAAAAAAATCAGTGTTTTTTAGACAAATATTATTAGATATATGAAATCAAATATACTTTTTGCCACCATCTGGTGTCACCGTGTCAGAATTTTTCCATTCACATGTTTAGAAAAATTCTTCAAATCATTTTCATGTTATAATACTGACAATTAAAAATATATTAATCATCCGTATTTTTTTATTGTTCTCTACATAATCACCCTAAAATAAAGTGGAAGACTTCTCTTCTGTTCCCTCTCTTTCCCTCTCCCCAAAGCCCTTTCCTCCAAGCTCCCAAACCGAGCCTTAGTGTGTGTGCAGTTATCAAGAAAAAAGCAGTACAGCACAATACTAGATTTGGGATAAGAGTAGGGTTTTGGATGTATTAAGTTATTTTTGCTCTTGGTCATTTTGTGTTTTATTCTTACGTTAAGCAGTATTCCTTGTCATCGTATTTTTCCTTTTATTTTTATCAGGCAAAAAAAAAAACATGAATGAAAAATATTTTGATACTAAAGGACTACTACATGATTTCCAACAAACCTTCACTTTCTCCGGCCTAACTATTCCCCCGTGAGATGGAGGGCATTGGAAGTAACGTACTCCTTTAACCCTGTAACATAACCAAGGGAAATTCTGAGATAAATGTAGGCATAATTACTGTTTTTCAATGCAAAACAGAACACAATAGCTAAAAGCAGGAATTACCATGATGAGGTGGTCGTAGTTGATTGATTTGCATACAAAAATATGGTAATTTTACTTACATGCCATCATGTTTGCCCAAGGGTTCATCATATTGAACTCCAACCCAGAAGCCAGGACCCAGTGGTTCTGCCTGACCAACAAATTTTACAACACCTCTTTTTGCCCCAGGTTCAACTTCACATCTGGATCCTACCTTGATATTTTGGAAATTGGAGAGGAGAGTAACAACATAGAAATTCAAAGAGATTCAATTCAGAAACACCAAATAAAACAACAATATGAAATACAAAATATATTATATATCCCTTTTACAACAAAGCAAAACTGCAAAAACACATGACCTAACTAAAACAACCAGAGAAAACATCACATGATCGAAAGATCCAAAAAATAAGTGCTACTTATGATGCATCTAAAATTAAATAATGTAAATGAGGCTACAATATACTGCTAGAAAACAATATCATATCTTTAGTCAAACCCATTTGTTATATGACTAGCAATTGATAGGTGATACAAATTGATACTAGCAAAACATCATATCCAAACCACTAAAAACATTCAGATTCGTACAGGCTATCTGGTGTATGTTAATCCCATCCAAACTACACAGTCAAGTTAATCCCCCTCTAAATCTTTCATAATTTCAAAAATGGACGTCCTCAGTCCTTTCTTCCCTAGTCTCTACTTAAAATAAAAGCAGTTTCAATAATAACCAAACTAACCAAATACACTTTCATTCATTCTTTAAGGGAATAGGTATAAATGAAAAAGTGATCGTGGAAAAGAAATGATGCTAGAGTGATGTACCGTAGGCAGTTTTTTATTTTATTAAATATTACCATTTATTCTGTTGTCTGAAAATCCTTAATTATATTTCATCAAAACCAGCTCTTTTGTTGTACTAAATCACAAGTTTTCACAAAAATCATCAAGCAAAATGTAAACAAATTATCATAGTTTGATGATTTCAAGGACATTCAAGTTGTCGAATCTTGTGCTTTATTCCAGCTATCTCGCCAAGCTATCTTCCCTACAGTGCTCAGCTTGCTTGTTGCCTCTCATTCATGGTCACTCTTTCCTGCTATCATTGTTAGATCCCACATTATATGAAGGTTTAGTTATGTAAAGCTGTTCTAAGCTTCCACCTAGTAAATACTTTACACATTTGGAATACTTGGTCCTTGACATGTTCTGTGAAGAAATGTTCAGGAATTTTATTCGCGCCACTACTTGTTCTTCATAGTTAGGTTTGATTTAAGCAGAAGGTAAACAAGACTTGGATAAGGGCATGCATTAGATATACATATAATATAAAGTAACTCTAAGAATATTGGTCATTGACATTTGTAAGTTAACTTGTAGATGTAGGAAGAGTATTATAATGTAAGATTTGTATTACGTTAGCAGTCCTATTGGGGAGGCTGATACTGGTTTAACTACATTGATACATGAAAAAATTAGAATTATAAGTGTGTTTTACAGTTATTTATTATCAAATCTCTTATCAATCTAACCTCGTATTGTTCATTGTATCTTTATTTAGTTTTCATCCTTGTCCACCTAATCCTTGTTATTTCAATAGAGAAAAATGATTTTTGTTTTTTTTGAAAGAGAGTAGAGAAAAATGATGGATAACAGTAATTTGCATACATGTTACAAACTACATTGAATTATTGAAAAGAAAATCTGATAGCAATGAGTCTGCCGAGCCTAACCCAACAACTCCCCGCATCAGAGAAAATATTCCCTGAAGTTCCGTATCTCACTATAACAGAACTCAGCATGCCCCCTCTCCTCAGTCCCCATCCCTATATAACTAACTTCCACTAGCTTCTCCACTTGCTACACCAGCTCAGCATCCTTCTTCTCATATATCTTCCTGTGGTACACTCTCCACACATTAGGCCCATTACCTCCATTTGGATTCAGCTGGCCTAAATCTTCATTCAAATTTCTATCCAAATGTCTTATCAATCTAACCTCGCATTTCGCATTGTATCTTTATTCAATTTTCCTCCTTATCCACCTAAACCTTATAACTTTGACAACTATACAAAAATAACCTATACAACAATTATGCTCGTAAGTAAATAGAAAATAAAGAACGTAAAAATGATAACTAACAAACCTTGATATTAGCACAGATGTCTTCCATGTCGGTGTCTAATGTCTGCACGGGAAATGCCAAATCAGTGAAAGTGTCCATTACCCAAAAGCCAGCACATGAGCCCATCTCAAGTAACAGACATAAGAAGCTTTAATATATCCAATAAGTGTTTGTTTGGTAAGATACATAGTTGAGCTTATAGCTTATAAGCTTGTATGACTAAAGAAAAACATTTGGTAACTGTCATTTTCTCACGAGCTTATAGCGTTTTTGATAAGCTAATTCAAGTAGCTTATAGCTTATCACCTTTTATCTCGATTTCACCCCTGCAATCTTACTTGAATACGCCTTTTTTTACATCATTTTATATTTATAAGCTACTTCAACCGCTAACTATATCAAACACTACAAATTCAATCAGCTAGATTAACAATACATGCAATTGAAGAGGGCTAAATACATCAGGCTAAGTCAATGAAAAGTTTACCTTTGCCTCAATAGTCGATGGAGCTTGCGAAGTCAATTTCTCCCTATATTTTCTGAAAGTGTCTGCTATAGCATAATGAAAAAAAAAAATAATAAGCTACAAGAACCAGTTTTCACAAATTAAAAAAGTTGTGTTGGATGGGGTGATAGAAGGACATGCCTCCTCGCTTATTATAAGATTCTTCAGAAATTTCGTATTTCTCCACCAAAGAAGTATCTTCCAACCATCCACCCGATGTAACAGAGGCTGGATCAAGATCAACGACGTGCAAACGAAACCTGCCACAGTTCACATGGAAAAAAAGTAAAAACACTAAACAATTGATGAGGAATAAAATAAAAAATAGAAAGAAAAAGAGAAACTAACTAACCCATCAAAAGGAGAATAGAATCCAAGGAGTTTGGAATGATCAGAGAGATCGGCGATTTTATTGCGAAGTTCGTCGTAGAGTTCGAGGTGCATAGAGTTAACAGAAGTACCACATTTTTTCCATAGCTTGTCCTTGACTGCTTCCACTGTGAGCTGTAGGGAGAAGCGAATGTCGGGGTTGAAAGATTTGAGATTAGAATGAGTAACGCGCAATAGTACGGACTCGTCCCCTTCAATTTTCTGTAAGCTCGATGCCATTTACTAATTTGATTCACTCACTATCCAGGTCCCTAGGTCAACAACAAGTGCAAACTAGTTTTAATAATTATTATTAATATTATCATATATAACTTCAATCAAAATGGGTTATTAAATCAAAAGCAATATTATAACATCCTGTATAATTTTTCTATAATTTTATACAAAATGTTACAACTGATACCGGATAATTAAAATAATTGAGTCGAATTACAGGGTAATCTAAATTCTTGTCATATTTTCGAGAACAGGATACAATTCTCAAAATGTACATGAAAAAAAAAATCCATGCGTTTACATAAAAAAATCCAAAAACAGAGTCTTGAAGTCTATTCTTCAAGAGCTAACCCTTGTGTCCACAACAAACTTCCCCTGTCTATCTAAAAAATAAAAGGAGTGGGAGGAGACCTACTTGTCTCAGTGGATTCCCGAACTGCAAGTCTACAACCATAATATCAGACACTAACTAACTATAATATTGCATGTTAAGTTAGTCCACAATAAACAACCAATGGTTTATGTGATCACTAACAACATCTATTACAAACCTGAATTTGTCAACTGACCACCAACATTGTTCAGCAATTACAATTCAATAATAATATAAGTCATGAACAAAAGTAAAGGTGGAACACATATTAATTATCTTGGTCGTTTTAGTTGTTGTAAATACTATCAGGCGTGAGGGTACTAGTATTCACCTGCCGGTAAAGCGTTGGATATAGGGTGCGTTTGTTTCAGCTTTAAAAAAAACAGAATTTGTGTTACAAGAATCTAGAGATTTAAAAAAAAAATCTGAAGTTATTTTTGTTTGCCTGCTACGCATAAAAATCCTTTTTTTTATTTTTAAAATGAGTTATAACTTGTACATATGTTACCTCCTTGTTTAAAAAAAAAATAGTTTTTCTAAAAATCCTAAACAAACACTTAAAAATGAAAAAAGTGATTTTTTTTTAAAAAAATCTGAAACAAACAGAGCCATGATAAACAATACTTTACCGGAGCTGCCTCACAATTTTATCATAATTTAACTGAGCAAACACTAATGGCTCAAGTACACTGAAAAAATGATCACCTATACCATTAGCATAATCTTGTCATTATTTTATTTAATAACAACTGACAGTTTCAACCTGTAGAAATTTGAGCGTTTAACTATTGTTAAACATTTATTGTACCTATCCAAAACAGTACGAACAATTGTACCTATCCAAAACAGTACGAACAATATATACATATTTCTAAAATGATTTAATAGTTGAACTGTCATTCATTTCACAATGTACCTCTCAAGAAAATACTTTTCTTTTTCTCTGTCTTTAGACTAGCCAAGTTTGAAGTCTATGGCATAATTTGCAGAGACATATAACAAGATAAAACAAATCTATTTGTAGGCGTCAGTGCCAACATCAAACAGAATTTGATCTTCATAGCGTGTGTTTGTTACCATGTTGATTTTGCCTCCGACCATGGTTTTTTCTAACTCTACAATTTCAAGCTTCACAAATATCACGGCAGCAAGGCCAATAGTAACTTAAGCATGATCCATTCATTCATATCACACATACATATATATGTGGGCTGAAGGTTCATATGGGTATATAGAAAACTAAACTCAACAAAGTCTAATTTTGACAGTCCCATGATTCTATTAATTACTTAATATTCCTAGGCATAACTTAGTTAAAGAATTTGTATAACTATAATTCTAGTTCCACACACTAATCCATCCTAATTCTAATTTCAACAACAATGAAAATCACTTAATTTATCATACTAATCACAGTACCCATTAATCCAATATAAAGATATCAATAATAACTAGTTAAGTTCAAGCCTAGGAGAGGAAACCCACCTCAAATGACAACTTCTGGTTGATGCAGTCTTGACCCAAAACTCTGTCTCCAACAAGGACTCTTGTCCTGCATCAATCCTTCAAAATTAATTCTAATTCTAATTCTAATTAATTTTCACTCCACTGTTAATATTAATTGCAAAAATCATAATGCAGACCATTACTTACTTTTTCTATCAATGTAGTGGATCACTGTGCGCCTGTGCGGAGTGGATATCTCCGAGAGAAATTGAGCGATGCGTCAAAAAGAAATCAGGGGAAAACCTAAATCGCGTTTCTGAAAAATGAGAGAATCGCGTTTCAGAAATTCAATGAATTGTGTTTTTGAAAAAACGAGAATCGCGTATCAGAAGAACTGAAGAGAAAGGTGTGAAATTTTTTATTTGAGAAAAAACTGTTCAATAAAAGGCCTTAACGAGCATCCCAAATTTAGTAATTATTCATTTCAAAAGTTAATTATTATAATTTTCAATGTATTCGATACACAACTTTTCATTAAAAATTTGTATTTAACAAGTGTCCGAGGCATTCGTTAACTTTTCCCTTCAATAAAATAGTAAACAGGTTTTAGTTTTTTGAAATAATATGGGTTGGTTATTTTTTTTTTTAATGGAACTAGATGAGATTTCAATAAAAAAGGTATAAAAAAAAATGTCAAAACCACAAGTCGGAATTGTTATACGGTCGCAGATTTAAAAAAAAACTCAAGAGAAAAAAACAAAATATTTAAAATTTTATTTTTGGGGTATATTTTATGGCATCTATCTTTCTTAGTCCACCACCTCCTCCACCTTCTTCGCTATTGGTTTTGCTTTTGAAGGTGTTGAGGAGATTAATTATTAATTACTGAGTATTTAAAGAATCCTATTCTCCCTCTTCTATTGGTTTTGCTTTTGAGGCTTTTAAACTTTTTGAAGAAATTAATTACGGAGTTTTTAAAAAAAAAATGATAACGATCATGATGATGATGAGACTGGTGATGGTGATAATCCTGATTATGATGATAATACCGATGATGATAATACTGATGATGATAATACTGATAATAATTTTTTGATATATATTCTAATCTTTATGTTCTTGTTATTATTATTATACTCTTTATGGAAAAATCATTTAGATATGGAAAAATCTAAATTTTTTGAGTTCGATAAAAAAAAAATGAAGTTGAAAATAAAAAAATATTGTTTTTGTTACTTATTTATCAATTACTTATTTATCAATAAGATCAATAAGTTAGTGTTACTACTTTATCAATAAAAAGTATAGTAATTAGACTACTATACTTTTTATCTTTACTTAAAAGCAGTATTCATGAATAATAAAGGATTACTCAAAAAACCCTTTCCAAAAAAGTATTCCTGAAAGGTATTACCCATAAATACAGGATTTGCTATTTTAGCTTTTTAATTGTCTTTTAGTTATTCTTTACTTTAATCGTCTTACCAACCGGATTTTGGCTTGCTGGGCTAACTCCGTAGCCTTCTGGAGTGAAGCAGCTTGCTTCTTCCTCACCTCCCTTGTGACCAATTCAGTTGCAGCTTCTATCTCCTCCTCTTCTTCTTCTTCAGATGCAGCTGCTGCCATCCTTAACTTTCTAACAGCTTGCTTCCTTTTTTTTTTCGGGAATAGAAGGCTGATCAGGAACTGCTTGAGAGGATGCAGCTTCCTTGCCACTTCTGGCCCTCTTGTTCAGAATCTCTTCAGCATTGAGGTCCTGAACTTCCTCCTGAATTGTTGGCAAGTCAGAGCCAGCAATTAGTTCAGATGAGGACTTCTCCTTTTTGTCCTTCTTTGATTTCTTAGAGGTTTGTTCAGAAGCTTCCTCTAAGTAAGCATCTTTGCTGATGGCCTTCCTCTTTGTTTTTCTGCTCTTGACCATAGGCAGAGCACCTCCATACAAGTTCTCAGGAACATCTTCAAGCCTGATAACTTTTCCAGTTGTTGCAAAGTGATCTTTGATGTAATTCATTTGAACATGAATATGATCCTTCTTGCAAATAGGTGGAAAATCCTAACCATTAATTGAAATTCGAAATTCGGATGAAAGATTAGTAAAGTCTAACCATTAATTGTTCATCAAACTCACATATTGCTAATCGATTCGACGTTTTTATCAAAACAAAATTGAATAATTATAGTTAGGCTTAATAGGTCATTTGGTCCCCTAATTAATTTCAAGTTTTCATTTTAGTCCCATAACTAATAAAACTCATATCAAAACATCTGACATTGAGGTGGTTGTTATAGAATATGTATTCTTTATGGAATTTGAGGACTATGCCATGTACCTTATGGAGATTTTTTGGACTTGTTAATTCATTGCTGAATTCATTTTGTATATCATGAAATCTTACTTCAGGTTCGTTGGAATGCTCGAGGTCAACCAGTTAAGGAAGCTAGCCAAGTTTTTGTCAGTTATATTGGAGTCATCATTTGTCGAGAGGTTCCAATTAGTATGGAAAATTAGAGAAAAAAACCAAGGTTTTGTTAGTTACTTTAGGTTTGTCATTGTTCATATATACGTATTATGCACAAACTTTGCATTTATATACAAATGTACATTAGATGTCATTTGTAATTAAGTTTTTGATCAACACATTATTGTTGTTTATTTCTATTAATGGATTACTAGTGTTTCTGATCCGTATATATATTTTTTGTCTCATCAATATCTTATTATGAAGCTTTTGGTTGTAGATTTAATTTTTAAAATAAAAAAATTGGGACTTTTATTAGCGCTTTTCTGAAAGTCCTATTAAAGGGGGTGGTTAAGATAGCGCTTTCCGAAAACTCTAAGAAATATCTGTTTAAAAATAGCACAAAGATAAGGCTATATTAGCGCTTTTCTGAAAGTGCTATTGAAACACTACTATTTAATAGCGTTTAGAAAGCGCTATTACTGGGGTTCTGACCTATAATAGCGGGGGCTTTCTTAGCGCTATTAAACGCCAAAATGAATGCTATTAAAGGGGGTATTTTGTAGTAGTGTTTTCACGTACGTTCAGTTTTGGCTAAAAAGGGAGAAACGTCAAGAGAAGGGAGGAACCTAGAGAAAGCTGCCGATTTTGAATTATAAGGTAAGGGTGAGACTAACATTCAATTTTCTTAAGTCTATAATTCTGATGATTAGATTTAACAAGTTGTAGGATTAGTTTTTTGAGAATTGGAAATTAGGGTTAAAGTGATCAATTGAGGATTAGATGATGGAAACTTGTAGAATTGATGTAGAAAGTGTTTATAGACCTTAGATAATCCATAGGGTGATGTTTAGAATCAGTTTTAAGCTTTGAACCATGTGATTAGGTGGATTTTCGTAAAAATCTGCATTCTACCCGAGCCTGAATTCATCGCTCGCCCTGGCGAGGGATGATCCTCGCCTCGCGAATGATGAACTTCATCGCTCACCTTGCGAGCAATTCCCTTCACCTCGTGAGCTGCACCTTGTGGCTCGCCATAGCGAGTTGATCAGTGAGTCAACCTGTTTTTTGTGATTTAACTTCTTAAGTTGAGCTTTAGATGATTTTGAGTGCCTGAATATGTATAAGAATGATTAGGAAAGTTTTTAGATTGAGATTGAACATGGGAAAGTTAAAAATGGGATTTTTGGGTGAAAAATGTCAAATTCCCGAGAGCACCCAGTTTCTTGTTCACCAAGGCGAGCAGCTTACTCGCCAAGGCGAATAGCCAATTTTCTGAACTCGCCATAGCGAGCAATGTCCCTCGCCTCGCGAGCTGCCCAGAGACAGACTACCTTGTTTATGGTTTATGTGATATTTATCGAATGAGTTGTTAGGAGATAGACCTTGGGGCGGGAGTGACGTTATTTATAATATTACTGATGTTCTATGAATCTGTTATATTATGATTTTATGTTGAAAGTAATGTGATATATTTGTATATGCATTATGTGAATTATAAATTATGTTTAAGTTGATGTTGAAATATTATTGATATTGTATATCTTGAGATGTTGATGTGCTGCCATGTCGCTGTTGTAAATTGATTAAGCTGCATGAGTCGGTCTATGATGTAAGAAGTTGTTCCAAATTATTGGAGTTATATAAGATGTCGGTGTTTCTAAGATGTAAGTTGTTGAGTCCATGCATACTCATTCATGTTGGGGGCTTGATGCCTTAGAGCCTTTGCTCAACACATTGGGGGCTTGATGCCCTGGAGACTTAGCTCAATTAAGTTCAGGGCTTGATGCCCTGGGAGTATATTAATGCTCAAATTAGTTGAGGGCTTGATGCCCTGGATTGGTACCACATGCATGATTTAAGAGGTTTAGGTTGCATAGTCAAGTTGAAGTCGCATTGTCGAGTCAAGTTGTTAAGTTGAAGAGTTGTGTCCATGAGTTGTTAAGTTGCTATATTTTAATGAAGTGTTTAATGAAGAATGATTATTTATGATATGTTGGTGACGTTTATGTCGTTAAATATAATTGATGAATTATATGCTTAATATTATTGTTTGTGAAATCTCACCCCTTCTGCTTGGAAATGTTGCCCTTCGTATGGGTAACTTGCAGGTGATCGCGAATAAGTTGCTGTCGTGAGTGGACTATCTCTCACGTGTGTCTTTAGGTGCTCTGATACGTAACGGGATGAGATTTTGTTGCTATTTTCTTTTCCTTACGTATTACTTTATGTTGTTGCATGATTATGTTCTAGATTGGATTTCTATGAGACATTTATGATGAGGCCTTCGTGCCAAAGATTGTTTTAGATGATGAATAAATTCCGCTACGAAGTATTAATTATTATGTTGTTGAATTTTGAAGGATAAATTGTTATTTATTCCGTTTATGATTTTTAAGAAAAGAAGTGTGACATTTCGTTTGTGATGAACACTCTGATTATTTTTATGAAATTTTTATATTGGGAAAACGGGGTGTTACAAAGTTCAAACTTGTAACACTCTTATTTCTATTAAAGCAATTAAACATACGAATAATACATTTATTCAAGAAATAGAGGCTACGTCATCATCCAAAATTCAAAACCAAAGATTCAAACACGCATGCATATATAATCTCAACAGTCGCAGCGGAATATAGACCAGGGTACATGTCATGAATCAATTATTACATCAACATAGATGAATCAAAAAATCCCAACATACGGGTAAATCTCCAATCGTAAAAAATAATCCAAAACAAATGATCTAGACTACGACAGACGCCTAAATCAGAGCCAACCTAACTCTATAGACACCGATATCGGAGATAGCTCCCGATAACCACCAAGCACAAGAACTCACCGAGCAACTAATCCTGCACAACGTCTACCCATCCATACAGACAGGTAGGCAGTCCATCACAGATCCACTGGGGGTAAGTATTACATCATATCCAAAATACATTCATTCATTCATACAACTTCACTTAGTCATACAAGAATGGTCACAATAAATCACAAGACAATTGGCTAAGAAGAATCATTTCCGGTAAAGATCTGTATTAAGTGACAACCGGTCAACATTGATAATTTCCAAAGTAAACAACTTGATTCAAGTTTGAAAGCTCACCAAAATAATCTTAATCCATCATGTGGTCCAGAGCTTAAGCCACTTACAAACTATTAGATATTAGTTCAAAGATTAGCTTAACTCCGTATGAGAAAATCCAAGTTCACATTTTTCACATTCCCACCCGAAATCCAAGTTTAACATGATTAGGACATTTAGCTAACATTACAGGCCTTGCCTTAGTCTATAGGAACTGTAGGCTCAACTTGTAACCTTAGTTAGCTCACAAAAGTTCATTTCAACAAAACCCGACATTTCCCAAAATTCCAAGTTTCATCCCAAAATGAAGAATTTCAAATTTGAATGAGCAAAACAGTAGTTAAATCATGTAACACCCCGTTTTCCCAACTTGAATTTTTTTGCATAAATCAGAGTAAAATAACTAAACAGGATTCTACACTTCTTTCAAATACAAATATAGTAAAGTTACTATTCATTTCAATCATCTCATGTCATCAATTTAAATCTCAAATGCAGCGGAAAACATTTAAATTCAACATCGTGTTGGCACAATGGCCTCAATTTAAACAACTTATTAAAATCCAGTCTAGATAAATCTTCAAATCAAATCAACAACTTATTCATGAAAATTCATAAAGTAATACATAAGGAATAGAAAATAGCAACAAAATTCCATCCCGTTACGTATCAGAGCACCTAAAGACACACGTGAGAGATAGTCTACTCACGACAGCAACTAACAACAACTTATTCTCGATCACCTGCAAGTTACCCATACGAAGGGCAACATTTCCAAGCAGAAGGGGTGAGATTTCACATTCAATAATAATAAGCATATAATTCATCAAAAGCATTTAACAACTTAAACTTCATCAATTAATAATATTAACTCTTCTTATAATACTTCATTAATAACTCAACTAACTTCTAATCATCATTAACTTCATATTCATCACATTATATACAACATCATATAGCACATAATAATCAGATCATAAACATCATCATATATTGACATAATCTTCACATCATAAACATCATCTTATAACAACATAAACGATACATCATAAACATCATCTTATAACAACATAGACAACACATCATAAACATCATCTTATAACAACATAAACAATACATCATAAACATCATCTTATAACAACATGTCATATACATCATCTTATAACAACATAAACAACACATCATAAATAACATCATAATCAATATCATAAACACATCATAAACAACATAACAACATCATAATCATAATCATAAACAACATCATATAATCTACATAAACACTTCATTAACAATACGTGGAGAGAAGACAACTCAACAACTTAACAACTCATGGATGACAACTCATCAACAACTTAACAACTCATGGATGAGAACTCATCAACAACGACTTTGACTCGACAATGCAACTTCGACTTCTTAATCATGCATGTGGTACCAATCCAGGGAATCAAACCCCAACATATTGAGCATAAATACACTCCCAGGGCATCAAGCCCTCAACTTAAAGAGCAAAATCTCACAGGGCATCAAGCCCTCAA
Source organism: Medicago truncatula (assembly GCF_003473485.1). Lineage (NCBI taxonomy): Eukaryota > Viridiplantae > Streptophyta > Magnoliopsida > Fabales > Fabaceae > Medicago > Medicago truncatula. The sequence goes on from NC_053045.1 coordinate 17,650,882, forward strand.
CGTATTGAGCATAAATAAGCTCCCAGGACATCAAGCCCTCAACTTAAAGAGCAAAAGCTCACAGGGCACCAAGCCCTCAACGTAAATGAGTATGAATGGACTCAACAACTAATGCAACAATAACCAACAACTTCAACGACATCGACAACAACTTACAACTTTAACGACATTGACAACAACTTACAACTTTAACAACTTGACCAACATATGCAACTTAATGATTTAATAATCAATACAGGAGAGACAACAACTTCACAACATAGCATCATTAATAATAACAACTTGAATGGTATAACAACATTATTTTCTATATCATACATTTTCCACAAAATTATATGTAACTCAAATTATTCAACAACAACATTCACATAATATATGTATTTCAAATTATCCAACAAAGATATTAACGTCAAACCAAATTAGATCCATCACAACATAGGTTAAATACTCTTAAACACCCTAGTTGAACTCATAGCACTTCTAGTTTTGAGGTTTGGAATTATTCCTTAAGTTTTGGATTAACTTAGAAACGGTTATGCTGAATTTTCATAAGATTTCACTAAGACCTACTTGGAGTATTTTCATCATATCTTAAGAACCAAAAATCATTTTCACGTCAAACCAAAGCCACTGGAAATCTAACTCAATTATCTACAACTTTCATGTTTACACCAAACGTTAATTCTAAACAGAAACGTGTTAAAAAGACGCAAGAACATGAAACAGGACGTGCTGTCAGAGAACAACTCGGGAAAAAACCCACTTTTCACCCCAAAATCCCAATTTTAACTTCCCTATGCCCAAATTTGATCCAAAAACTTGTCTAACCATTTCTATACATGTTAAGGCACTCAAAACCATATAAAACATTGCACTAAAAATAACCCATGATCTGAACATCAATTCTACACAAATTCAACAGATTTTCTACTCTATTAACAACCAATTACAACTTCGAAACCTAATTCCCAAATTTCCATAACTACAATCTTCAACATGCTAAACTCAATTTCAGAATTATACAACTTAGAGAATTAGAGAAAGTTAGTCCCACCCTTACCTTAGGTTAGATGATCGCAAGGTTCTACCGCTTTCTCTTCTCTCACTCTTCCCTTCTCTTGGTTTCTCCCTTTTTTTCTCCAAAAACAGGTTTCACGCAATCCTTATTTTCTAATTTTAACTCTCCCCTTTTATATAAATCCTTAACCTACCTATTTTCTCTTAATTCCAAATGTAACGCCCTAGTCGTTAATTTATTTATTTTGAATTTATTTAGAATCTTTTATGTCATTTTAAATAATATTTGTGGTTTATGTGGTGTGTTATATTTTATTATATAGTTTATTTTAATAATAACTAGAATAAGTGGGAAATTGATATTATTTTGGAGTTTGGGAGTTAATTAGGAATTAATAGAATTAAGGGGGAGTAAATGTAATAAAGGGGAGTTATATTTTGGGGGGTTAGGAAAAGAAAGGTCAGAAACATTTTTACGTGAAAGCAGAACTTTTGAGAGAGAAGAGCAAGTAGAGCCAATAACCAATTTTGCTGTGCATTTCTTTCTGCTAATCTAGGGTAAGGGTGAGGTTTGCTTCATTAGTATAGATATTAAATTCTGATTTTGAGTTTAATAGGTTTTGGTAGAAATTGGGAATTTTAGGTTTATGTTGAAATAATGAGTTTTGAGAGTAGAGATTGCGATTCTGATGTTAGAATTAGGTTCTGGTTGCATACAGCACTTAGTTTAGCATCTGTAAACTGATTTGGGGAGTGGAATTGAGAAAATTGAGATTTTGGGTAAAATTCTGGATTCTGGTCGTGCTGATATTCATCGCTCGCCTAGGCGAGTAGACCTTTCCGCCTCGCGAGTGAGCAATCTTCATGGCTCGCCTCGCGAGCAGACCCACTCGCCACGGCGAGCAAGTGCTTGAGAGATCATGATTTTTGAAGTGTTGTTATAAGTTGTAAAATGAATAGTTTTAAGTACCTAGATGATTTTAGAGAGGTCTGGGACAATTTTCAGATTAAAATGATGAATAGGGAACTTAAAAATGAAGTTTTAGTGAGAAAAATGTCAAAACTCCCGAGAGCACCCCTTTTCCAGTTCGCCTCGTACTCACCACAGCGAGTATCCTTTTGCCTGAGCTCGCCATGGCGAGTTACCCAATATTTGAATTGTTTGTTCTTTTTTGATGAATGTTGATTGATTTTGATGTCTAAGCATGAGTATTTTAAATGGTGTATTTTTCTGGATGATTTGATTGATTATGATGATTTGTTGTTGACTGGAGTGTATGCTTCTATTTAATTAAGTCATACAAGATGTTGCATTTTGGAGTGGTGAGTCATATAAATACATATGCATTTGTTGGAGTTGTATGTAGATATACACAAGGGGAGTTAGTTGCATAAGCACAAAAGTGGGAGGGCTTCGGCCCTAGAACGCCTTGTCGTTCAAAGCGGTGGAACACTAGTTGTTCAAAGCGGTGTTTAGCGGTGAGGACTTATGTCCTGAAAATGAATGCTTTAACCATTCAATTAGTGGTGAGCGCTCCGACCCTGATTATGGTACCACATGCATTTGTAGAGGAGTCTTAGTGGAGGTGTCGAGTGTTACATGAGTTGCAGTTATTGGTTTTAATTACCGAATGTTGTTGATGTTGAAAATGATGATGTTTATATATGTTGATGAAATATTATTATGATATGGTGTTAGATTCAATTGATGTATTCATTATCTATATTTATTGTTGTGAATCTCACCCCTTCTGCTTGAAAATGTTGCCCTTTCTATGGGTAACTTGCAGGTGATCCTGAGTAGTAGGTGGTGGCTCAAAGTGTCTAGGGCTCTGATACGTGCGATGGGATTTTTAATGCTTACCTTCTTTCCTATGTATCAAATTTTGGATAATGCTGATGTAGCCCTATAGTTGTTGAATTTATGTTGATAAGGCTTTTATGCCAAGATTTAATTATGGAGGTTTAAACAATTGTTGTTGATGTTTTGATGCAAATATTCCGCTGCAAAGTTAATGAAGATTTTGAATGTTGTTTTTTAAATAGATTTTTCATTCTATTTATGAAATGTTGAAAATGTAGTGTGACATGCCCGTTTGGGAATTACTCTGATGCATGTTTATTTATTATTAAATTGATTTTTGGGTAACGGGGTGTTACAATTGGTATCAGAGCAGGTTGCTCCTGCTAACAAGGGTAAGCAGAGGCTGAATGATGAGAGGAGGCCAATAGGAGAGATGCTCCTGCTGAGATTGTTTGCTACAAGTGTGGCGAGAAAGACCACAAGAGTAATGTCTGTGATAAAGATGAGAAGAAGTGCTTCAAGTGTGGTCAGAAAGGACACACATTAGCTAATTGTAAGCGGGGAGATGTTGTTTGTTATAACTGCAATGAAGAGGGCCATATCAGTTCACAGTGCACACAACCAAAGAAGGTTAGAACCGGTGGTAAAGTGTTTGCTTTGACTGGTACGCAAACCACTAGTGAGGATCGACTTATCAGAGGTACTTGTTTCTTTAATAATACTCCTTTAATTGCTATTATAGACACTGGTGCTACTCATTGTTTCATTGCTATTGAATGTGCTTATAAGTTGGGTCTGGTTGTATCTGATATGAAAGGGGAAATGGTTGTTGAAACTCCAGCTAAGGGTTCAGTAACTACTTCTCTTGTTTGTCTAAGATGTCTGTTGTCTATGTTTGGTAGAGACTTTGAAGTCGACTTAGTGTGTTTACCGTTGACGGGAATGGATGTTATTTTTGGGATGAACTGGTTAGAGTATAACCGAGTTCATATCAATTATTTTAGAAAGACGGTGCATTTTTCTTCTGCGGAAGAAGAGAGTGGAGCAGAATTCCTAACTACTAAACAGTTGAAGCAGTTGGAGCGCGATGGAATTCTTATGTTTTCTTTGATGGCATATTTGTCGTTAGAGAATCAAGCTGTGATTGACAGGTTACCGGTGGTGAATGAATTTCCTGAAGTTTTTCCGGATGAGATTCCAGATGTACCACCAGAGAGGGAGGTTTAGTTTTCAATTGACCTTGTTACGGGAACGAAGCCGGCGTCGATGGCAACGTATCGCATGTCAGCTTCTGAGTTAGCTGAATTGAAGAAACGGTTTGGAAGACTTGCTTGATAAAAAGTTTGTAAGACCAAGTGTCTCACCTTGGGGAGCGCCGGTATTGTTGGTAAAGAAGAAGGACGGTAGCATGAGGTTGTGCATTGACTATCGTTAGTTGAATAAAGTTACAATAAAGAACAAGTATCCACTTCCGAGGATTGACGACTTGATGGATCAGTTAGTGGGTGCGAAGGTTTTTAGTAAGATTGACTTAAGGTCAGGTTACCATCAGATTAAGGTGAAGGATGAAGATATGCAGAAGACGGCCTTTAGGACACGATATGGTCATTACGAATACAAGGTGATGCCTTTCGGTGTTACTAATGCGCCTGGTGTGTTCATGGAGTATATGAACCGAATTTTCCATGCCTATCTGGATAAATTCGTGGTTGTATTTATTGATGACATTCTGATCTATTCAAGGACTGAAGAAGAGCATGTAGAACATCTGAAGATTGTATTGCAAATTTTGAAAGAGAAAAAGTTGTATGCTAAGTCGTCGAAGTGTGAATTCTGGTTAAGTGAAGTAAGTTTTCTTGGCCACATTATTTCTGGTAGTGGTATTGCAGTTGATCCATCGAAAGTTGAGGCAATATCACAATGGGAGACTCCGAAGTCAGTGACTGAAATCAGAAGTTTCTTGGGTTTGGCTGGTTATTACCGCAGGTTTATTGAAGGATTTTCAAAGTTAGCACTTCCGTTGACTCAGTTAACCTGTAAGGGCAAGTAGTTTGTGTGGGATGCTCAGTGTGAGAGTAGTTTTAATGAGTTGAAGCGAAGATTGACAACTGCTCCTATTTTGATTCTACCGAAGCCGGAAGAACCGTTTGTTGTGTATTGTGATGCGTCTAAGTTGGGCTTAGGTGGTGTTTTGATGCAAGATGGTAAGGTGGTAGCGTATGCTTCTAGACAGTTAAGAATTCATGAAAAGAATTTTCCTACGCATGATTTGGAGTTGGCTGCGGTGGTTTTTATTTTGAAAATTTGGAGGCATTATTTGTATGGTTCCAGATTTGAGGTGTTTAGTGATCACAAGAGTCTCAAATATTTATTTGATCAGAAGGAGTTAAACATGAGGCAGAGGAGATGGTTAGAGCTGTTGAAGGACTATGATTTTGGTTTGAATTACCATCCTAGTAAAGCCAATGTGGTTGCAGATGCCTTGAGTAGGAAGACGTTGCACATGTCTGCTTTAATGGTGAAATAATTTGATTTGTTAGAGCAGTTTAGAGACTTGAGCCTTGTTTGTGAATTGACACCTCAGAGTGTTCAGTTGGGGATGCTGAAGATTAACAATGATTTCTTGAAGAGTATCCGAGAAGCACAACAAGTGGGTGTGAAGTTTGTTGATTTAATGGTTGCTGGTAATGGCAATGAGGATAGTGACTTCAAGGTTGATGATCAGGGTGTGTTGAGATTCAGAGGAAGAATTTGCATTCTTGATGATGATGATTTGAAAAAGTTAATTTTGGAGGAAAGTCACAAGAGTAGCTTGAGTATTCATCCGGGAGCTACGAAAATGTATCATGATTTGAAGAAGCTGTTTTGGTGGTCCGGTTTGAAGCGTGACGTCACTCATTTTGTGTACGCATGTTTGACTTGTCAGAAGTCTAAGGTTGAACATCAAAAGCTTGCAGGGTTGTTGACACCGTTGGATGTGCCGGAGTGGAAGTGGGATAACATTTCTATGGATTTTGTGACGAGTTTACCAAACACTCCGAGAGGGCATGATGCTATATGGGTTGTGGTCGACAAGTTGACGAAGTCGGCGCACTTCATTCCGATTAATATCAGTTATCCGGTAGCTCAGTTGGCGGAGATTTATATTCATAACATTGTGAAGTTGCATGGTGTACCGTCGAGTATTTTGTCGGATAGGGATCCGAGGTTCACTTCTAGATTCTGGAAGAGTTTGCAAGACGCCTTGGGTTCGAAGTTGAGGCTGAGTTTGGCTTATCATCCGCAGACAGATGGTCAGTCGGAGAGGACGATCCAATCTTTGGAGGATTTACTGAGAGTGTGTGTGCTTGAGCAAGGTGGAGCTTGGGATAGTCACCTACCGTTGATAGAGTTCACATACAACAACAGTTACCATTCCAGTATTGGTATGGCACCGTTCGAAGCTTTGTATGATCGGAGGTGCAGGACTCCTTTATGCTGGTTTGAATCAGGAGAGAGTGTTGTGTTGGGTCCGGATTTGGTTCATCAGACTACGGAGAAAGTCAAGATGATCAGAGAGAAGATGAAAGCGTCGCAGAGTCGACAGAAGAGTTATCATGACAAGCGTAGGAAGGCCCTTGAGTTTCAGGAGGGTGATCATGTATTTCTGAGAGTTACTCCTATGACGGGTGTAGGACGTGCATTGAAGTCGAGGAAGTTGACTCCAAAGTTCATTGGTCCATATCAGATATCAGAGAGGGTTGGAACAATGGCATATAGAGTTGGTTTGCCACCACATCTTTCGAACTTGCATGATGTGTTTCATGTGTCGCAACTTCGGAAGTATGTAGTGGATCCTTCGCATGTTATTCCAAGAGATGATGTGCAGGTTAGAGACAACCTTACAGTTGAGACCTTACTGTTGAGGATTGAAGACCGTGAGGTGAAGAAGTTGAAAGGCAAGGATATACCTCTAATGAAGGTTGTTTGGGGTGGAGTAACCAGTGAAAGTTTGACTTGGGAGCTGGAGAGTAAGATGCGGTACTCGTATCCGGAGTTGTTTGCTTGAGGTAAGATTTCGAGGACGAAATTCTCTAAGTTGGGGAGAGTTGTAACGCCCTAGTCGTTAGTTTATTTATTTTGGATTTATTTAAAATCTTTTATGTCATTTTAAATATATTTTGTGGTTTACGTGGTCTGTTATATTTTATTATATAATTTATTTTAACAATAATTAGAATAAGTGGGAAATTGATATTAATTTGGAGTTTGGGGAGTTAATTAGGAATTAATAGAATTAAGGGGGAGTAAATGTAATAAAGGGGAGTTATATTTTGGGGAGTTAGGAAAGGAAAGGATAGAAACGTTTTTACGTGAAAGCAAAACTTTTGGGAGAAAAGGGAGAGAAGAGCAAGTAGAGCCAAGAACCAATTTTGCTGTGCATTTCTTTCTGCTAATCTAAGGTAAGGGTGAGGTTTGCTTCATTAGTATAGATATTGAATTCTGATTTTGAGTTTAACAGGTTTTGGTAGAAATTGGGAATTTTAGGTTTATATTGAAATAATGGGTTTTGAGAGTAGAGATTGCGATTCTGATGTTAGAATTAGGTTCTGGTTGCATACAGCACTTAGTTTAGCATCTGTAAACTGATTTGGGGAGTGGAATTGAGAAAAATGAGATTTTGGGTAAAATTCTGGATTCTGGTCGTGCTGATATTCATCGCTCGCCTAGGTGAGTAGACCTTTCCGCCTCTCGAGTGAGCAATCTTCATGGCTCGCCTCGCGAGCAGACCCACTCGCCACGGCGAGCAAGTGCTTGAGAGATCATGATTTTTGAAGTGTTGTTATAAGTTGTAAAATGAATAGTTTTAAGTACCTAGATGATTTTAGAGAGGTCTGGGACAATTTTCAGATTAAAAAGATGAATAGGGAACTTAAAAATGAAGTTTTTGTGAGAAAAATGTCAAAACTTCCGAGAGCACCCCTTTTCCAGTTCGCCTCGTACTCGCCACAGCGAGTATCCTTTTGCCTGAGCTCGCCATGGCGAGCAGATGCACTCGCGAGGTGAGTTGCCCAATATTTGAATTGTTTGTTCTGTTTTGATGAATGTTGATTGATTTTGATGTCTAAGAATGACTATTTTAAATGGTGTGTTTTTTTGGATGATTTGATTGATTATGATGATTTGTTGTTGACTGGAGTGTATGCTTCTATTTAATTAAGTCATACAAGATGTTGCATTATGGAGTGGTGAGTCATAAAAATACATATGCATTTGTTGGAGTTGTATGTAGATATACACAAGGGGAGTTTGTTGCATAAGCACAAAAATGGGAGGGCTTCGGCCCTGGAACGCCTTGTCGTTCAAAGCGGTGGAACACTAGTTGTTCAAAGCGGTGTTTAGCGGTGAGGACTTATGTCCTGAAAATGAATGCTTTAACCATTCAATTAGCGGTGAGGGCTCCGGCCCTGATTATGGTACCACATGCATTTGTAGAGGAGTCTTAGTGGAGGTGTCGAGTGTTGCATGAGTTGCAGTTATTGGTTTTAATTACCGAATGTTGTTGATGTTGAAAATGATGATGTTTATATATGTTGATGAAATATTATTATGATAGGGTGTTAGATTCAATTGATGTATTCATTATCTATATTTATTGTTGTGAATCTCATCCCTTCTGCTTGAAAATGTTGCCCTTCCTATGGGTAACTTGCAGGTGATCCTGAGTAGTAGGTGGTGGCTCAAAGTGTCTAGGGCTCTGATACGTGGGATGGGATTTTTAATGCTTACATTATTTTCTATGTATCAAATTTTGGATAATGCTGATTTAGCCCTATAGTTGTTGAATTTATGTTGATAAGGCTTTTATGCCAAGAGTTAATTATGGAGGTTTAAACAATTGTTGTTGATGTTTTGATGCAAATATTCCGCTGCAAAGTTAATGAAGATTTTGAATGTTGTTTATTAAATAGATTTTTCATTCTATTTATGAAATTTGGAAAATGTAGTGTGACATGCCCGTTTGGGAATTACTCTGATGCATGTTTATTTATTATTAAATTGATTTTTGGGTAACGGGGTGTTACAATTGGTATCAGAGCAGGTTGGTCCGTCCGGCCAAGTAGTAGAGTCGTGCTAGGATAGAGTGTCAACTTATGTAGAATCTTAAGATGGCTGGTCGTAATGATGCTGCTATTGCTGCTGCACTTGAGGCTGTTGCTCAAGCTGTGGGACAACAACCGAACGCTGCTGCTGGTAACGGTGAAGTGAGGATGCTGGAGACCTTTTTGAGGAATCATCCACCAGCATTCAAAGGAAGGTATGATCCTGATGGTGCCCAGAAGTGGCTTAAGGAAGTGGAGAGGATCTTCAGGGTTATGCAATGTTCTGAGGTGCAAAAGGTGCGGTTCGGAACACACATGCTAGCTGAGGAGGCAGATGACTGGTGGGTAAGTCTGTTACCTGTGCTTGAACATGATGGTGCTGTGGTGACCTGGGCTGTGTTCAGGAGAGAATTCCTGAATAGGTACTTCCCAGAGGATGTCCGAGGAAAGAAGGAAATTGAATTTCTGGAGCTGAAGCAGGGTGACATGTCTGTCACAGAGTATGCTGCTAAGTTTGTGGAACTTGCAAAGTTCTACCCTCATTATACCGCGGAGACAGCTTAATTCTCCAAATGTTTAAAGTTTGAGAATGGCTTGAGAGCTGACATCAAGAGAGCCATTGGGTATCAGAAGATAAAGAACTTCTCTGAATTGGTAAGTAGCTGCAGAATTTATGAGGAGGACACGAAAGCTCATTACAAGGTGATAAGTGATCGAAGGGGCAAAGGACAGCAGAGTCGTCCGAAGCCGTATAGTGCTCCTGCTGACAAGGATAAGCAGAGGCTGAATGATGAGAGGAGGCCCAATAGGAGAGATGCTCCTGCTGGGATTGTTTGCTACAAGTGTGGCGAGAAAGGCCACAAGAGTAATGTCTGTGATAAAGATGAGAAGAAGTGCTTCAGGTGTGGTCAGAAAGGACACACATTAGCTAATTGTAAGCGGGGAGATGTTGTTTGTTATAACTGCCATATAACATAACAAAATATCACTCATCAAAATAATTCGACTAAATTATAAAAAGACATCTAAACTCAATAAAATAAATAAATAATAAAATAAGGCGTTACAACTCTACCCCCTTAAAAGAATTTTGTCCTCGAAATTCAAAGCACAAGAGAAAAATGAATTTAATTATTGCTTAAATATCTTAAACTATGTATAACAAAATAGTAACTTCAAACATTACACTAAAACCATATTAAAGTTAGTCAGTCAAACATGATCACATAATAAAACATAACCATAACCATTCTCGGTTCACTACACAACAAACAATGGTTAGGAAACACAACGACAGTATTCAGCTGTCACATGACTCAAACGACTCAACTACTTGGCCGGACGGACCGACCTACTCTGATACCAATTGTAACACCTCGTTTTCCCAACTTGAAATTTTTTGCATAAATCAGAGTAAAACAACTAAACAGGATGCTACACTTCTTTCAAATACAAATATAGTAAAGTTACTATTCATTTCAATCATCTCATGTCATCAAATTAAATCTCAAATGCAGCGGAAAACATTTAAATTCAACATCGTGTTGGCACAATGGCCTCAATTTAAACAACTTATTAAAATCCAGTCTAGATAAATCTTCAAATCAAATCAACAACTTATTCATGAAAATTCATAAAGTAATATGTAAGGAATAGAAAATAGCAACAAAATCCCATCTGGTTACGTAGCAGAGCACATAAAGACACACGTGAGAGATAGTCTACTCACGACAGCAACTAACAACAACTTATTCTCAATTACCTGCAAGTTACCTATACGAAGGGCAACATTTCGAAGCAGAAAGGGTGAGATTTCACATTCAATAATAATAAGCATATAATTCATCAAAAGCATTTAACAACTTCAACTTCATCAATTAATAACATTAACTCTTCTTATAATACTTCATTAATAACTCAACCAATTTCCAATCATTAACTTCATATTCATCACATTATATACAACATCATATAACATATAATAATCAGATCATAAACATCATCATATAACGACATAATCTTCACATCATAAACATCATCTTATAACAACATAAACGATACATCATAAACATCATCTCATAACAACATAGACAACACATCATAAACATCATCTTATAATAGCATAAACATCATCTTATAACAACATCATCATAAACAACATCATAATCAATATCATAAACAACATCATAAACAACATAACAACATCATAATCAATATCATAAATAACATCGTATAATCTTCATAAGCACTTCATTAACATCATGTGGATAGAAGACAACTCAACAACTTAACAACTCATGAATGACAACTCATCAACAACTTAACAACTCATGGATGACAACTCATCAACAACGACTTTGACTCGACAATGCAACTTCGACTTCTTAATCATGCATGTGGTACCAATCCAGGGAATCAAGCCCCCAACATATTGAGCATAAATACACTCCCAGGGTATCAAGCCCTCAACTTAAAGAGCAAAATCTCACAGGGCATCAAGCCCTCAACGTATTGAGCATAAATACACTCCCAGGGCATCAAGCCCTCAACTTAAAGAGCAAAAGCTCACAGGGCATCAAGCCCTCAACGTAAATGAGTATGAATGGACTCAACAACTAATGCAACGACAACCAACAACTTCAACGACATCGACAACAACTTACAACTTTAACGACATTGACCACAACTTACAACTTTAACAACTTGACCAACATATGCAACTTAATGATTTAATAATCAATACAGCAGAGACAACAACATACAACAACTTCACAACATAGCATCATTAATAATAACAACTTGAATGATATAACAACATTATTTTCTATATCATACATTTTCCACAAAATTATATGTAACTCAAATTATTCAACAACAACATTCACATAATATATGTATTTCAAATTATCCCGCAAAGATATTAACGTCAAACCAAATTAGATCCATCAAAACATAGGTTAAATACTCTTAAACACCCTAGTTGAACTCATAGCACTTCTAGTTTTGAGGTTTGGAATTATTCCTTAAGTTTTGGATTAACTTAGAAACGATTATGCTGAATTTTCATAAGATTTCACTAAGACCTACTTGGAGTATTTTCATCATATCTTAAGAACCAAAAATCCTTTTCACGTCAAACCAAAGCCAATGGAAATCTAACTCAATTATCTACAACTTTCATGTTTACACCAAACGCCAATTCTAAACAGAAACGTGTGAAAAAGATGCAAGAACATGAAACAGGACGTGCTGTCAGAGAGCAACTCGGGAAAAAACCCACTTTTCACCCCAAAATCCCAATTTTAACTTCCCTATGCCCAAATTTGATCCAAAAACTTGTCTAACCATTTCTATACATGTTAAGGCACTCAAAACCATATAAAACATTGCACTAAAAATAACCCATGATCTGAACATCAATTCTACACAAATTCAACAGATTTTCTACTCTATTAACAACCAATTACAACTTCGAAACCTAATTCCCAAATTCCCATAACTACAATCTACAACATGCTAAACTCAATTTCAGAATTATACAACTTAGAATTAGAGAAAGTTAGTCCCACCCTTACCTTAGGTTAGATGATCACAAGGTTCTACCGCTTTCTTTTCTCTCACTCTCCCCTTCTCTTGGTTTCTCCCTTTTTTCTCCAAAAACAGGTTTCACGTAATCCTTATTTTCTAATTCTAACTCTCCCCTTTTATATAAATCCTTAATGTAACACCCCGTTTTCCCAACATAAAAATTTCATAAATTAATCAGAGTAAAACACCTTAAACGGAATGTTACATCTCTTTTCTTAAAAATAAAAAATGGAATAATTAAATAATTATCCTTCAAATTTCAACAACGTAATAATTAAACCTTTGCAGCGGAATTAATTCAATGACAATAAAAGCTTCAACAACATGTTCCAAAATTGATACATAAAGGAATGATAAACTTAACAACAATTTCCCATCCCGTTACGTATCAGAGCCCTAAGACACTTGAGCCACCACTCATACTAATCTTTATTACCTGCAAGTTACCCATACGAAGGACAACATTTTCAAGCAGAAGGGGTGAGATTTCACAAACAATAATAATAAGCATATAATTCATCAAATGCATCTAACAACTTAAACTCCATCAATTAGTAATAATAATTCTTTTAACGACTCATAAACCATATCATGTACTCATCATATCAACAGTCATAACTCGATATCATAAACAACATCATAACAACATCATTTAATATCATAATCAACATCTTAATCATAATCATATAATATCATACTCATAATTCGTATTAACATTCTCCACCAAGCACCTCATTAACAACTCATGAATAGAGGACAACTTAGCAATTATACGTAACATCATTATTTCATAATAATAATTATTCATCAAACATTCCATTAGCAATTCATGAATAAAAGACAACTTATCAACTTAACATAACCATCATCACAACATTCATAATCATCATCATGTAACATCCTAACAACCTCATATTCAACACCATAAACAGTCATCATAACATCGTAATCAATATCATAATAATATAAACAACAACATATATTCAACAATAATGTTCTTACTTTTTAACTTTAGTAAACTTGCTAATTCAACCAACAACGACGACGACAACAAGATTCAACAACAACGACAACAACTCACTCAATAACGACGACAACAACTTAATCAACAACAACAACAACTCAATCAACAACGACAACCACAACTTAATCAACAACAACAACAACAACTCTCTCAAGAACAACGACAACTACAATTATCCAATATATGTATATATTTCATAATCAACAACATCATCAATAACATGGCAATTCAAACCAACGACAACGACTCATGCAATGACATGACGACACTTCTAAGACTCCTCAACAAATGCAACTATGCATGTGGTACCATATTCAGGGCCGAAGCCCTCACCGCTAATTGAATGGTTAAAGCATTCATTCAGGACATAAGTCCTCACTGCTTTGAACAACAAAGTGTTCCAAAACATGAGTCCTCCCGCTTTGAACGACGAGGCGTTCCAGGGCCAGAGCCCTCCCGCTTTTATGCTTATGCAACTAACTCCACTTGTGTATATCTACATACAACTCAACGACAACAACAACTGCTACAAAGTAATGCATATATGAATATGACTTATCATCACCATGGTCAACTATGACACAACAACCTTTGACAATGAATTCCAACAACTTGTATAATTTGTTTGAGTGAAATTATACATAAATCAACAATCATCATCAATCATGCTCTTGGTAAGGTAATATAATCATACATAATCATTAGTACAACCCAAAGAATCAATGTAACAACATGGGTTAAATACTCTTAAACACCTTAATTGAACTCATAGTACTTCTAGTTTTGAGCCTTGGAATTATCCCATAAGCTTTGGATTAACTTAGAAATGGTTATGCTGAATTTTCATAAGATTTCACTAAGACCTACTTGGAGTATTTTCATCATATCTCAAAAACTAAAAATCATTTTCGAGTCAAACCAAATCCATTGGAAAGCTAACAAAATTATCTACAACTTTCATGTTTACACCAAAGGCCAATTCAAAACAAAAACGTGTGAAAAAGACGCAAGAACATGAAACAGGACGTGCTGTCAGAGAGCTACTCGCCCCGGCGAGTAACTCCACTCGCCATGGCGAGTTATGACAGGTAGCTCTCGGGAAAACTCCATTTTTCACCCCAAAATTCCAATTTTGACTTCCCTATGCCCAAATTTGATCCAAAAACTTGGCTAACCATTTCTATACATGTTAAGGCACTCAGAACCATATAAAACATGACCCAAAACATTAATTTACAAAATCACACTTTTCATAAAAGTTCTCGAGAACAACAACAGTTCACTTCAAGCTCTATGGTTAAGATTACCCAAGGTTTCAATCATCAAAACAACATCTCATAACAAAAACAACAACAATCAGAAGTGAATTCATCAACAACAACATTATACTTCACCAATTTTGAGCAAAAACACAAGTATACATATATACATAACTTGATCATGTAAATTCATCATCAACAACTACAATGTTAAACCCTTTTTCAGAATTATACAACTCATCTTTAGAGAAATTTAGTCCCAATTTTTCCCAATTCAATCCCCAAAACTATTTACAGCATTGCTATATGATTATACCTATGATCAGTACACAATCTCTCATTTTTATCATGGTTTCTACACTTTCAATTCAAAATCTAATGATCAAAACCTAACCCCAAATCCCAAATTTAACCAACAACCTTATGTTAAATCAAAATCAGAAGTTATATAATTTATAATTATTGAGAGTTAGTCTCACCCTTACCTTAATTCAGACGAACAACTCTACAAAATCTCTCCGATTCTTCACTTGACTACCTTGGCTCTTCTTCCTTGTTCTTGGTTTTTCTCCCAAACTTGTTGTACGTAAAAACAGTTTCTCTAACTGACAGTTTCTATTTTCTAATAATTCAGTAAAACATAACCTCCCACTTAATAATTAACTCCTCTTAATTTCTTTAACCCCCACTTAATTTCTATTAATTAAAATAAAACCCCCAAGACTCCAATTAATTCTATTTCTCACATTATTCTAAATAATATCAAAATAAATCATTAATAAAATATAACACACCACATAATCAACAATAATTATTTAAAATCATATAAAAGACTCTAAATAAATCAGAAATAAATAAAATAACGACTAGGGCGTTACACTTAACCTACCTATTTTCTCTTATTTCCAAATCTGTCCTCAAAGTCTCAATATTCTATCCTAATAT
Source organism: Medicago truncatula (assembly GCF_003473485.1). NCBI lineage: Eukaryota > Viridiplantae > Streptophyta > Magnoliopsida > Fabales > Fabaceae > Medicago > Medicago truncatula. The sequence continues at coordinate 17,666,602 of NC_053045.1, forward strand.
ATATATATATATATATATATATATATATATATATATATATATATATATATAATATTTCTACAACAAATATATCCCTATAACAAATATATTTATACACCAGATAACATATATATTTCTACACCAAATAACAAATATATTTCTACACCACATAACATATATATTTCTACACCAAATAACAAATATATTATACTAATAAATATCACCATATAACATAACAAAATATCGCTCATCAAAATAATTCGACTAAATAATAAAAAGACATCTAAACTCAATAAAATAAATAAATAATAAAATAGGGCGTTACAACTCTACCCCCATAAAAGAATTTCGTCCTCGAAATTCAAAGCACAAGAGAAAAATGAATTTAATTATTGCTTAAATATCTTAAACTATGTATAACAAAATAGTAACTTCAAACATTACACTAAAACCATATTAAAGTTAGTCAGTCAAACATGATCACATAATAAAACATAACCATAACCATTCTCGGTTCACTACACAACAAACAATGGTTAGGAAACACAGCGACAGTATTCAACTGTCACACGACTCAAACGACTCAACTACTTGGCCGGACGGACCGACCTACTCTGATACCAATTGTAACACCCCGTTTTCCCAACTTGAATTTTTTTTGCATAAATCAGAGTAAAATAACTAAACAGGATGCTACACTTCTTTCAAATACAAATATAGTAAAGTTACTATTCATTTCAATCATCTCATGTCATCAATTTCAATCTCAAATGCAGCGGAAAACATTTAAATTCAACATCGTGTTGGCAAAATGGCTTCAATTTAAACAACTTATTAAAATCTAGTCTAGATAAATCTTCAAATCAAATCAACAACTTATTCATGAAAATTCATAAAGTAATACGTAAGGAATAGAAAATAGCAACATAATTTCATCCCGTTACGTACCAGAGCACCTAAAGACACACGTGAGAGATAGTCTACTCACGACAACAACTAACAGCAACTTATTCTCGATCACCTGCAAGTTACATATACGAAGGGCAACATTTTCAAGCAGAAAGGGTGAGAATTCACATTCAATAATAATAAGCATATAATTCATCAAAAGCATTTAACAACTTAAACTTCATCAATTAATAACATTAACTCTTCTTATAATACTTCATTAATAACTCAGCCAACTTCCAATCATCATTAACTTCATATTTATCACATTATATACAACATCATATAACATATAATAATCAGATCATAAACATCATCATATAACGACATAATCTTCACATCATAAACATCATCTTATAACAACATAAACAATACATCGTAAACATCATTGATGAGATAAAACCGCAAGTGCACGGTCTTACCGAAGTAGTATGAAAAGAGTATCGTTCCGATAGGGAGTAGTTTAATTCAATTAACCTTTGATGATGATTAGAGGAGAATCGAGTTGTAAGTTGGAGTTTTCAAACGATTGAAAGATAATATAATAAAAGGAGCCTTGGGATCATTGGTTCATCTAAATGACAAGTCCTTCACAAACCAAACTATAAGCTTATAACTTTATGTTAGACCTAATTTCTCAAGACAGTTTCTCTTTTGTTCCTCTAGCATCCAAGCCTATTTCGCTGACTTGATTACTATTAGATTTTGGTTCCTCTAACAACCAAGCCTATTTCGCTGATTTGATCATTATTAGTTCCCTTGAAGATCGAAACTATATGTCTCAAAGATTGCAAAGACTATTTCGCTACCTTGGCAATCCTTGTCTAAATTCACTTGTTCGAATATCAAAGCTCCACTTTCGTTTTATGAATTGATATTTGAGATAATGGATAAACAGTTATCAAACCCTCCACTTTCGTTTCCACAGTTTGATAATGGTTGATCCATGTTAAAGCATTGAATTTAGATAAGAAATTAGGGTTACATAAGATTAAGGCTTATAACTTGACTTGATTAGGATTATGTCATTTAGACTTATCCAACAATCCTAAGACAAAGAGAAGTCTACTCACTCATGTTCATCGTAGACATGGAGAAGAAGAGAGAAAGCATAAAAGTAAATGACAAGAAAATAAAGGAAAAGAAAAGAACTTTTATTTGAAAGACAATTGTCACTTATTGAATTCCAAGAAAAGATGAATATTTGTGATGGCTAGCTACTCTATTTATAGTTTACATTCGACTTAAAATCTAAGCAATCACTAGAATGTTCCACAAGTAAACTAAAACAGAGTAGCTTAAAATCTAAGCAAAAGCAGCAAAAGTAGTTCTGGAGTGTGGCATGGTTGTGCCAAGCCTAGCACGGGCCGTGCCAAGTTTCTAACTTGAGGGAGATATATTTTTGTCTCCAAATCTTCGTATTTTCGTACCGAATCAACTCCAAAACCCCTTTCTTTTTCTCCAAGACTCAATCCATCAAATATTCGTTCCTGAAATATAACAATATGCAATTGTAGTAAAATAGCTCTAAAAGGAAATAATATTAAAAGAAAATAAACTTAAATCTAATTAAAACAAAACTAAATAACATATTAAAATAGATAATAAATGACTCATCAAACTCCCCCACACTTGAATCTTTGCTTGTCCTCAAGCAAAAGGCATAGACATAGCAGCAAAAAAGATTAATATATGACAATTTAAATAAAAGCTTATGTCTCCTTCGAGGTTTCATTTCAATGTACACTAATCACAACTTCAAGTATTCCTTGTGAACTTATTCAACCCAACAACAAGTCTTAAGTGAGTGTGTGTGTGTAGTCCAACCCTTTTCTTGCTCCTGTATAAGATAGATATTATGAGGAACAGGTTCTAACCTTAACACTAAAGTGACCGGGAAAAATCCTTTCTTCATTTCATATAAGAGAGACGGGAGTTAGCTTAGATAGATTTGACAATTTAGATACTTGGGGGCTTGTAGATGCCTAGGGGCTATCATTTCACATTGGAAGTCCGCGAGGGGGTATCCTTTCCTCCAAGTTTCCATGATCACCCTAAGTAGTGCTACAACTTATTCATCTTCACTTAGGAAGTTCCTCTTTTTAGAGGGTTTTATTTAAGCACAATTTATTTGAGAAGTCGTCACCACATTTAGGAAGTCAGTGAGGGGGTGTCCTTTCCTCCACGTGTTGGTGATATTCTTCTGCCCCATTTTGGTTTACACATTACAGCACATTAGAATTATTCCCACACAAACTTATACTACTTTTACTTTGAAGATTTTTAAGGGTCCAAGTTACCATTAAAGTTAGAACGTGTTCCTTCAAATACCTATTCATACACTTACTCAAGGATTGCAACTAGGTGCTTTTCTCATTGGAGAATTTTCACAATAAAACTTGATGTGGGTATAGCAAGAACACTTACAACACGAGAAATCAATTTCATGTACAAGAAACGACCATTGAAGAGACAACAAAAAATTTATGTCATAATAAAACAATAAAAACAAGCTGCTTATTCATGCCTTTTACAATAAAACAAAACAAAAGAATAAAGTTCAAGGGAGTTTGGAAATACTACGACTAAAGACACTTTATTAGGCTCCCCCCACACTTAAGAAAAGCATTGTCCTCAATGATTCAAAGAGAAGAAAAATAAGAAGAAACAAGAAAATAGTGGGGAAGGATGCGGAAAGCTCACAATTTGCCAAAAATGAACCCTGGAGGCCTGTCAGGTTGGCACGACCGTGCCAACTTCAGCACGGGTCGTGCTAACTCCCTGCCTTTTTGGTTGATTTTGTGTGTTAGAGCCTGGCACGGCCGTGCCAGATCAAGCACGGGCGGTGCCACCTTTCTGGGTCTTGTATCTTTAATTTTTTTTCTTGTATTTTCGAATCAATCTTGGACATTTACCTACAAAACAAAGAGAAATAACAGAAAACAAAGAAAGCAATTAAATCAGTGGGTTGCCTCCCACGAAGCGCTCTTTTATTGTCACTAGCTTGACAAAAATAAGGATAAATATCCTTAAGGAGGGTCACTAAGAGTAAAATCGGCCACCACTTCATTTACTTCTCCATTATTATAGATTTTTAGCCTTTGCCCATTAACCGTAAAGGATCCGGTTTCTTCAGAAAATATTTCAATCGCCCCATAAGGGTAGACCGTGCGGACTTGAAATGGACCGGACCATCGCGACCTTAGTTTACCTGGAAAGAGCTTTAGCCTAGAATTAAATAGCAGCATAAGGTCACCACTTTTAAAGTGCTTTTTGACGATTTTCTTGTCATGCCATTTCTTAGTTCTTTCCTTGTAAATGCCGGCATTCTCATAGGCATCTATCCTAAGTTCTTCTAGCTCGCTTAATTGAAGTTTTCTTTTTTCACCGGCTAAATTGGTGTCTAAGTTGAGGTTTCTAATTGCCCAATAAGCTTTATGCTCGAGCTCAACTGGAAGGTGACAAGATTTCCCATAGATTAGTTTAAAAGGAGTCATTCCAATTGGAGTTTTATAAGCCGTCCGATAGGCCCAAAGGGCCTCGTCAAGCTTACTTGACCAATCTTTCCTAGAGGTTGAAACAGTTTTTTCAAGGATAGCTTTGATTTGTCTATTTGAGACCTCCACTTGTCCACTAGTTTGTGGGTGATAAGGTGTTGCAATTTTGTGCCTTACTCCAAGTTTTTGCAAAACTTTTTCAAAATGTTTTGAAATGAAGTGAGACCCTCCATCGCTTATCACAACCCTTGAAACTCCAAACCTTGGAAAAATGATTTTTTAAACAATTTTATAACAACTTGTGCATCATTAGTGGGGGAGGCAATGGCCTCGACCCATTTGGACACATAGTCAACTGCCACCAATATGTATTGATTTCCAAAGGAAGAGGGGAATGGTCCCATAAAGTCAATGCCCCAAACATCAAAAATTTCTACTTCAAGGATGTTATTCAAAGGCATTTCATTTCTTTTAGTAATATTACCAGTGCGTTGACATTTGTCACATTTAGAAATAAAGAGATGCACATCTTTGAAAAGTGATGGCCACCAGAAACCAGAATGAAGAATTTTGAAAGAAGTCTTTTGTGTACTAGCGTGGCCACCATAAGAAGAGGATTGGCAATGGGTTAGAATACTACTTACCTCGTTTTCAGGAATAAACCTTCTAAAAATCCCATCCGAGACTCTTCTGAAGAGATAAGGCTCATCCCAATAATAGTGCTTGAGGTCATTGAAGAACTTCTTCTTTTATTGGTAGCTCAACTCAGGTGGTAGTACTCCTGCTGCAAGAAAATTAACAAAATCTGCATACCAAGGGGCATTACTTTGTGCCAATAAGAAGAGTTGGTCATCCGGGAAGGAATCATCCAAGGGTAGCTCATCCTTATTGGTCTCCCTAAGTCGGGACAAGTGGTCAGCTACAACATTTTCAACACCCTTTTTATCTTTTATTTCAAGGTCAAATTCTTGGAGGAGCAAAATCCATCGGATCAACCTCGGTTTGGCATCTTTTTTGTTTAGTAAATATTTTATGGCCGAATGATCTGTGTAAACAATGATTTTTGATCCCACCAAGTATTGCCTGAATTTGTCAATGGTGTATACAACTGCTAACAATTCTTTTTCTGTTGTGGCATAGTTTACCTGTGCCCCATCTAGGGTCTTACTTGCATAGTATATGGCATGCATCTTTTTTTCCTTTCTATGTCCTAACACCGCCCCAACCGCATACTCACTTGCGTCACACATTATTTCAAAAGGCAAGGTCCAATCTGGTGGTTGTATGATTGGGGTAGTAATCAGTGCTTCTTTCAACCTGCAAAATGCCTGTAAACAAGCATCATCGAAGACAAAGTCTGCGTCCTTAAGAAGTAGACTTGTTAGTGGTTTAGTGATTGATGAAAAATCATTAATGAAACGGCAGTAGAACCCCGCATGTCCTAGGAAACTTCTAATTTCTTTGACTGAGGTGGGAGTTAGCATTTTTTCAATAATTTCAATTTTTGCTTTGTCTACCTCTATACCTCTTTCGGAGACCAAGTGTCCTAGGACAATTCCTTCTCTTACCATGAAGTGACATTTCTCCCAATTCAAGACTAAGTTCACCTGCTCACATCTTTCCAAAACTTTTTCAAGATTAGTCAAACAATTATCAAAACTAGATCCATGCACAGAAAAATCATCCATAAAAGCTTCCATTATCTTTTCAACAAAGTCAGAAAAAATAGACATCATGCATCTTTGAAAAGTAGCAGGGGCATTACAAAGACCAAAAGGCATCCTCCTATAGGCAAAGGTTGCAAAGGGGCATGTAAAAGTTGTCTTTTCTTGGTCATTAGGGTGAATGGGTATTTGGAAAAATCCAGAATAACCATCTAAGTAACAAAAATGTGAATGCTTAGCTAACCTTTCTAACATTTGATCTATAAAAGGGAGAGGGAACTGATCTTTACGGGTTGCTTTGTTAAGCTTCCTATAATCAATACACATTCTCCAACCGGTGACGGTTCTAGTAGCAATGGATTCATTTTTATCATTTTTAATAACTGTGAGACCACCCTTCTTAGGTACAACTTGTACGGGGCTAACCCATTTGGAATCAGAAATTGGATAAATAACACCTGCATCTAGGAGTTTTAAAACTTCTTTTTTCACAACTTCTTTCATATTAGGATTTAGCCTTCTTTGATGTTCAATGGAGGGTTTATAGTCTTCTTCAAGAAGTATCCTATCCATGCATAATGAAGGGTTTATTCCTTTAATGTCATCGATGGTATACCCTATAGCTTTAGGATATTTCTTGAGGACATAAAGTAACTTTTCAGTTTCTACCTTACCTAGGCTTGCATTCACAATAACAGGGTAGGTTGAGTTAGGGCCCAAGAACTCATACCTTAGATTCGATGGAAGCGGTTTAAGCTCTACTTTTGGTGCCCCCTTGGGTAGAAGTGCTGGTTCTTCCTTTACTAACTCCTCCACACTTAAACCTTCCATTGGAGGGGTTCTATTCAATAACTCTTCATAAGCTTTTGCCTCCCCTTCCAGCTTTGTACCTGCATTGTTCACCAAGAATACTTCCAAACCATCATGTGTAGTTGATGCCAAAGAGCATTCCTTCACGCAATGGTTGATTATATCTATCATGCAACAAGAGTCCTTAATGGAAGGACTTTTCATTAGTTTAGAAAGTTCAAATTCAACAGTCTCTTTACCAACATTAAAAGCTAACTTACCATTTTTAACATCAATGATGGCTCCTGCAGTAGCAAGGAAAGGTCTTCCTAAAAGAATTGGTACTTGGTTGTCTTCCTCCATTTCCATTACAACAAAGTCAGCGGGGATGTAAGCCTCTCCTACCTTAACGGGGACATCTTCTATGATTCCAGCTGGGTATTTAACAGAACGGTCCGCTAATTGTAGGGTCATCCTGGTTGACTTAAGTTCCCCTATTCCCAATCTCTCATAGAGGGATAAAGGCATTAGGCTGACACTGGCTCCTAGGTCACACATAGCTTTCTTCACTACTTCTGACCCTATGACACAAGGTATGGAAAAACTACCTGGATCTTTAAGCTTTGGTGGCAATTTATTTTGGATGATGGCACTACATTCTTCCGTAAGGTTAACCGTCTCACCTTCCTCAATTTTTCTCTTTTTAGAAAGGATTTCTTTCAAAAATTTAGCATAGGTAGGCATTTGGGTTAAGACTTCGGCGAAAGGCACATCAATGTATATTTTGTTCATCATTTCTATGAACTTTTTAAATTGCTCATCTAGCTTAGATTTTACAAACCTTTGTGGGAAAGGAATTTTTGGCTTAAAGGGAGGTGGTGTGGTTTCATCAACTCATGGTTCTTCCCTAGTTTCCCTAGCATCCTTCTTCTTAGGCCGTCTATCTTCAACCATCCTCTGTTTGCCCTTATCAGCAGGGGCACTGTAAGGCTTAGGGCGACTCTGTTGACCCTTAGCTTTCTGCTCATTCACAATCTTGTAATGAGTCTTGGTATCCTCCTCATAGATCCTGCAACTGCTCACCAGCTCGGAGAAAACTCGGATCTTCTGGTAACCAATTGCCCTCTTAATCTCAGCACGTAACCCGTTCTCAAATTTGATGCACTTTGAAAACTCAGCAGTCTCTGGAGTGTAGTGCGGATAAAAATTTGCCAATTCCACAAACTTGGCAGCATACTCAGTCACGGACATGTTTCCTTGCTTCGGCTCAAGGAATTCGATCTCTTTCTTCCCGCGAACATCTTCCGGAAAGTATTTTCTTAGGAACTCCCTCCTAAACACAGCCCAAGTAACCACATTACCATCTTGCTCTAAGGTAGGTAGAAGACTCACCCACCAATCATCAGCTTCCTCAGCTAGCATGTGCGTACCAAAACACACCTTCTGAACCTCTGAACACTGCATCACGCGGAACACTCTCTCAATCTCCTTGAGCCACGTCTGGGCTCCATCAAGGTCATATCTTCCCTTAAAAGTAGGAGGATGATTCCTCAGAAAAGTCTCTAGCATTCTCGTCTCAGCATTCGCACCAGCATTTGCATTAGGCTGTTGTCCCACAGCTTGAGCTACGGCTTGTAGTGCAGCAGCTAATTGCAGCATCATCTCTTCTGGCCATCTCTTAGTTTCTACACATCAAGTAACAACAACATAAGATAGTAATATAACTATTACTAAAACTCGACACGATTCTTCTAATTGGCCGGACGGACCGACCTGCTCTGATACCAATTGTAACACCCCGTTTTCCCAACTTAAAAATTTCAACATTAATCGGAGTAAAACATCATGAAACGGGATATCACACTTCTTAAAAGTCTCAAAATATATAAATAATAATTTATCCTTCAACATAAACTTCAACATAAAAGCAGCGGAATTAAATTCAACTTTATAAATTGTCTTGGCACGCAGGCCTCATCAAACATGTCATAAATTCAGTTCATTAACATTAATCATAATTTCAAAAGTCAATACGTAAAGGAATAGAAGCATGCAATCAAAGACCCCATCCCGTTACGCATCAGAGCAACCTAAGACTCAGTGAGGCAAGGCCACTCACGACAGCACAAACAGCAACCTACTCTGGATCACCTGCAAGTTACTCATACGAAGAGCAACATTTCCAAGCAGAAGGGGTGAGATTTCACAAAACAATAATATTATGCATATAATTCAACAATTATATTTAACAACATAAAACATCTTATTATTCAACATTGATAATAATATATCATAAATCACTTCATTCTTTAGTAATCACAACTTAATCATTTTATCATCATCGACTCGACAAATGCAACTATGCAACTTAGACCTCTTATATGCATGTGGTGTAACGCCCTAGTCGTTATTTTAATTATTTTTGATTATGTGGAGTCTTATATATGATTTTTGGTGATTTACGTGGTGTGTTTATTTTATTATATGGTTTATTTTATTAATAATTAGAATAAGTGGGAAAGATAATTAATTAGAGTTTCGGGGGTTATGTTATGATTAATAGAATTAAGGGGGAGTTAATTGATAATTAAGGGAGTTACATTTTGGGAGTTAAGGAAAGGAAAAACTAGAGAAACTGTTTTACTTAGAAACAAGACTTTTGGGAGAAAAGGGAGAGAAGAGCAAGTAGAGCCAAGGATCAATTTTGTTGTGCATTCCTTCTTCAAAACTAAGGTAAGGGTGAGGTTTACCGCAATTGTATAGGTTCTGAATTCTGATTTTGTTTTCAACAGGTTTATGAGAGAATTGGGAGAAGTTAGGTTTTGTTAAATTAATGGGTTTTGAGGGTAGGGATTGTTATATGGATGTTGTAACACCCCGTTTTCCCAATATACAAATTTCTTAAACATTTATCAGAGTAAAAACCATAAACGGGATATCACATAGAAACGTAATCCAAAAACAGTTAAATAATAATTTAACTTCCACATAATATCTTAACATAGCAGCGGAGTATTAGTTCAGAAATCATAAATCAGTTTGGCACGCAGGCCCCAACAAGTATCTCAAAAGAGTTTATCAAGCATAAATTATCATGGCAGTTCACGTAAAAGAATGAAGCATATTATAGCATTAACCCCATCCCGTTACGTATCAGAGCGACCTAGACGACACAGTGAGGCAAGGCCACTCACAGAAGCAACTGCACACTAAGCACGATCACCTGCAAGTTACCCATACGAAGGGCAACATTTTCAAGCAGAAGGGGTGAGATTTCATAATAAAATAACATTAATCAATGTAATTGCGAATCATAAATTAACATCATAATCATTCCATTATTAACTTTGCATAAATGCTAAACAGTTATCACATAATCATATATCCAATCATTATAAACAACATAACATAATCAATGAACACTTATCACGTAATCACAAATCCACTCATCATCAACAAGGCATCTTAATCATGACAATGTGACAATGCTCCTAGACTCCTTATATGCATGTGGTACCAATCGTCATCATAAGTATTAATATACTTTAATCGTGCGGAGGACAAAGCTCCTATAAAACGTGCGGAGGACAAAGCTCCTAATTTTCGTGGTGAGGACAAAGCTCAATGATATGCTATGCATGGACACATATGAACAAAACAACGTAATCGACTTATCAACATGCATCCAATAATTTGGAGCTAAACTTCATCATATACTTATGCACTTAGTTAAACAACGGAAGCAGCATAAACAAGTCACATATCAAGATGATATCATTATATCAATAGCACATAAATTGCATTATTATCACATCTTCTCATTTTGCATGAATATACATTACAATAGTTCTTATCCAATTAATATTAATATAACTTAAACAACTCTACAGTCTGCATTAAACAACATCACTAGGTCTCATTACCAGTTAGGGGTTCACTCTTGATCAACAAGTGCGACACAGATCGCACAAACACATAATCAAGTTCATCCTGGTTGTACTCGCGAGGCGAGAGCTCTTACTCGCCATGGCGAGTACCACTCAACTCCCAAACTAAGGTCGTTCTGGGTTCCCTCTGATCCTACATTCATTCCTAATCAATACTAGGTATGTTCAGGTACTCAAGGATATACAAGGTTCAACTAAAAAGGTCGAAACACGAAACATGACATGCTCTCTGCCTGAGCTCGCGAGGCGAGAAAGGGTTGCTCGCCATGGCGAGTTGGACCAAACAACTCGCGAGGCGAAGGAAAGGGGCTCGCGTGGCGAGCGATGAAGTTCATCACTCGCGAGGCGAGGATCATCACTCGCCGTGGCGAGCGATGAACAGAAGCACGGGCAGACTAGGGTTTTTCTCAAAAATCCATCACACAACATGGTTCAAAGCCTAATTTTGATTCCAGAATTCATCCTAAACATATTCTAAGGTTAAAGGACGGTTTCTACATCAATCTAAACAAGTTTTACCGTTTGATCATCAATTTTTAGGGTTTTAACCTAATTCCAAAACTTCTCTAAATCAATCCTAACTTTGTCAACTAATCATCAGAATTACAGTAATTAACATTATTGAATTATTAGTCTCACCCTTACCTTGAATGAAGAAAATCGCAGCACTCTACCTTGATTCCTCTAGACTTGGCTTTTCTCCCTTCTTCCAAAAGTTTTCACGTACAATGAGTTTCTAAAATATTAGGTCTTCTCCTATTTATATCTTTTTCTAATTACTTATCTTATCTCACTTTCTCCCCCAAAACTATCTAAAATATCAAAACAGCCCTCAACTAAATATTTTATATTATTTTCAAATCTTTATTTTATTTAACAATAAAATAATTCCCATATCATAATCAAATCCTTCAATACTCATAACTTAACACGTCATCGATCAAATCATCAAAACATACCAAAATCATGCATATACTATATAATTATCATATAATTGCCTAATCTCGATTAAATAACGATTGAACGAAAGTGGGCGTTACAACTCTCCCCCACTTAAAAGATTTTCGTCCTCGAAAATTTACCTCAAGCAAACAACTCTGGATAAGACTCCAGCATCTTACTCTCAAGCTCCCACGTCAAGCTTTCACCAGTCGCTCCCGACCAAACGACTCTCACGAGAGGTATCTCCTTGCCTCTCAACGTCTTCACTTTACGATCATCAATCCTCAACGGTAAAGTCTCTACCGTAAGGTTGTCTCTAATTTGCACATCGTCGCTTTGGATTACATGAGATGGATCCGGAACATACTTTCGAAGTTGCGACACATGGAGAACGTTGTGCAAATTCGAAAGATGCGGCGGTAAACCCACTCGGTAAGCCACCGTTCCAACTCTTTCCAATATCTGATACGGACCAATGAACTTCGGGGTCAACTTCTTTGACTTCAAAGCACGTCCTACACCAGTCATAGGAGTGACTCTCAAAAACACGTGGTCTCCTTCCTGAAATTCAAGATCTTTTCTACGCTTATCATGATAACTCTTTTGTCGACTCTGCGACGCCTTCATTTTCTCTTGGATCATCTGAACTTTCTCAGTAGTTTGCTGAACAATCTCTGGTCCTAAGACCACTCTTTCTCCTGATTCAAACCAACACAACGGAGTTCTGCATCTCCGACCATACAAAGCCTCGAACGGTGCCATTCCAATACTAGAATGATAACTATTATTATAAGTGAACTCGATCAACGGAAGATGACTATCCCAAGTTCCTCCTTGCTCAAGAACACAAATTCTCAACAAATCCTCTAGCGACTGAATTGTCCTCTCCGACTGACCATCTGTCTGTGGATGATACGCCGAACTCAATCTCAACTTCGAACCCAAGGCCTCTTGCAAACTTTTCCAAAATCTAGAAGTAAATCTTGGATCTCTATCTGATACAATGCTCGAAGGAACACCATGCAACTTCACAATCTCTTTGATGTAAATCTCTGCCAACTGGGCAACAGGGAAACTAATATTAATAGGTAGGAAATGAGCTGACTTCGTCAACCTATCAACAATAACCCAAATTGCGTCGCTCCCTCTCGGAGTATTCGGCAAACTCGTCACAAAATCCATCGATATACTATCCCATTTCCATTCTGGCACGTCTAAAGGTACCATCATTCCAGCAGGTTTCTGATGCTCAACTTTCGACTTCTGACAAACTAAACAGGAATACACAAACTGTGCCACATCTCGTTTCAAACCAGACCACCAGAAAATCTTCTTTAGATCATGATACATCTTCGTAGCTCCCGGATGAATACTCAAGCTACTTCTATGACTCTCTTCAAGAATCATCTTCTTAATCTCTTCATTGTCTGGGATACAAATTCTTCCTCGGAATCTCAACACACCTTGATCATCGATTTTAAAATCACTGTCTTCAGTCTGATCTCTAGCAACCAACAAGTCCACAAACTTTACATCAACTTTCTGTGCTTCCTTGATACTTTTCAGAAATTCACTATCAATCTTCAGCATACCCAGTTTCACACTCTGAGGTGACCATTCGCAAACCAAACTCATATCTCTAAACTGTTCAAGCAATTCGAACTCTCTGACCATCATGGCGGACATATGCAATGTCTTCCTACTCAAGGCATCTGCAACAACATTAGCTTTACTTGGATGATAATTCAAACCAAAGTCATAATCCTTCAACAATTCGAGCCATCTTCGCTGTCTCATATTCAATTCCTTCTGATCGAACAAATACCTCAAACTCTTGTGATCACTAAACACCTCAAACCTCGAACCATACAAATAATGTCTCCATATCTTCAATACAAAGACTACAGCCGCCAACTCGAGATCATGCGTAGGATAATTCTTCTCATGAACTCTCAACTGTCTTGAAGCATAAGCTACCACTTTACCTTCTTGCATAAGTACACCTCCTAAACCCAACTTGGACGCATCACAATAAACCACAAAAGGTTCATCTGACTTCGGCAAAATTAACACTGGAGCAGTTGTCAAACGCTTCTTCAATTCACCGAAACTTTTCTCACAATGGACGTCCCACACAAAAGTTTTACCTTTACAAGTCAACTGTGTAAGCGGAAGAGCTAACTTAGAAAACCCTTCAATAAACCTTCTATAGTAACCAGCTAAACCCAAGAAACTTCTAATCTCTGTAACGGACTTTGGAGTCTCCCACTGTGATACCGCTTCAACTTTAGACGGATCCACTGCAATACCATCACCAGAAATAACATGGCCTAGAAAACTCACTTCTTTCAACCAGAATTCACACTTAGACAATTTGGCATAAAGTTTCTTCTCTTTCAACACTTGCAAAACAATCTTCAGATGCTCGGCATGTTCTTCTTCAGTCTTGGAGTAAATCAAAATATCGTCGATGAACACAACTACGAACCGATCCAAAAATGCATGGAAGATGCGATTCATATACTCCATACACACTCCAGGTGCATTGGTAACTCCAAAAGGCATAACTTTATATTCATAGTGACCATAACGCGTTCTGAAAGCTGTCTTCTGCATATCCTCATCCTTTACTTTAATCTGGTGATAACCTGACCTCAAATCAATCTTGCTGAAAACTCGTGCACCCACTAGCTGATCCATCAAATCATCAATTCTCG